>NC_034415.1:2568994-2904323 GCF_002078875.1 Numida meleagris | reverse complement strand
AAGCTTGTTGCAATGGTTAAAATGTGAACATTATTAGAAAGAAAAAATGTACTGAACCTAGACCCATAGAAGTAGGTGTTGATTAATCTCAAAATAAAATATTTTTAAATAATTATAGAAGAATGGGAAAGATACTTAAAACTCTTGTTTGGCACATTTGCAATTTCAAAAGTGCTAAACATATGTTGTTCTCCATTTGCTATTTTTGAAGCAATTTACAATGTGTAATATAGATAAGTAGGTTCTTAAACGCTTATACAGATTCATAAGATCATCTCAGTGTGCATGTACTACTAATATTTTCCATTTTTTTTCCATTGTCATAAGCATATGTTTGTGTACAAAAGCTGGTTATTTAGGATTGTCACAAAATTAGAAACTGTTATTTTCCCCTGGTTACTCTCTCAATTTCTTCTCTGGAGAAGCACTCCAGGGATAGAAATGAAAATACTGGTAGGAATTTTAAGTGCTTAGATTCAATCTATTTGTGTCTTTGCTGGCTCTCCCTTTTACATTTCTAGTAACTTATATACTAGCTCGTGGTGACTAAAAATTTTGACATTTTTAGCACATAAAAAGGCATTAAATATGTACATACTATAACCAGAGACAGCTAATGCAAAAGTATGCTTCTATCCTCATTACAATGTATATGCTTCTTTGAGAGGTGAAAAAATATATATATTTCCTTCCATGTCTCTTCCACACAATCACTTGCGGTCAGTGATCAAAAACTACCAGATATACTGAATAGAGGTGATATTTAAGTTAATGTAGCAAAAACTGCAATTTTTAAAGTAAGTGTAGCAGGAATTTACATCATCAGAACCCAAAACAAGACTTTAATAAATTTGTCTTCCTGTTTTAATGCATTTGATGCTTTAATGTCGCTGTACCTTGGATTAACAGTATAGTAATGTCATGCAATTTGATTAAAGGAAGGAAAAAGTGTGAGCTTGAACCCGACCATCTCTGAATTTTCAGAAAGCGTCAGAAGAAAGCTTTTGGCAGTAGAAGTCATCTTTCATATATTTACAGAGTCTATTAATGAGTTATCTGTAGGTTAGTTCAAAGGACAATTCCTATCACTCACTGGGTTAGACCAATAGATGCAGTGTTTCAAGAGGCTGTGTTTTGTGGACCAAATTAATACAGGAAGCCCACTGACTAACCTCATGGTCTGACACGGACTATTTCTCTAAAGCCACCAATCAAAAAAAAAACAAAAAAAAAACCAAAAAAAAACCCACCAAATTATCATCTATACATAAGTACAATTTGAATTTACTTTTAGGAGCTGCATCCTACTGTGTGAAACAGATGTCTGTCCTGTGAGACAGACATCAGAAGAGCAGAAGAGCAGCTTACATCTTGGTCTGAGATGTCAAAATTGCATTAGATATAGTAAAACTTGGCAAAGTCTTGTCTTGCCAGCCAGAGAAGAGAGAATTTCTAGTAGGAGATTTTGGAAAGCTGAAAAATTCTTGGTCCGATTACTCAAGTCCCTACTTACCCAAGTGAAAAAGGAAGCAATATTTAGGAAGTAATTGTCTGACACCTGTTATTGAATTTCTGAACTATTGTTGATACCTGTGATCAGAAGCAACACCAATTTGGGCAACAGAATTTAACTAACAAAATAGCAAGTAACAAGCATCTAACAATACTGCCGGCAGCAACTATTACAAATGAGTAGATCCTCTTCTGAGGACTGTAGATGGAGAGATAAAAACCCTCAATGGCTTGGAAAAATCGCAAGTTAACAACAGCTGTTCTGGTAAGAGATGTCCTCAATGCATCTGTTAATTCTTGACAGCTGTCACAAGCAGGAGAAGATGCAATGCACTTCTCAAGCTCAGCAGGATAAAAAAATCAGTTGTAGACTAATACTGACATGGATGAAGAAGGAAACTCTGTCAGCTCAGTGACAAACTGTAGCTTTGTGTATTACTGAAGTCCTTAGTAGTGCCTAGAGCTGGAACAGTGCAGGAAATTCTATTTCTTTCAAAGGTTTAGGGGGCAGTAAAAGAAAACAAACAAACAAACAAAAAAAATAGAAACAAGCTGTTGCCCCATATTCCTTGTGCATAGGAAATATAAACAACGGAAACAGAGAGGGAGGTGAAATCTTATTGAGAAACCTCAAATTATACTGACCCCAAGAGTTACAGCTGAGATGCTTCACTTATTTCATTCTCCTTTGGAACAACTAGAAACAACTTTGGAACAACGTTCTGGGATTTCTAGGCTCCCAAGTATTTGATAGATTTGAGAGTTGAGACGTGAGGTAGCAGGATCCAAGGCTGATAGGTGTAAGCTCAAAATCCTGTTGCTTCCAGCTCCAGGGGCTTCTAATGGCAGGCTTTGTTATGGAACTTTAAGCACCTAAAGCTCTGAGATCTCTAGCAAATCCCAAAGCTTTCTTCAGACGGTTTTGAAACTGATAGATCTCCCAGAAACAATTTTTATGAATTGACAAGTTTCCAGCAAACGTTTCCTGATTGGAGAAATTTTAATTCATTCAAATAGTGGCATTTACTGAAATTTTACTAAAATTTTACTAAATATTTGAAGCTAACTCCACTTATGCAAAATTTCTATCTTTAATCAGCTAACTTAATCTTCTGTTCATAGAAGAAGTCTGAGAGGGTATAAGGGAAATATCAGTATAAACACTCCTTCTTGATTATTTCTTCAAAACTTACGGCTGCTGTTCTGTCCACCTCACAGCGGCTACTCAGAATGAAACAAGCTTCAGCATCATCCATTCTAGAAAAATGAGGGAGAAAACCCTGTTACATACAAAAAAAAAAACCCACAACCTTTTGTTGACTTGTGTTTCACATTTTATAGTCTTATGTGATTGTAGATATAGAATACAGAGAAAGTTTAGTTTATCTGCTTTCATGCATTATGTGAATGTCAACAACACTCCCCTGTGTACTTACTCACAGTGTACCAGTACTTCTTCACTAGGTTCTAGAACATTTTCTTTCCTTGGTTCCAATAGAAGCTGTGCCAAAGTAAGAAAAGCAAGGTGGCCTCAAGCACAACTACTTTGCAAATTAAGTATTTATCAGCCATGAGTATAAAAAGGTGAATTAATAGCACCAGTTTGCATACTGTGTAGGTGTACAGTATGTGTGTTATGAGTAGTAAGAAGGAGTGAGAGAGTGCAGATAATATAGAATTGCCTAGCACTAGCAAAAAGATGGGTGAATGTAGTAGAATAATGCATCAGGGGCATCTCTGTGTATGAATGCATTAAATTAATCAACTATTTTCAGTCTGTAATCTCACTGAGAACATTCAGTGCTTAATTGTTCTCTAGTGATTGTAACTGGTCATGTAATAAAAACAGCGGTGGTGGAGAAGTGGGGAGGAAAACCTCTGACCGGAGGTCTTATGAAAGCTTGCTTTTCCACTCTTGCCTCAAGTCTTAATATCCTCCTCCTGTGACAACTCCATTCTGGAGAATGGAATGGGAACTCAGAATCTTTGATTTCTCTACTGCTAGAAAATAAAAGTGGTTGTGGTTAGCAATAATTTAGGTCACTGGGACCATAGGCTTCTGTTGAGAACCCTTTATTTTAGGTACTGTACAAACAGGACAAAAAGACAGCACATGCCATATTAATCTCTAAATGATGTAGCAAAGGACTAGAAAAGTATATGCAAAAATGAGAAAGAAACTGAGTGTACATGAATTAAAAAAAAATCACGATAGAAAGTGGTCTCATTAGATATTAGAGCAGAGAACAGACTGAAGAGAGAATATAATGGGGAATATCAACGTTAACTTATAGATGTTTCTGAGAAATTCATTCTAGCTTGAAGGTGCACTTGTAGGTGAAATCACAATGGGATTTGTATGCTTATCTGTTGTATGTGTGAGAGAACAGTATTATAGGCTTGTAAGATTTCCTCTCGTTAAGGACTAGGAGTTGTAGGCTGAGTGAGAATAAAAGGTTGCTCCTTGATGAAAAAGAAGGGTAAGCCAGCGAAGGACTGCAATGAGAGGTGAAGTGATGGACTATGCAAATAATATTTCCAAAGTGCTCTGAAACATTTGAGATGATATATATTGATATATATTAAAAGCTTGAAATATATTGAAATATATTGATATATATTAAAAGCTTAAGCATTGTTTTAGTGAGGTTGAAATAAGAGCTTGTGTAAGAAAACTCTGGCAATATTTGAGTTCAGTCTACATAGGATGCTCTACAAAATAATTCCAAATATATGATCTGCAGTAATTTACTGGTTCTATTTGAGCAGCAAAACTTAAGATCTATTTTCAACTACCTGCAACCAAAATTGATGAATAGATATCCATATTAAGAAGCCAGATAAACTAATTGAGTTATTACTCAATTAATGACTATAGAAATAGTGATTGAATTTGTGTGTTTTGTGTGTGATCATTCAAAGAAAGTAGAAATGAAAAAGAAAGATAAGGTCAGATAATTAATATAGGTACTCCCATAGGCAGCAAAGAGTAGGAAAACAGGAGAAGCCTCAGAAGATTGAGGTACTTGAAATGCAAAAAAAACCCCAACATTGTGACAAAGGCAACTGTGTATTTCTAAAACAGTAATGTCAAGTGCACCGGACACAGAGAAGTGAGAATGGGAGGGCAATTCTAAGCACTGATTAAGAAAAAATCATGGGATCTATATGAGTAGTTTCAGATAAGCATGAGAGCAAAAGTGGTAAGGTCCTTAAAAAAAAAGAAAGAAAGAAAGAAAGAAAGAAAATTTGGTGAAATTAGTGATGGAACAGCATTTGATGAGAGACAGTAACCAGGATCAACAGTATATACAGATGATTTTGTGAGGAAATGAAACCTCACTGATCATATTCACCTTTTCTTCCAATGTTTTTTAGAAGCTTCTTGACTCACTTCAGCCACAGATGGCAAGGATAACTCCTCTGATACTAACATTCAGTAGATACCATGAATTTAGGCAACAGAAACTCTAGTAATATCTATGCTAAACACACATATTAGAACCCAGAATATTCTTATAAGAGAATGATTCTATTAATGTTCTAACAATAAGAAAAGCTTTGTCAAGTTTTATATGCCAGAAAATCTGAAAAATAGAACGGTTCTACTGCTTGAGAATTGAAGAATTTGAACGGACTTCAATATATTGAAGATAAAGTTGCGAAAATAATTTAAAAAAAGAAGCATAAAGTAAAGAAAGAGTGGATAAGAAGAGGATTAAGATATGTGAGATGTGTGCTGGGTTCACTGAAGTGGAAAAGTGTAAGAAGAGGAAAACTATTTTTTGACAGCATGGGAGAAAGCCGTAGAGCAAGGAAATTGAAGTTATTTTCTAGCAGTAGTCTGCATGAAGAACAAAGGCTGTTTTAATCAGTGACTGTGCAGATACAAAAGTTCTACTTGTACTGATGCCCAATGTAAGTAGCCATGTAGTTATACCACATGACAGACTGTTTTGTCTTGTTTCCCCAGAGAACACCAAAAAATTGCAAAGTGAAACTTTCAAAGGTAGAAAGCAAGAACGAGTATCATTTTCATAGTCAGATTGTGTACTAGGACATAGAAAAATACAGTTCTCAGTTAACTATTTACTAACTATCCAGTACACCAGTTTTTGGCATTCCTTTCCTTTTTTGGTGTGACTTTTATCATGATATTTTGGCATTGCGTTTCATGCATAATGTCTGTTTGTTTCTCCAAATTTATACATACACTTCTTGTTTGTTTTCTGTTGTTGGTGTTAAACAATATTTTGTTTTGGGAGGGACTTTTTATAAGGGCAGGTAGCAACAGGACAAAAGGACATGGTTTTAAACTGGAAGAGGGTAGATTTAGACTAGATGTTAGGAAGAAATTCTTTACTGTGAGGGCGGTGAGATGCTGGAACAGGTTGCCCGCAGAGGCTGTGGATGCCCCCTCCCTGGAAGCACTCAAGGCCAGACTGGATGGGGCTGTGAGCAACCTGGTCTAGAGGGAGGTGTCCCTGCCTATAGCAGGCGGGTTGGAACTACATGATCTTAAAGGTCCCTTTCAACTCAAATCAGTCTATCATTGTATTTACTAGAAGTTGTTTACCACGTGTCTTGCTATCTTCTCAGTACACTATATTCTCATTTAAAATAAATATAGCAAACATCTTAGGTACTGGGTTATAGATCAGATTAAACATCCTTTTAAGTTCCCACTATGCTTCTTCCCTCAGGAGAGGTGGAAAATTATTCTATGACAGGTATGTTCAATTACATGCTCTGCAGGAAAAAGCTTTGTTGACTACCTCCAGGTTATTGTAAGTGAAATTCATTATTATCGGTAGGGAGGAGTCTAATCTTTCTTAATGCGTAGAACAAATGTTAGCCAAATTCCCCTATGAATTCCTTCTTGAAAATGAGCAACAAAGTGAAAAACAAGGAATCTCTTTTTGAAAGAAGTTCGTAATCCTGAACAAAGATTTTCTGCATTTTCAAATTTTAAACAGATGTAAAGGTAGCTATTTTTTCAGTGGCAGAAATTTGAAGATAGCACTGCTTGCTAGACTTCTCACAAATGAGATTATTCAGAATAATTCTTTAGAAGGCTGAATGTCACAAGTTCTGAGGTACCGGCTTGATTTTAGGTATCTGTATTAGCTGATTAATTTAAGCGAAGACAGGTAAGTTCTTATAAAAAGCAGTGCAGCTAAGTTAAATCAGTTATTTGAGAAGAATTACCTTTCTCTTTGGAGTTTGAAGAGACAATCCTCCTACGCAAATTCCACTGTGAATTCCTTCCCACCTTTAAGTGATTGAGCAATGGTGGTTGGTTTTGGTAGTTTTTGTGTTTCTTTTTTTTTGAGAAACTTTGTGTGACTGATATGTTTTGATTAACGTCATTCAATATTAACTGGCAAAGAGGTTTTTTTTAGAAGTGGTAGAATATGTGTGGCAAGAGAGAGATCCTGAAGGAAGAGTATATAGAGGTAGAGTCATTGCTTACATTACCAGGCTGAACATATTAAGAAAACAAGACTGTACAAAGCATTCAGAGGGTGATAATTACTTTTGTTCACTTTTTCTCCCCTTCAGTTGGCTTACTGTCTGTGCACAAGGAACAGAAACAAATTCTGGTCTTATTGGCAGTTTTGAAATTTTCAACACAGCTTTTTCTAGGGAAATTACAGGCACTCTGTTTCAACACCTTCCAAAAAAAAATGCAAAAAAATAGTGAAAAAAAAATTGGTCAAATGAAGATCTCACAAATACGTTCCTTGAAAATTTTGAGACGCTAGGAAAAACCAACTATAATAAAGATCCCTGCTTTCTAAATAAACAAACTTTCCTTCTAGCTTTTGTTGCTGTAACTTCTTTATCAAAGAGTATATGTGAAACAAAAGTAGAAAGTAAGCGTTAGCCGTATTTGCATACTTTGCTCTCAACAGGTCTTGATCTTTTAGTGCTGAGCCTTGAAGATAGATAACTCTTTGCGACCACATCGGGATTTGTAACACTCTCCGGACCTGAGCATCCATTTCAGTCGGACACAAAATAACAACATAATAGTCCTGCCAAAAAAATAATGAAGAATAGTCATGTTATTACTTGATTATACCATTTGTTGTTGCCAGGAGATGAATCAACAGACTAAGGATATATTAAACTTCTGTGATAATTCTCAAATTTCATTGACAGAAGTAATTTCAATACGAGTGTTAAAGATACTGAATTATTCTTAAATGAAAATGGCAAGAATGTTCATAGAAGACTTTAAGGTGGCCTCTAGAGTTCTGTTAAATTTTAGCTTCTATGAAAGCACTTATTTTTTAGACACAATTCATTTTTCTGTCATTATAGCTGGAAAATGTAGGAAGCTTTCCACAATTAAAACAATTATTTTCTCCATTTGTATTACTCCCTGAAATCTTTTCCTCTACATTAATGGGCAGATCCAAACTTTGCTTCCTGTGTGCGTACGCTCTCTATTAGATGTAAGGTTGCCCCGACATGTACGTGTGTGTGTATGAAAAGGAGAGACAAGTGGAATGTAAGCTGAGAGACTGAGAGGTTAGAACAGTCTTGATATAGTAATCTTCCTTATCACACATAGTCTTTTGCTGGAAGTTTACTTCAGTTGTGAAGGGAATAAATATAAGCCGTTTCTTGCTACATAAGGAGTGTTAGGACTTTTCTTACTTTGTCTCAAGCATATCACAAAGTCTGACTAACTATTAATCTGTGAAATACTGGATTTCTCTGTACATTTGCTTAGGCTTCTTACTACCTGATTAATTTGGAGAATATTTTGGATTTGGGATGTGTCATGCTGCA
This sequence comes from Numida meleagris, assembly GCF_002078875.1. NCBI lineage: Eukaryota > Metazoa > Chordata > Aves > Galliformes > Numididae > Numida > Numida meleagris. Next base: position 2,896,010 of record NC_034415.1, on the reverse strand, counting down.
GCTCAGCCATTTGAGGACTGTATTTTGTGGGGTTTTTGCATTACCTAATGAAGTGTGGTGCTACAGGTAACAGTAAAAGACATTGGCAGAGAAAATTTTCTAAAAGAATTGGTTTACAGAAAAGCTAATGACAATGACTCCAAATTGCTATCTCATTTAAATAAGCTTTTAGGTGATTGGAACAAGTTATGTGACATCTGTTTGCATTAACTATTCAATATGTGTACAATGAGAAAAATCTTGTGTGTAACCTTAAAAGGTCTTTGCCCTTTAAAGTGCATCTATTTTTTTCTTATCCAAAAGTATCTTATCTTCCAAACACTGGTTGGGAAAAAAAAAAAAAAAAAAGCAAAATGCCAAAACCAAAATACACTTGACTTGTGAGGAGCTTTGGATCCAGTTCCCCCAACCCCAAAAACAAACAAACAAACAAACAAAAAAAAACCAAAAACAAACAAACAAAAAAAAAACAGGAAGAAAAATTGAATAGTTTTCAGTTCTTTTCTATTTTGAATAGAAAAAAAGAATAAAAGGAAGTTGCATGGAAATATCTGTTTCTGAAAGGACTAGCATAATTCAACAAGACAGTAATTTTTCCCTCAATTCAAAATGAATGTTTCCATACTCAATTTCGCAGCAGCTCAACTTCTCATTGCAATTACAGATTCTCAGTTTAGCCAACTATTTCTAAATTCAGCTTTACAAATTAAAAGCCATTCCAGAATACTCTAAAAATCAGTGTGTACAGATTTTCTTTTTTCTTTCACTGCAAATACCTGCAGCCTGGGGTGAGCATAGAATTCATTTAAGAAATCCATAAGTAAATCAATCTTCAGAGAGCTGACACACAGCACAACATGTTTCTCTGTCTGAGCTCTGTGTCGACTGTAGTTGCCACCAGACTTTTGTCTCTCCATCCACAAATACGCCAGCTGTTCAAACTGTAATAGATACGTGTCAGTCAAATATAGACAAGCAGCTGTGCAGTAAAAGTGTATCACAACTTAAATACATTGCGTTGTTCAGATCATGCCTTTATTGAATGATGCTCTTAGCACCCAATGTATTTTTCTTTGTAAAAAGATCTCTGGTATGTGGGTCAGATCAATAGTGGGATTATGGAAAAATGTGGCAGTGTGGCCAGTCTCTATTGCAAACAAAGAGCTGAATAACTCCATTAAAATATCATGTGACTACACCTAGTCATAAAATTTTAGAAGAGAGTGAGACTACATTGTTCGCTAACTTGTTCATATATTTCACATCTCTGAACTGTTTTTCCAGTGTCCTGTGATCTTCCCTTAAATGAAAAGTTAAGTTTTCACATGCTTAGGTCACTGGGAGTATAAATACTTAGATAGAAGCACCATTTTACTTTGGGTAATGACTGTCTTCAGAGATTTGATAGTATTCTGAAGGTGACCATATCTGTGTATTACCACTACATCTGTATAATCACTAATATGACTTATACATATAGGTACCCCTTAAATGCATGGCAGCTGTTAATTTTGGAATTTTGCATTTGCCATCTGAATGATGTATGCAGGTTAACAGTAAAATCTGTTTGGCATTCTAATGAAAGGGAAGACTAGCGTGTAATAAGCTAGGAAATATGAAAGACTTATTAAGAATATAAAACAGTGCTCCACTAATCAGAATCCTCTAAGCTAAAGACAATGTTGTAATAACCTGTGCCTTTAATATAATATATAAATACCATCTCACAGTGTTTTGTACTAAGTAAAACGCATTTAATCCTGAGCTGAACTTAACTATATATCTAGTGTGGCAACAGCTTTCTCTCACAGCACTAAACTGATAGAGACACTGAATTGTGAATAATAATTCATTTAATACAGTAGAAGGACAAAGCTCAAGAGATCACGGTTTATAGTAAATGAGGTTAGATCAGGCTAATCCCTGGTGGGGAGCTCTGCTCTCTGGTGACAGCGACAGGGCCTGAGGGAATAGCATGGAGCTGTACCAGAGGATGGTCAGGTGGGGGTTATGGAACAGGCTGCCCAGGGTGCTGGTCGTAGCCCCAAGCTGCTGAAGCTCACAGAGCATATGGACAACACTCTCAAACGCAGGGTTTGGATTTTTGGTGGTCCAGGTGTTGAACTTGATGATCCTTGTGGGTCCTTTGCAACTCACAATATTCTACAGTTCTATGATTCTAGATAATGTCTCCCACATTCTGTGTGTAGAAGACTATAAAGCCTCTTTATCACTACAAAGATGTAAAAATAAAATTTTAATAATGCTTATATTGACGTGAAAGGGCAGTAGATTCCAGATTATTTACAGGTAATGCAAAGATCTTATGTTTATGTGTATATGAGAAGTACTTGAAAGATGAAATTTCTATTTCTGAGGAAATTCTAAATTTCTTAAAGCATATTTTAGTTTCAAACAGAATATTCATTTTATTAAACTGACACGAGTGGGAATATAATTGTATTAGTGCATATGTTTGCATATGCAGACATTAAATATTTAACTGTAATTTACATGTTCAGGTAATTTCAAGGACATTAATGCTGGCAGCTTGAGCTTCAAGCCTCACAGGGTTTCTGTATTGTCTGCTCACAGCTGAAGCTTAGTTCACCATGAGAGCAGCAGAGTGTGGAAACCAAGGCTGTATGAGAAACTTTGGAGCTGCAAGGCCTGGCATCTAGGTCTGCTGTAAGTTTCAATAAGCAGGCATGATGTCTCCCCACACTTCCTTTTTCTGGCCACAAGTTTTGGATCATCACCAAGTGTGAGACTGTTAGCATTGTGGCACAGCTACCCTGTGGTCTAAGAGTGTCAGTCATCAAGCCTTTGCTAACGAGCTGACAAATGTTTTGTACGAATTTAATGAAACTGATTGATTACGTGAAATACTTGCATTTTCATAAATCAGCCTAAGCCCATGTAGGCACCAAAAATTCCTAAATATGCAGTTGGATCAGTGTGTGCCGACACACAGATGTGAAGACAATTTGCTTGAGTTGCAGATTTAATGAGTTCTTTTTTTAAGTTAGTACTGAACTGTAAGAACATGAGAGGAAGTGGAGAGAATCAAGATTAGAAACAGGGAAAGCCTGCAGAGGAAATGCTATACTCAAAAAGAAAGTGCATGGTACTGGGTTTTTTGTTGTTACTGGTTTATGTTTTTGTTTTGTTATTTTTTGCTTTTTTTAAATTACCCAGGATGAAGAGAAGGGCTCTGTGGTATGTGACAGAAACAGAAATCCTTCACCAGCCCTTGAAACTGGTGTTAGTGATAAATATTTTATTATAAATCTGTACTATATCTTATTATAAATTTAAACTAAATGAAGAGGAAAAAATTAGGAAAAGAATAGAAGGTATAGAAGATGGTTATTATTTATGATATTTTATACACAGTACAAAAGGTTTTTTTCCAGTTGTTATTTTGCCTTAAAAACAATTCTAAAGAGAAAATGAAAAAAAAAAAATTCCATGTTTACCTGTATGGGCAACACCACAAGAGCAACACAGATCATAATGACAACAAGCAGCTTTGAAGGCCATATCTTGGGTGTAACATCCCCAAAGCCCACAGTGGAAAATGTCACTATGCAGAAATAAAGGGAGTCAAAGAGAGTCAACTTGTTTCCTGCTCGTTCCAGATGCTGAATTCCACAAATACTATGTAGAAAAGAATGAATAAAGACACAAAAAAATAAAAACTGCACTTAGGTTCAGTTCAAATTTGATGATTACATTAAATATGCAAATAACTACTTGTTTTAGAATGGATACATTACTTAGAAAAGACACTTCTTTCAAAAAGAGGAAAAACGAGTATCAAACTAGAAGTGTTATTAATATAATTTCTACATCATTTACAATAATCTCATTTTTTTCCAGTATTTCAAGGTGCTATTCAGAACTTTGCTACCAGATTTTTCTTAGTGGCGAGGGAGAAGTGCTACAGAGAACAAAACAGATGGTATATAGTTGCCACCATTCAGAATTTTTTTTAATGTATCTTAACTTTTCACAGAGACTTTACTGTTATGGCCAAGAAACTGTATGTAATACTTTCTTTAAATCTGTCACTCTCTATATTAGTCTATATTGCTTTGTGTGGCAAGAGCTATTAGCACGAACGCTAGTTCATGGGATAACTTTAGTACTAATGGTTACTGACTGTGTGGAATAAACCAAATGTGAGAACTGAAGGCTATCCAATCATCAGAAGAATAAGTGCCAGTGCCAGGGCAAGCCTTCAGGTAGAAGGTGCCAACTGATACGAAGTTTCTGTTTGCTAAATGTACAGCATAGAAATATAAGGCTTGGTTGTTTCTCCAGCTGAACAGATTATGTTCGTTCCTCCCAGTCACACATTTCTGGGAGCAAGTAAGTGGTAGTATGAGTTGCTTGGTATTTATTTCTCTTGTAATCAGTATGATTGGGGTAAATTAGCGCTTTTTTTGGTTGTGAGAAGCAGTAGCAGAATCTGTCTTATTGCTGTTTCTTATGCTTCATGCCTTAAAAATATTTCACTTTGGAAAAATATACCATGATAAAGAGCTTAAAATATGATCTTCTGTAAGACAGTAGAATCATTTAGACTAAATTCAATCCATCTTTTAAACTATATTCACCTGTATGAAGAAAACTGATGTGTAAACCAGTCTGAATAGTGTTTTTTTTTTCCCTTGGAGCTAGCTGAATTATTTATCTTCAGAGAATTAGAGATCCAATTGGAAAATAATACCATGTTTCCTGGTAATTATTCTAGAACATATCGAAGATAATTTCTTCATATATCCTAACCAGATGGTAAGAGTCATTAATATCTGCCATGGTAAAATTTTTGCATCACCAGGGAGACCCTGTGTTTATAACAGCTTTTTGGTTGTTCTTCTGTTCTCTGTTCTGTGCTCCAAAAATAATTCAGTAGTGGGCAGTGGCATTTCCAGAACATATGGATCAAATTCCCAGTTTCCTTTTCACAGTTCTAGCATTTGTAGTTTTCACACATCTTAAAATGTTCTAAAAAGGGTGTGTGGGTTTTTTTTCTGTTTGCGTAAGTTTCATCCTTCAGTCAGAACTGAAAATTTTATGTTCCTTTCCAAGTTGTTCCACATTTTTCACTGGAGTAGTAATCTAGGTCTTGCATAATTTTGCTATGTTCACAGTTTTTTCTTTCTTTTTTCCCCTTGAAAAAATGTTGTCCCTGTAAGTATTAACAGAAGAACTGTCTGGAAATATGCTGATGGAGAACACTTTCTTTTGGTCTCAGGCATGGAAGTTTTTCAGCTTTCTCCTATTCCAGTGTTAATTTGAAATGATAGAGTAAACTGTGGAGGAATCCAAATATGAAAAAAAATAAGCTATTTTGGTGTAGTTATTCACGCAAGTTATATGTAATTGTAATAACAGAACTATGCTGGATTTTTAATCTTTTGATGTTATTAATCCTGATCACTCTGGTACGTTTTCTTCTCTTTGCTTGTTTGTGGGTACATCTCTAAAACGTAAACTTGACTTCAGGAATTAAGGTCGCAACAGCCAGGAAAGCAGCAATTACACAGAGACCGGGATATGGCCATAACAGGACAATTATACCATTCTGCTAAGAGTGTTTATGATCTGCAAATAGGTTTGTATTGAAGCATAATCCTATCATTCGTAGAAATGTATTTTTTCTGATGTTGGTGTCTGTGAAATAGGTCAGTGCTTGCATATACAGAAGGGTCAGTTCTAACTTCAGTATCTGAGAGAACGGCTTAAAATTCTGTTATCCCAGCGTTTTGTGATTGGGTTTTTTTTGTTGTTGTTTTCACATTTCCAAGGAATGAGGGATGTTTCTTCACTTTTCATTCTTTTCACAAACCTTGACTAAAATCTTTACTAACTTACTTGTAGGAAAACTCACAGCTTGATGGAGATACTTTATTAATATTATTCTTCATGTACTCTCTTTACAGCCCACCCAATCATACTTTAGCTTAACTGAAAATACATTCGAATGTACCGTGAACGCTTCCAGCCTTTTCTAAGTGAATAACAAAATGTGCATTGAATTGAATGAGCCCAAGATTTTATTTTATGAGCTGTACTCCTGCATATTGCTATATATTTATATTCTTTAAAGCAATCAAAATCATTTTGTGCCTGATTCAGAATGTTATGGATCCAAACTGTCTTTTGTTGAACTCAGAGGGCATGAAACCAGAGCATCTCAAATTCAGTTACCAGTATTGAAGTCAGTAGAACATGGGAACTATTTACTCTTCTCTGAAGCAGAAATTAATTTATTCTTAGAACTTCTTGAGAAATTGATTTATTTGTTTGAAATTACTTGCACCTCATCTGCAGTTCTACTAGCTTGTACCTGAGGCCCTAACCCTGAAAGCAAAGGAATGGTAAATCCAAAAATAATTTACCAAGTCTTAATTTCAGTAGTTGTTTTGCTGCTCTGCTTTTTGTTTTCACTAGAGCTAGGGATTACAAAATTGCAGAAAAACTGATTTTGAGAAACAGCTTTATGAGAATCTAATTTCCAAATAAAATAATACTTCTCCCCTAAGAATATTATATTTTAATCTCACCACTAAAGTATAATTTTTTAAGTATAATGTGTACTACTAGTGAAGTATAAGCTGTAAAGATTGCATTTTCATCTCTTCAGTACATCTGAAGAAACATTAGTCTGTATCTACAGCATATTCCTGCCTGATTATGCTGCACAGAGAGTGCAGTAGAAATGTACTGGTTCTCCAATAAGCCATGTCCACATGAATTTGTTATTCCATTCCCCACAACTTACTGACACCTTTTATTGTAACCTTATTATTTATAAGAATAATAGTAACCATGTCTTTTTATTTTTCTTTTAAATTGTTAAATGTTAAGCATTATTTTTAAAAGATGCATCAGTACTACATGCACCAAGAGTCAGCACATGCTCTTGTTCTGCTTTCTCCTATTTCCCAACACAGTGACCTCAGACTTCATCTTTTTTCTATTTCGGTATTTTATGGTGGCATTTCTATCTCCTTGTTCTTGTTTACTTCCTCCTCCTCTTCCATACCATGAAGAAACAATCTGCTTGGTTTTCCTTGAACAAATATAATGATTTCAATCAGGAAAGCAGCATTCAGCAAAAGCAATGCTTATACCAACTTGTATTTGTGGAGAAAATAATCTGCTATAATAATAAATACACAAAAATTACCTAATTAAAATACAAGGCCCAGTTCACCTCCTTCTAAACCAATTTTAGGTTTCTGTAATTCTGACAAGTTGTCTTTTCATACTCTTTTTTCGTAAGATAACAATTACATGAAAACAACATTAACTTAATGGAGAGGATATTTATATTAAAAAAAAAAAACATAAACCATTGGTCTGCTAAAGCAAAGCTAGTGTCAGCAAATGTACTACAAACTCGTGAAAAACAGAAGTGTGATTTTAAACATGTAAATATGTAATCTCTGATGATTAGTCATGTTTAGTTAGGTAGAACCTGAACTTTTGAGAGTTCAATCTTTGTTTTACCGGAATTTTTTTTTCTAATTCCAGGAATCTTTGCTTGCTCAAGTATTTTGTATGCCAAAACTAACTATAGTTTGTGCATAACCTGTCTCTGCACGCAGTACAGAAGCTGACTCAAAAAATCAAGTGAAATACCTTCTAATCCATCAAAAGAAGTTAATATATAGAAGGATTGATGACAACATGTTTATTAACACTCTTACTGCTTTTTTCCCTTTCCCTTAGCTGAATATTTAACTGTTGTTAAAAAGTCAGAAACAGTTAAGATTGAAATTATAATATACTGATCTGACATATCTGTGCAAATTTCTAACTACTTCATGCTAGAAAGACAGGCCTTCTGTAAGCAGCCTCACATGTTTAAATAGATCAGACAGGATGAATACAGTTAAATATAAAGCTAACTATGCCCACTTCCTTCTGTTTGATTTTCTCCCTCTTTCACCAGAGGGCCTTAATGCTTCACTCTGCATATCTTCGTTTTTACCTATGCAATCCAATTTGAAAAGAACTAACCTGGAAGGGAAAATCTGCGCACATAAGGGGGGACAGTTCACTCCATGAATTCAAAAGGCACTATGATGGTAGTCAAAGCCAAGAAACTAGAGAATGCTTGGGGGGCCTGAAGCTTTACTCTACTGATGCAGTTTATATATAGTGGCATATTATGGTATTTGCTGCATCGTAAGAAGTATTTTATAAGTGTCTTGTGAGGGGAAAAAAAAAGCAACAATTGCCCAACAATTTTATTCGTAAAACAATAAAATTAGAACGTACCTGCAGTACTATTAAGTAAGTCACCTGGACAGGTTAAAATTCAGAGGAATAATGAAAACTTGTGGTTAAGTGTTTTTATTTTATCTCAAACACAGTTTCTATTTGTTTCTAAGCACCTTGCTGTCAGAAATAAATATTGTAGAGTAAAATAAACTCTTAGATTAATAATGGCTTTTACCATACTATGGTAGCATGTCACAGAAATGGGCACAGAAAGAATTTGGATAGCTATCTGCAAGTATTGTACATCAACTATCCTTATTTATAATCATTTATAAACTATTTTATATTAGTTTATGTTTTCTTTTGTCAGTGGTGCCAAATAGATCTAATCTTTACTTTTTTGTATTTATAGAAAGTTATTATTTAGAGATACAACCTCTTGAGGTCTAAAATAATATGTCACGGCCTGAATCCAAAAGTGAAAGATGCTTAGGTATCTTCAGGATTAGGTAGCAATCGACAGCACTCCTTGAACTTTGAGCTTCCACTTGCATAAAAACTTCCATAGTGTTTCAAGTAGTTAGTGATAAGGAATAGCTAATGAGTGTGTTGAAATCAATGGGGATGAATTTTATCACGTTCAGCGAGATCCTGCGGTATAGGCTCAGTACTTAAATACTGTCCAAGAAATGTAGTAATTCTGCAGCCCATATTAAATTAGTGTTCCCATTTAAATCAATAGTTTCCACATATCTGAACATGGAATGGTGACATTAGAGCAAATTTCAAGTTAAATTACAATTATTTTATCTGTGCTGCCAATTAATATTTGTATTATTTTAATTTTTCTGATGTCACTGGCACAAATCTTTTTTCTGTATTAAAAATATTGGAATGACCCCTCTGCTGATAGACCATCAACTATAGCAAATGTTCATCGGCAAAATTCAAAGAGCATAACACTGAAAAAGATCAGCATGTTAACCTCCTAGGAAATACGTGGCAGGTACTTATAACATATATTCCCATTATAATAGCTGCAACTATCCACTTAAGGAAGTTAAAATTTGTAAGAGTTTACCCCAAGGATGTTAGAAGAAACTTCCTCAATCTTTACACCAGAATAAAATGTGACTGTAAGAACAGTTTGTACTTCAGACTCGCTCTAGAAGGCAGATAAAATCTTTCCGAACTCTGATAAATGCCTTGAGTTTTTGTCTGAAATTGGAAGAAGCGTTCACTGTTGCCAAACATGCTAGTATTAAGTAGGTGCTAGTCTAAAGTCCTTGAAATGAAAGCGACATTAAGACTAGTGCTGTATCTGAATACTCTGCTTCATACTGAACGAAAAAGCTTTTCATACTGGGAGTTGTGTCTGTGGGTATTCTGCGCTCTCCAGGGAACTGATATAGAGCCAGATGCAGTGCTGTCCTATCTTTTCCTATATTTTAAAATTAGACATTACAGGAAAAACAATATTCAGTGCTGGTGAAATTAATATACCAAGAATCATAAAAAGCTCAATTTATACTTCACAAAACTTTTCAAATTCAATGCTGATGTAACCGGAGTGACATTAAAGTGACTTCTTCATTCATTGTATCAGGTACTTAATGAAATGCTGTATGTTGATTTCTGAATAACAACATATGTCCTCTGAATTTTGATATAATAGAATAGCGTTTCTTTTTCCTAAGAAACGCTATTAAGCTTTCCTACAGTCTGAAAAAGTGAAGATGTTGACAACTGCTTTACACACAAACAGCCTAATACCATAATGCTTTCTGATTCTTGCATAAATAATGAAGGAGAGACAAAGAAAAGAGCAAGGAGTGATCAGAATCTACAGCAAATAAATGAATGGAGACAGTCAGAATTTACTCTGACCAACAACAAATTGTCTATCCTATTCAAACCTCCTGAAGCTGGGGTTTTAAGTTGCTGAAAACAAAATACTTCTCTTTTCCCAAGATATACAATTTTTCTCAGATCTTTTACAAAATCTGTTCTGTGTGAACATCTATTTTCTGAAAAGCAGTTTTCCATAAACAGCATTAAAATAGAAAAACAAAATTGACTAGTTTATGGAGATTTGCAATTTCCAATATGTTAAAGTGATGATCTAGTACAATGTATAATGACATATCGAATTTAAGAAACACAATGAAAAGTACAATCTTGCTCCCTTCATTATGTATAATAGGCTGTAAAGCTGTAGGCATAACTGACTTCCAAGACATAGAAATGACTGATAACATACAAGACAATGAAAGAAATGAGGGAGAAATGCTGATGGGAAAGAAGGCAAAGGTTGTTACACTGTCTTTAAAGCAAGTGAGTAGAGAAATATACTTGCTATTCTTAGTTTGTAACAAGCAATCTTGAGTGTGGTAGAGAATGCTGAAATATATTTAAAGACTGACTGGACAAAAAAGGATATTGCTAGACAGTCTAGACTGCTAGACCTCTTCTTACGCCATTGATTTTATTCTTGAAAATTATTTCAGATATTTTTGCAACTATAATCCCACTTCATCAGATAGTCCAAGTCTTTATAGTTTTCCCAAATATTTTCTTTTCATAGGTAGTTTTCATACAACACTCTCCCTTTTTCAAAGAATCACTTAGTGAAGGAAAAGATTCAGATAACTTCAACAGACTCTGAATCAAGCTCTCGGGTTCTGTCAGACTTTATGTATAGTCATTGAGGCAGGGTTAGAGAACTCTCTCTATGCTGCAATCCCGTCATGTTAGAAATGAATTCTGAAATTCTCTTCAGATGAAAAGGTAATCTTTTTCTGTTTCAATTCTATCTCCAGCCAAAATGACGTTGTTTGATGATATCATTTTTGCTTATCCATAATGTCCAATTATAAGCATTTTCCCTTCCCCAAGGATCTGTACGTTACATGCAGCTAATGGTACAAAAGCTGAACTTATTAAACTAAATTTCTACTTGTACGCCATGTGACTTCCAGAAACGGCAGAATAGGATATTATGAAATAAGGAAGTTCGTATAAATATTTGCTGAATCTGATTGAAAACCTTTCTACTCCTTCTGCTGCAGTTTGTGGAGCTGTGATGTAACAGCTCTGATCATTTGGACTTCACAAGTTAAGTGTCCCACTGTGGGCAGCATTCAACTCGCTGCATTTCCATAAAAAGCTTTGTGCGCACTTCAGTCTGTAAGTCCCACGAACTATCTGTATTTTTGCATGCTTTAAGTCTTCCCAGAGCTTTGATGGCCAACAAAGGAAACCTTGGCATTCTGACCTCAGTGTGTGAATACCATTGCAGCTAAGAGCCCCCTGGAGCACAAGGTTTTGTACTGCTCATGCAAGGAATCAGCATCTATTTCAGAAATAGAAATATGCAAGCAGTACTTCAACCACCAGATACCCTTCACCTGAAGGGAATTGCATTACCACAAGTCCTTTTTGGCCCAGCTGTGCTCTATCCTTACAGTGCTCAGCTTGTATTGACAGGGGGGCTGCCACAGCCTTGCAATTGGATGTATTGAACCTCAAGAGGTTCACCTGGGCCCACTGCTCAGCCTCTCTAGGTCTCTCTAGGATGGCATGCCATCCCTCAAGCATGTCAACTGCACCACACAGTTTGGTGTCATCAGCAAACTTGCTGAGGGTTCACTCGATCCCACTGTCAATTGGTAAAGATGTTAAAGAGCACTGGTACCACTACTGACCCCTGAGGGATGCTGCTCGTCACTGATCTCCATCCACACACTGAGCCACTGAGCACTGCTCTCTGGGTACCATCTCGCAACCAGTTCCTCGTCCATAGAGCAGTCCACCCATCAAATCCATGTATGTCCAATTTGGAGAGAAAGATACTGTTGGGAACTGTGTCAAATGCCTTACTGAAGTCCAGATAGATGACATCTATGACTGTGAATTAAAATTCACGTTTATTATTTCCAAGGAAATAATAAATAGGTCATGAAATAAACTAGAGTGACTCACTTTTCTACTGAAGCTTTTTCTCTTGTCATAGAATCATTAAAAATGCATTATTTCAGAGCAGTAGGGGGTTAATAAAAATGACAGGAGAACTGCCCAGCCTAGTAGGAAGTCTGTGACCCAGGTCTACACTTCGCTGTTTTCAAGTAAGTGATTTTTCGTTGTTGTTGTATAACTCAGTCACAGTACAGTGTTTTTAAATTTCGTTTTCCAGCTTTTGCAAAACAGCTAGGATTATGTTAATGAAAAGTCTGCCTCCATTGTATCCGTAGATTAAATCCAAAAGCACTCTTATTTCATTTTCCAGGAGAAGATACAGTGGGCTCACATACCATGAAGTTTGAGGGACTGCTATATAACACAGAAGAAACTGAGCCTGTTGAATTTTCCAGGATTCAGCCATCACTTTTTAGTCCTGCTCTCATATTTCTAACAACTCTCTTTGCAAAGCCATATGAATCAGAGGACAACATTTCCAGCTCTTGAATTTCTTTAGTACTCAGAAAGTTTTTAAACATCATGGATGTCGCACTTGTCTTTGCATCTTTGTCAAGTGTAGCTGTTAATCTGCAGCAACAGTCTGTTTGAGCTAGTCAGGAGCCATGGAGGTCAAGCAGGCCATCAAATATGCTTCTTACCTTTTGGAATACACATCCAGCATTACTAGAAACAGTGTTATCAACCATAGTTTCAGAGAAACAAGATTTTGTGGGATGCCTTCTGTTTTTCAGACATTCCCAAGTAGAAGAATTGTACTGCATCTAAAATTTACAGTGATGACCATATCTTACTACTTTCCTAACTTTTCGTTGATTTTTGAACACTGCTAGATCTAAGCCAAATAGTCCAGGTGAAAAAATCTGGTCTATGAACTCTAGAAACTGCTAACATTTTCTCTCAGCCTTGAAGAAGGAGATGTTTGTGCTTTGCACCATGTAAAGCTATTCACTGTGCACAGTTAGTTTCAGAAAAGAACACAGGGATTCTTAATTCTTATTTTGTTTTTGTCTTGTAAATGTCTCCATCCCAAACAGTTCTAGCTATGTTTATTGCACAATTGAGAAACATCGCCTGAATAAACTGCATCAAACTGCTTCTCATTCATATCAAAAATTAAACATTTCTTTATTGATGCTTTCTAATTAAACCACAGTTCTAGACAATTCTCTTGCATGGCTGGCAAGGCCTTGGCTTGCTGAAGCCTCATACTGTTTTGTGATCTCTCAAAACAGTAAAAACCATTTCAAACTTCCGTGCACTGTATGTCATTATCTTACAACTGACAGTTGGAATTATTTTGCTGAAAATAACATTGCACAGGTTTAGACACTAATTTAAATACCTGCAGAGGTGATTATGCTCCAAAACCTCTTATTAGGCATCAAATTCATCTAAAGCCCTATCTTTTGTTGGAGTCAAATGTGAAGAAAAGCTATTTACTTACATGGGATTCTTTAAGGATCTTCTCCCGCTTATTGTCTCTTTATGATAGTGAAGGAGAAAACTGGTAATAACAGGCAAAATGATTATCAACTTAGACGAACAGAACGTTTCTAAGGGGTGATCAGAAAGAAATGGCTATGTCCATATTAGGTTAGGCGAAGGCTCCTTTCATTCAGAGCCTGTCTCTACTGAGAGCAGTAGCAGATGATCAGTGAAACAATAACCAAAAACAGTATAGAAAGATCCTCCCATTTAATACTCTACAAGCTCTTTAATGCAGGCAATAATAATTCAGTACGTCTATCTTAGTTACAGCTTAGTTTTGCTCCAAGAACAGGCTTTCTCTGATGGAAGGAAAATCAGTTCTGTGTCCACTGTAGCCTAGGTACACTTCATTCTCCTTACAAACACTGACTTTTTTGTAAAACCCCTGCAGTTCCTGACCTTCAAGTATCCATTTTAATGTTTATATGTATTCTGTGCTAACCTACTATACTGTGCTCTCCTTATCATGCTACGCTTTCACTTGATTCTCAAGGATATTCACCAAGGATCTTTCCTACACTTTCACCCATTTTTACATCTTCTTGGTAGGCTCTCACTTGTTTGTGTTATGAATGCAACGCATTTTTTTTCCTGCTTTTATAATTTTCACTATTCAGCTATTCTGCTATTAAAACAACTGTTTTAGGACAAGGCAAATCCCTTTCCTCCAGGTGCAAAATTTTCTTATTAGTAACATCTTAAGGCAAAATTAATTTGTTGGAAATTTAAAGACAAGCAATACTTAGAAGCAACAGTATTCCTTGTGCTGGTTATCCTGCTGTGCAACTCAGACCATTGGTAAATACAAGCAGGAGCAGCCTAAAATGTGCAAGTGATTCACGGCAGATAAGAAGTAAGATCACTGTGATTAGCAGAAGTGACAGCACACTGTGTAGTTAGTCTCTTCTATGTTCTGTCTGGCATGTTTTTCTCTGACTGCTTAGCCCATCTAGAATATTCTTACTACGTACTCACTACAGCTCTTAGAATCAGACTCTTAATCTAAATATTCAAGGGAAAGTATTTTACATTAGCCTTCAAGTTGGCCTTTTTCCTTTTTCTTTTGTAGTTTCAGGTTATTAGCTAAGTGAACAAAAGAAGATCAAGTGAAAGAGTATAGCTGAAACATGATTCAGGATCATTCTTTTTATATTTATCCAAATCTAGTGAATGTGCATATATGCCTTATGTAACTATGTCCACTTTTATTTTGATCTTCCTAGCATAAAATCATTTCATTTAATTTGTTTTCATTGCTCATCTCTAATGATAACAAACTTGAAGAATATAGGACTGGATTTATTTGTTGATATTGACACTGTAAACTGATAACGATAGATATCTTGACAGTATGAAAAGGTAACTCAAATATTTACAGGTATTTCTTGAAGAATTTTATTCTTGCGCTGTACAGTTAAGCAAAGAGGTAGAATACATGCAATTATAGGAGACAGTAATGCATTTGATGCATTTAAACAACCTTACTCCTTATGCAAACTGTTCCTTTTTGTAATATATTAATAAACATATGTTTTGCTGTGGAATATAATTAGGTATGGTACACTGTGCCCAAAGGAACTGACAATTTGATTTCATGCCTGTTGTTAAGTATCCAGTCTGCAAATTCAAACTCACAGTTTGTACTTCAGTGTTTACTAAATGAATACTAATTCCTTTTTCTTTCTTATTGCTGTGACTCATGCACTTCCACTATAACGTATAGTATATATATATAAAAATATTTTGCGTATGTTGCAGAAATATACAACTTCCACAAACATAAAACATATAGGTGTATTTTTGCAAAGAATGAGAGCATTAATCCAACTTAATGCTTCCATTTGAGTTCCTTTTGAAGTAGAGTGTTACATGATGTTGGACTTGATCTTATGGGTCTTTTCCAACCTAAATGTTTTATTAGGATTGAGAACTCACTAAAATTTAATATTTTTAACTTTTTGACATATCTTTATATTCTATTGAAATCTTTCATTGATTTCCACAACCAATTATTAGAGATTATGTTTAAATATTACATTTTCATAATGAATCATAGTTTTAATTAGTTACTTGCTTTATTTGAGCTCAGTAAATGATTTTTTCCTGCGATAGCTCTGGCATGGGGAATGCAAACTCTATTGCTAATGGAAGGAATATCATACATAGGTGGGTTATAGGAATCCATGGATATTTTAAGTTTATCACCCAAATGTCATAGTATGTTTGGATGGCTGCTTACCCCTCTAGCCTTCACCTGTTTGAAAGATGTCTGGCTAAACATCATAGTACTTTCTAACTACCAAATACACAGGAGCAAAATAAGAATTCTTTCTTTTTGAAATCACTGTTCTAAATTGAAAATCAATGGGAAAAAAAAAGCATGAAAATCCACCTTCTTTTTAGATCACCTCACACTGCAATTCTAGCTCTGTCGAAATCTCTGAGACATCCTTTCATTATTCAGTAAACTTACGCCTAATGTGATTGAGAAATTCCTGGTGGTTGGTGCCAGCTTTTGTTGGCATGGCCAAATTTGCAGTGACATCATTTTTAACTCTTCACTTTCTGATTTGAGATATATTAATTATGCTAAGCTCCACACTCTCAAAATGGATTTGGAATACGTAAAAGACAACAAAAGTGATCAAATCGCAACGTATTGTTACTGTTCATCAGCAACTAGATTAATGAGATCTAATAATACAGTTAAATGTGTTAGCATAAACCAACACAAACATGTATGTAAAATAAACAGGTAATGTAAAACACAAGTACACAAACATGTAATGTAAAATAAATAGTTTGTCAGCCTAATGAATCAGTCATTAAAAGATAACCATACATACATTTAACTCTGCATGCTAATGAAAACTTCATTTTTGAGCCAGGAATACTGAGTGATGACGGGCTGATGCCAGGCATTGAATTTAAATAGTGAAGTAACATCCTCAACCTAATTAATCATCTGCTGCTACACATGGCATTCTATTTGCTCATGTCTAAAATGATAAAGCATTGTCAAAGACAGCGTCTGAATATCAGGTTTTTCTTTCTATTGCAAAGATAAAAAGAAGGATGTGGAATGTAATGATTTTATGCAATAAAAAAAGATGGAAGACAAGTTTCAATACTTGTTATATATGTTAAATTCATCCTTTCAGAGGGACATTATCTGCTTTTTTTTTTTTTAAGTCCTCCCCAAACCAAAGAAAAACCTAAGGTTTGGTTTGGTTTGTTTTGTAACCAGTATGATGATGAAACATTTCACACTACACAAACTCTGGTTGTATTCCAGATCTATGTTTATTTTAGCATTTTATTTTACCAAAGTTACTCTTGTCATCCCTATTCTGAAGAGAATATGCATATTTTACATATGTAACATTTATGTTTTCACATAAGGTATCTACTTATAAGTCAGCGATTCAGAAGCAGGTGTGTGTGTGCATGTGTGTTTATTTGTAAATGAATTGAAAGCTTACCAGTGAAGCCACATTCGTGTAATTTTCGTGGCTTCGTATGCCTGATGAGTTTACCTTTGTATCTCCCCACGTCTCAGTTCTCTGGGGAAGCTCTATGCCCACCTTAATCTAAATTCAGTTTGGAACTAATTTTCAGGCTAATAAATATCTGCAACCTGTGCTACAAATCAGCAAAGCTTTGACTGTAACTTGAAAAGATCACAGGTACCTGAAACCTCTACTCATCTTCCAGGCTGTAGTAAAACAACAGCAATCCCTCAATCGTATTGCTTACTTCAATAATGTAATATTTCTCTACATTTAAAAAAAAATTCATTTATAATCTGGTTTTGATGCTTCATTTTAAAGGAGTTTTGTGAAGGGCAGCTTTCTGAGCTACCATTTAGTCTTTCTGATTATTCTTTATCTTCAGAAGAGGAATGGATCACTACAAATGGTATCTTTCACACTCAGAAGATCACAGAATGGCATGGGTTGAAAAGGACCTCAAAGATCATCGAGTTTCAACCCCTGATAATGCAGATTGAGAATATGCCCAGAATAATGCAGATTGAAGATAATGCAGGTTGAACTCTCTCTGACTTTGTTGCACAGACCACAGTAAACAGGCTAGTCAAATTATTTTCAATTTCACTGGTCTCTGCAACTAACTTTAAATGTTCCATTACATCTGTTGCACAAAGAATTCCCTGCATGTAGCATGGGAAAGATGCTGACCTAATTATTTTAGAAATAACTAAGTAGAAAAATCTAAAAAGATTAACAAAGGAAATATTATGTCACTACCAAATTAGTAACTAAAATAGCATGAAAATCACGGTATAATTATGTGAGTTGCCATAGAAACCATGTTTGATGGGTAGCCAAAAAGACTTCTGATTGGGCTTCTATAGTTCTGCTCTGTCTATAATAAACATGATTTCTGTTCTTCCTTCTGTAAACAAGTTGCCAGTTTTCCAGTAGCGTGTCTGCATCCTATACTTTTAAGCAGCACTCTTTAATAGTTTTCATCACCCATGTGCTTTTTTTTCGTCTGAACTCATGAACTTAAACATGTAAAAAGCTTTTAAAAGATGTATAATGACAAACACCACAATATCATCCAGAGGAAAAAAAGGAATAAGCTTATATATGATATTTCTGTATTGTCCGATGCATACAAAGTTGCATAAATGCATATTTGCATAGTTGCAAAAAAATAAGCAAGGCCATTAATCCAGGATTTTGTAATTATTATTACATTTTCTCAGCATATTTTTTCATTGATTTTTGTCATTCAGCTTTCTTAAAGGCTTTGGCTCTGAAGTACTGACAGTAATGATATAAGCAAACACTCCTCATTGCTAGCAAAGGTGAGAAAGATGTGGCCCATCCAAGAAGACCCTATTCCATTACTAACAATAGGAGTCTCACTTAAATATAGACCAACTATTTATGGCGATACTGTGTTTTCACATGCTTCATATACGGCAGACTTCACCAAAACTACCTCAGTAGTTTAAAAAAAACACATTAACTCTGTATGCATTTCTGGCAACTGCAGAATTTCAGTCAGGGAAAAAGAAAAAAAAAGAAAAGCAATTCAGCTAATGATTTGAAAAATATAAGGGAAAAATTATCTTTAAATAACATTTTCTATGCAACAGTTTATATTTACGCTGTATCACAAATCAGCATTTTCAGTGAAAATTCAAACCTGACAAAATAACCATTGCCAACATATGGACTATTGGACATGGGAATATTTTGTCCTTTTGTTTTCTTTCTAGGATGTCAGAATGGCAGACAGTATTCCTTGCAGTAAATTTTTGACTTCAAATACTATCTCTGGCTAAATCTATTCCCTTTTGGCTCTGCTCACAAGGAATCCAAGTAATGGCTCTGCTGAAAGCTCAACAGTTAGTCTACAGCTAAAAATGTGCTGATTCACATTCGGTTTTCCTAAGCTATCCCTGCTAGTTCTTGGCCTGAGACTATCCCATCAGAAGTAGCTGAAAACAACATACATCTATTGGTTAGTCATCTTGGCTGACTCCCTTAATATGAGATATTACAGAAACAGTTCCGGAGTATAAGTAAATATGCCTGCCACATGCCTAATAACATCTATTCAAGATTCAAGGCAGAAATTTTCTCAGTTCTGAGACAACAATGCAATCAGTAACTTGTTTTACTACTTAAATGTACTACTTAAACTACTTTAATAGTTTAAATCACAAAATACTTATCTACTGGTCATTTCTAATAGAAAAGTTACAGATCAGATAAGTTTACTGTTCTTTTTTCCTACTTTTCAAATGACATATAATATTATTACACCTTTAATGATATCTAGAAATAATCTTGGAAACACTTGGTCACCGCAAACATGTAGAAATGTGACATAGCCACAGTGAAATCAATGAGACTTTGACTCCTGTTTTCATGCCAGAAATTGGGGCCATCTCTGGATTCCTCCAGGCACTTCCACTGAAGTGTAATTAACATTATGCTTGTAAATACATTACTCTCCTACCAAAGTTGATGAAAATTACAGTAGTAGTTGAATAAGTTATTTTGTATTCTTTACAGTTACTTAGGACTTCCAATTAATATTCTAGAATACTCTGAGCCTTAAATACTGCAACTCCTGTTCAGTCTTTAAGATCATGACACTTACTGCTCTTTATCATTTCAGA
Organism: Numida meleagris; assembly: GCF_002078875.1. Classification (NCBI taxonomy): domain Eukaryota; kingdom Metazoa; phylum Chordata; class Aves; order Galliformes; family Numididae; genus Numida; species Numida meleagris. The sequence goes on along the minus strand of NC_034415.1, from coordinate 2,876,143 downwards.
ATCACTGGATTTGATCAAACAAAATGACAGAATTGCAGTTTCATTTTGTGCAATTTTTGAATGCAAAACATCTCTCTAAATCATAAACATATTGAATCTGAGCACTGGGTGTGCTGTACAACAAAACATAACACCATCAAAAGAATTGTAGATACTATAAACATATCTTATTCTACATTACATAATCCACTAATGCTCTCTGAGTTCAACCTACTTAATGTTAGGCATCCTTCTTGGAGGAGTGCCATTGTAGGCTCCTGCTGTAATCAATACAGAAGGGCAGAGAAGCATAGTGATTTAGTTAAACTCAGATCTGTACTGCTCTCTGAGGTGGCTGTCTCTCTTACTGATAATAAAAGGAACTGAAGCACTGAATAGAGATGTCTTATTTTCTCTAATATTACATGAAATTATTTCCTTTCTCTTTTTTTTTTCCTCCTCCTTCTTTAACACAGTGTCCCCGGTCTGAAAGTTTGTCTTGTTTGGACTAGATTGTTATCTGGATTTGTTTTCATTCTTACAAACAAATTATTTCTACTGTTTCCTCCAAATGATAATTTTTAATTGGCATTGAGCCTGCAGAATTGGTATAATACAGGTTTTCTGTAAGTCAGTTTGTGGAAACATCCTAATTTTCTGATGTTGAAAGCACTGGAGGATAGGCAACGTTGAGATTTTCCTCAGTGAGCTTTCAAAGAAGGCACAAGCAAAGTTTGTACAGGCTTCTTACATTCCTTATCTCATTTATAGCCAACTTTTTTTACAAGCTAATCATTCCACACTAGTGATACATGACTAACATTGATTTAAAAAACAAAGTCTTAATAGATGATTCACTGTGTCATAGATGCCTGAAATAGTCATTCATTGTTATTTGTCTTACCGTAGAGCTTACAGAAGTAATTAGTAGTCCATTTGGCAAGCAAATGCAAACATCCATTAGCTAAATGACAAAATATATACTTTGACCAGCTCGGTAACTTTCACTAAAACTCTATCAACAGCACTTGCTGAACCGTGTCATACAGGAGGACACTTCTTTTAGTATACGCATAATTGGGTGGGAGAACACTGAGGTATTTAGAGAAATAAATTATTGATAGTCTAACCTGTCTTTGAAACTAGAAGAAGAGAGAGAAAAAAAATCCAGGCAGTAACCTGTAAACTGCAGATACATGGAGTTATGCTTATTAAGTGACTGATCTGCAGATGATTTCTACCCTTAGATCCATAAGCAATTATCATCAAAAAAATGAAGAATACAATATACCGCAAATTTTATGTGATTACTCCTTGTTCTGTAAATTGACAACTGTATGCAAAAATATATAAAAGCCTCCTACTAAATTCTAAGTTAGAAGGATAACTTATATAATGATTTTCTAAAAATCGTAAGATTGGACAATTGACTCTACACATACTAATGTTTTATGTTTTCATCTTGAAGCTTATACTTGAGTTGTAAGGCAGGCTGGAACGACTACTTGTGTTACTACCACTTAAACTGCTGAGGTGATGCAACTGATGTTTTTGCTGATGATACACGAGGCAGACTTGAATTCATTTTCTGTGAGATTTCTGTTTTCATAGAAGTTCAGTGATTTTGAAAGCACATATGCATATAGTAGCACAGTTGATAAGGAAGATGTCTTCTGTAAGTATTTCTGTTTCAGTGTACGTAATGCAGAACCCTGAAACTAGTCTGTAAGGTAAATTTCTGTTGAGAAAAAATGATCAATCAAAAGAAACGCTACTGTCGACACATTAGAAGAACAAGTGAAAATGTACAGGTATTAGATACATCTAATCCTCTCCCTCCACTGTAAAGCAGTGCAAGGTCAGGAGGTCCAGCCAGCTTCTTTGCCAGGGTTCTGGGTATGGTGAGACATTTCTAAATGACTGGCGACTTCCTCCACATTTAAGAAAACATGATTTCAACTCTGATGCATGGCAGAGAGGAATGTTGCCACTCACCAAACTTGTATATATACAAAGATAAGACGTAAGTATCCTCTGACAAATGTTCTGTTATCCTGTAAACACATAGGCTCTCAGGAGAAAGAGTAAACATAGTATACATTCTACAGCAAAATTATACTGACAGAATTATCTGTTAAAACATATCAGCTCTAATGAGCTTGTCCACATCCAGCTATTTTGTACCTCTTGCAGAACTACAGAGTTCTGTTGTTACACATGAAAGTAAAGGAAGTGACTCTTTCCCATCAGGCGCCCATCCAAAAAGAAATAAATAAATAAAAATTAAATACATTAAAAATGTACTCAAAACTCAAAAACAAAATTAAGGAACATATCTTTTAAATACTGTTTACTGAATAGTACTTACGTTTCAGCATTTGTTTTAAAATTTCTCATAGAAAAGATCATCAGAAGACGTACTAAAGCTTTCAGCCTCTCTTGGAGCAGTAAAAAAGCATTTTTCTACACTTCCTCAGTGCACCATTCTAACCAAGAAGGTAAAAACACTTTAAGTAGAAAAGAGGGACTTTCTAGTCTTCATTCCCTCCTGGACTTCTTATAAAATGGCATAGCTCCTATATGAGTTATATGCCTCCTTTTCATGTGTGTCTGCTACAAAAAGCATGGTTTTGAACAGAAACCTGTGTTGTAAAATTATATAGACTTCAGCAGTGCTGAGAAGCCAGTGTTCCTATTAAAGCAGATGGTAAAAGCAAGTCTGTCAACCAGCATCATTGGGATGTAGTGTTACAGTTTAATTCATACAGTGCCTCGAAGCCATTCTTTCATTAACTTTAACAATTTTGCATTACTGTAGCTCTACTATGTCATGGACCAATGTAGTATCTCTAAATGTCACCAAACTGTGTTTGTGTCAGGCTGCTGCTAGCTCAGAACCTTTCCTCTTGCATTGTGTTATATTCCATGTATAGATTAGACTGTTTCTAGTCCCACATGTGTTAGAGGGGGAATACAGTCACTCAGTTACAACTTTCTGTTGTAAAAATTATGAGAGAACAGCTTGAGGAAAGCCATCCTCAAGGAGGCAAATTCCAGAAACAGACTTTGTTCCTCTTGCAACATGAAGAAACTCATGTAATCTCTAAAAGATATATCCTGTAAAGTGATGGAAAGTGAAATACTGCCTCAAATTCACAATGGCTGTAACATAATAGAAGACAGTAAGTTGATTTTGACTGTTTATAGAGAACTTTCTATATACTTGTAAGATACACTCTATAATATAAGGTCATGCATAGAAAGGTAAAAATAGTATAAAATACCATCAGGTGTGTTCATGTAAGTAACAGTAACAACTACCTAAATAGAATCCGGTCTTAGGCAAGCTGCAGATGCTTGAACATCTATTTTTGGTCATTCCAAAAGTATTTAATTTACTTAGTTATTGCATTAATGGGTGTTTTTATCTGATTTAGCTTATTTTGAAGTCTAGCAGGGTCAATACTAGGTCGCTATATAGTAATCTGTAATAAGCTAGTATCTATGACTGTTGAGACCAGACAGAATTACCGCAGGTGAGCTTGCCATTTTCTGCATGCTTTGTTGTCAGTTATCAAAATGCCTCGTACTGAGCATGATGTTCCATTTTAGCTGTATTCTCTATATCCTATCAAGCAGGGATGATCAGTGAGTTCTTAGGAAACATTATTGTTACCAGCTTACTAGAACTGGCAGCATTTGTAATGGAACTTTGTGGCCGTAAGACAAAGGGCCATTCATTTAACCACTGACTAGAACAAACCCATCTTCTTCAGTTAAGGGTAGAGGACTGAAAAGGTGTATTTTACACTGTTACTTACAAAAGGGTTAAGGTAGAATCTAACAGCGGCCATCAAGAACATTCTAGAGAAGTAAGTAAAAATCAAATCACTTTCTCCAGAATGACATGACCAAACTTTATCATTGTGCTAACCCAAAGACACCCTGTCCAGCGAAATTTCATTTCGGGGTTGTTAACCGTTTCCACAAAGATTCATCTCAGTTCACTGCCATCTTGCATACCATCTCATAATACACATATTCTTCCTTCTCTTACTTTTCTCCATGTGCAACACTCAGATCTGAGACACTACTGCTGAGAAATTTCTGTTTGCTAAGTAACCCACGAAGCTACGTTACCACCTCTATCTTTGTGTGTGAACACAGGTATGTCCATACTCAGTAATATCAAAGACTCATGTAGTGTAGCTCTTGTCTCCAGCTCTGTTCAACTGTAGACGTATAAAGCATAGTATAGAACTGGGACAATAGAGTAGTATTTCCTATGAACCTTTTTCTGGCTGCCAGTAATCTGCAATTCTTTCATTTTAGGAACTTAGTAGATTTATATTTAATACCCTCAAAATACTTTTCTCTATACTTCCAGAACCTCTATCAACTTAAAAGTATTTGAGATCTTGCAACAAAATGTTCCCCAAAGTATCACACTCTGGTTGTTTGAACCCACCATCCAGTGCTTTCTGTAATCTACATTAAGAATATTTACTTTCTGTAAATAAGATTATTACTAGCTACTCCCTTTATGTCTTATGACCGGACTGGGTAATCTGAGTGATACGGCTGATTTTTTTTTGCATTCTTCTATCTGTCTCTCCAGTCAGAGGAATACTGCCTTAGTCTGGGTACATTCGTTGGTACTTGTCAAATTTGAGTGACTTTTCCACAGAGACTGCAATCTTAATATTTATGTAAGTTTCCACCATCTATTTCTCCTGTGTATTTGCATAATGTGTGTTTCCATCCTTAGAGTGAGAATGAGACCCTCTCCCATGTATGCACATTCTGTTTCCAAACCCAGTGTGTCAGGGCTCCAGTAGTACTCAGTGCTGATTGATATTTGCATTGCGAGTATATTATTCTTTCTATTTCAACACATGATTTCCACAATGCCTATTTTATCACCATGTATTAAAGTGAGAAAAGTCAATATATATAATAAAAACGAAAGGATTTTGGTCACTTACCAAGTGAAGATAAGACACAGTAAGGTGGATATTAAAATGAGGACTTGGTTAAACATTGCAGACTGTGTACGTTGGATGGCTCTGTGAAGATCATTCTACATTAATGGAAAATAGCTGTTACTTTTGGCTTTGAATTAACGAAGTATGAGCTGATTCTATAGAGGAGTTACATAGAGTCCTAATAAAACTCACTCATTCAAATCCACTTAAAATTTGCTGATCATATGGAAGGGTACAAAAGAGCCAGCCGTGATTCAGTGATTATTTAACTAGTTCTTTGATCATCCTGGCACAATTCTGATGCTACTGCAAGCTGCCTTAAGGTCTGTCTGTTCATATCTACCTTACAAGTTACAGTCTGCAAGGACTAATTAAGGCATAGCAGTTGAGTTCCCTGTAATTGTATGTGAATGCATAAGTAGCAAAAGAACTAGCCATTCTAACTTTCCCTCCTTATGGGCACAGCAGCAATTTATACTAATTTGAGATTTCACTTTACATAATTTTTTTTTCCAATTTTGATGGAGAAAGCAGCTTAAGTAATGTTTGACCATTTGCATAATATAACTGCAGATCTGGTTAGCTTGCTAGAAAAGTTGGACAGAGGACTGCAATTCCAAAATCCCACTTAAGGTAATATATTAAAAAAATAGAAACTACAGATGAGTTCTTGTCTTTGTCATACTTACAATCATATTCTCCAATGCATGCTTTGCTAGCCAACAGTTTAAAAATACAGGAATAAACAGGTTTCTTAGGACTGGCCAGAAAATCTGAAGGAAAAATTAACAAATTTGTTAGAAGTTTTCTATTCGAGAAAAAAGCAACAATGAAGCACTCAGGAAAAATATATCTTAATGTGTTTCTACATGCAGCTTTAAATAGCACTTTTGCTTCCTTCTTGATGAACTGTGTACAAGACAAAATGATAAAATACAGTCAATTTTCAATGCAGACAATAGAGATTCTTAGATTTTTATGTCTGTTTTATTTTATTGATTGTGCTGTAGTTTGAGTTAGGGGTCTGTTGGTTTTTTTTTTTTCTTTGCCATTTTGGGAGAAAGGTGATATGCATTGTTTCGTTTAAGTAAAAATCTGCCTTGTTGTTGTTGGCTAATTTCAGTTCCCACAAGCACAGTTCTTTTATCCACACAAAACTCACTTTCACTTCAATAAAGTGTATCTGTGCAAATATAAAAGTGTAATATGTATTAATTCAAATAGGTTTACCGTAATGATGAAAGGGACAGCATTTATTATTTCCAGGAGGAAGGGTATTCGCAGAATTTGTTCCCAGATATTTCCCTTCAAAGAAAAAGAAAAAAAAAAAAAAAAAAGCATGTCACAGTAGGCTTACCTATGCATCTTAGCTACGCATCTGATGAGGATTACATGTGATATTCAATTGCCACATAGGGAGTCTCTCTCAGTAACTGAATTTGAGGAAAATTATTTATCTTACAGATTTAAACACATGTAAAATGTGAATATAGACTACAGGATATTCCAGCCTAACTATTCTTCTAACTGTTTATCATAATTTACCTCACAGGTCTACTTTTTAAATCTGTATTTTTACTACAGCAGTTCCCTTCATCCATATGACCACATATTTCCTTACTATGACCTAGTCAGTAAGACAGCTGAGAATGAAAAATTCTAACTGCATTAACTAGTCAACTCATTTTGTCAGCTAATGAAGAGCTTCATTAAATTAAGTTTCTAATTTTTTCAAAGAGTAATACGTTTCTGTTTCCTCCTATTGCATTTTAAGGTACCTTGGAATCCTACACAGAGATCATTTCTTTTTTATTGTTCTTCCAAGGTTGGTTTACTTTTATTTTTGCATGCACGCTTATACATATATAAGGAGATAAGGCTCCTTTCCTAATGAATTTATTTTTAATAATTCTAGTTTTTCATGGAATCCTCATACAGCCCAACCTGCTGGTGAGTTCTTCTGTCTGCACCCATTTCTATTTGTTTTTTTCCTCAGAAGCCTCTAAATCTCTAAAATCCTCCATTGCAATACTTGAGCTTTTGGTTGTGTCAAAGATTTTCTCACTTTAATACTTATTATTTAAGATTGTCTTAAAAACTAGAGACAAAATTCCACTGTAGTAAATGAATTGTACAGATACATATGTGAAGGTCATGCCCTACTCAGAAAATGTTATATTGAATCAACTGTTGTGATTATCCTTATGCACAGCTGACTGCCCTATAGTTCATATAAACACTTATTATGAATAATGAGCTACTCTGTTTATACTTCTTATAAAATTTCATGTCAAAATATACAAGATTAAAATTCTGTATCTCTGCCACAAACACTTCAATACATTTCACTGCCTGCTTTTTGGAACTTGATCTTACTTACACAAAATGAGAGGTCTTCCCACATAATTGAATGGAAGTGGTGCAGACCACTTGATCTGTTTACCGCTAGCTATAGAACGGGAAAAGCAGTTTCTTTTCCACATCTGAGCAGTAACCGTAGTAATTAGATATATGGATGAAGACTATACATTTAAGAAAGACGGTCATTAAAACTGAGTGACTTACAGGGATACTAACTCTGTATATCAGTATTCCATCATAGGTAATGGCACGACAATGCAGCCAATATAATAATGCAGTAATTTGCCAGTACAGCATCATCATATTTTCTGCTGCATTGATGTTTCCTGTTAAAATAACCATCTGATATTTTATGAAAATTTTATCCAATCTGCATTGTGAATAACATTCTTTTTCTATTTCTAATTTTTCCCTTTTATATCTGGAAGCCATTGTACCTACAGGCAGGGATTACTGTCTTCTATGTAATCATAATTGGTGGGAGTTAGACACACTGGAGTAATCTGTAATATTCCGTGTGATAACCAGCCCTGTAAAGAGAACTGAAACTGTGAGACTGTAAGCCAAATTTTTACTGTAGGAATAATAAAATGAAAATAATCTTCTGTTAGAATGTGTACAAGTAGTATCATAAGGAATATTTCAGAAAACTGACGCTTTCTTAGCATCTGTCTTGTTAGGGGCTGCGTCCCAGAAGAGGCATGTTGGAGATGCTGTACTGACTTGAAAAAAGCAGCATATGCTACAGCTTTGGATACAGTGGAAATACAAGTCAGGGAACTGAAAGAACTTACCTTGTAGCTAAGATAACTCAGCAACAGCGTTTCAAAGAGACTTATTAAAGCCACTGAAACCTTAAGTGAGGAGAAGAAAAAAATGTATACATTAACACCAATTTCTAAAGAATATGATGTAAGACATCATATTGAAAGGGAAATGCTAAGAAGATTTTCCCTGCATCTTCTGAATTAATCTCAGCTAACAGCATTTAGCATGAAACCTAAGTACCATTGTTTTTCTGACTAAAGCGTAGCCTGTGACTTGAGTCCCGTTGGTCTTTTCCAGACACAGCGTACCAGACAGCCTGCAGTGTGGCCTTTCTGTGGCTTTTAGGCATTCCAGCAATCAGCCAGACTGTTGCTCAAGTTGCAGTTGTCTATTCATGAAAACTACCAAGATCCTTTCACAAGACAGAGATAGGAAGCAGCAGAAACAAATAACAGAAACTAGATGATTCTTTACTTCTCTGTAAGGATGTAAAGAATGTGTAGAAAAACAAACATTTTTCTTACTGTGTATAATTTAGACATTTTAAAACAGAAAACAACACATTAATCATTACTGACTTTAATTTTTAAATTCAACTGATTTCACCGTGCCAACCTTCACTTCAATTATACATAGTGTATTATATAATATAAATGATTTAAATAGTCAAATATCAAAATTGTAAAATATTTACTTGTAACTGTTATATGTATTAAATAACCACAAAAATTACTTAAATCCATTGCACAACAAATATTTGTATTTTAATGGATATTATGGGAATAGTCTATCAAGAATATGTATAAAATTAGATGGATCCGAAGTAAAATAAGACTGGAATTCTAATTTTGAATTAACACTCACTACTAAGAATCGAATGCTCACTAACTCAGGAGAGTGTGCTATTTGCACATATAATATCATTACCTAAAATTAAAACATAAGACACAAATAAAAAAATTGTTAAAGTACGCCATCAAAATATAATGCCGGTTTTCCAAATAAGTAGCAAAGCTTTATTATAAAATTACATTGTACCTCAAATAAAAAGAAAGTTTTTTTTTTTTTCAAGTGTATATATCCTACTGTGAATGTGTTTATATATATATATGTATACAGAGGCACATGTATAAATTCCTATATTTATTAAATACAAATATTAGAATAAGTCTAATCATAACTAATTAAATCTCACGGTATTTTTCAATTCAGTTGAATTGAGTAAGGTGAATCTCTATGTCAAACTTTATTCAAATTGCATGTATTTTAAGCAAGGAACTGAAAGGTATTTTCACCAAGGATTTATTTGCTTAGTAAAATAGTACACTGTATAGAGGTACAAATCACTGTAATGGTGGTATAAACACTTCAGAAGCTTACTGAACTCTTAGTGGAAAAAAAAATAAACTTCGTAGGAGAATTCCCACAAATAGTTTTGAAGTGTTGGAGAAAGTGCAAAGAATGGGAAATAGTATATTATGTATTTCATAAATCATGTGATTTTTAATAACAGCTAGCTCAATCTTAAAAGTCATTAAGTATTTTGAAAGTCCCCTTATTTTTCATTAGCTGGTTAGTTAGATTTCCAAGAAAAGCAACAAAGCAGTTTTCTCTACATCAAAGAAAAAAAAAGAAAAACAACAAAGAAGTCACTAAACCAGAAGACCAAATTATTAAACTGCAATAGTACAGATTAAATACGCAAATATGCTTCACTTTACATTGTAACTTTTAGGCAATTTCTTTTTTTTTCCCAAATGTGAATTAAAAAATGAGTTCTGAAATGTTCTTTCAACGTTAACAAATGTAGATTATTATGGATCAAGATGTGGAGCAACGCTGAAATCATTCTTCCCCTTCCTCAATTACCAGCACAGTAATCCTATAAGCACTTTGCATTCTTATACAGAAAGGACAATTACAGCTGAGTTTCTGCAGTGGGTAGTAATATCACTTGACTGTAGTGCTGCCCGTGAGAAAAATGCTCACGCTAAGGTCAGCACTTCTAAGGGCTAATGGAACGCATTTTTTGTAGCATACACTTCTAAACATGCAGGCTTCTATATTCTGAAGTAACCTGAGCTTTTTAATGGATTTTACATGAAAGCCCAGGAAGTACATGTTAAACAAAATACTAGTCGTAAGAAATTATGAAATTTAAACTCACCGCTATAGCAAACATTTACTGCTAGACTACTCAGCAGAGCTTGATACTTCTACAAGAAAAGGCTGTCCTAATTCTACAATATTTTGCTATAAGCTTTCATACTTTATAAATATATGATAAAGGCATACATATTTAAATCACATAGCTGAGATCAGCTTATTTTTCATTTATGGTTTTGTTTTTGTTAATCAAGTACATTTCTTTAACTTTTCTGTTTATCATTTAGCATCACTGAAATGTTATAAATCAATATTGCAGTTAGTTAAATTGGCCATTTACTTATTACCTGTAATCCCCATAAAGGCAAACTTCGATTCACCCAAATAATAGGAGACCTGTTCGTTACAACATAAGAACAAACACAGAATTTAAAAAGATCAAAATAAAAATCAAGTGAAAAAACAATTGTATATATCATGGAAATTACAGCAGCCTTACATTTAAAAAAATAACCTAAGTAATAAAGGTTTCAGATCAGTAGCTATCTACTGAGTATTGGCAGTTTGTCTTTCTATTATAGAGCCAATCACTAAATTCGCGTGGGAGTAATCCAACACCTAGCGACACGAAAATGTTTTATTGGCTTTGGTGGCTGCTAGATCATCCGCCATGAATCTAGGAAGACTAAATCAGTTTGAGGTTTTGATTCTAGAGATGCACGGGAATCGTTATTTGTAGCAGGAAAAATAAACTTGACAGTTCCTTTGTTTGATTTTTTGCTGTGTAATGGTATAAATGGCATCTACATCATAAAAACATCATATCTTGGAAGAAATACCATGTTGTTTTAGCATTTACTAAATCCAATGATACTTGATAGAGCACTACTAGAATCTGGTACCCTCAGTGGCACAGTAGGTTACCATTATTTACTCTTAGTCACAATTTTTTTCTAAATAATAAGGGTGTCCATCTTTTCAGCAAGATATATAGACATTATGGGAATTCAGATCTTACAACAGCATGCAATCCAGCAAGTCAGTTACATAATCAGAGGAGTAATTAGAATTTTAAAGGTGGTTTTGAATATCAATGAAGTTGAAAGTAGCTGATGGAGGGTTATGGAAATGTCACCACGATATATTAAAATATCACCATTCCAGACAGAGTTGATTTGTCTTCCTGTCCCAGCCTCCCTCACACAATTATGTGGAGTTTTGGTTTGCTTTTTTAAATGAGGAACTCACCAATCAATTGTTCCAGGTGTGTAATTTCGACTGTAACAATCCCGGTTTAATTCCTTACTGATAGTTGTCATTACGTCAATTCAAAGTCCATTTTCATTAGCAAATGCATATGGGAACACAATCATAAAAACAAAGGGGGGAAAGGGATATTAGTTACGCTATTAACAGTGTTCTATAAAATTTACAAAGTAGTTTGAAACACTAGATGATGAATATAAGTATTTCAAAAAGTAAAATAATTTTTGACAGTAGTTCTGGATGTGTTCTGTATCCATAGAAAAAGACTGTAAAGCACTTCAGGTTACATTTTTTAAAGATTTATTTTCAAACATGATCCAATTTGAAAAAAAAAACTCAAAGTATACTTTCAAAAGCTGAACTAAAAACGATATATATTAAAGATCTAGAGATACTAGAAACCTTATCACACAGGTAAGATGGGATAGAAAGACCATATATGCTTATCATACTCTCAACAGCAAAGACTGCATCAATCTACACTTCATATTCTCTCATGAGGATGCAAGTTGGGCTGGTGTTTAGTGCAACAGTAATTAGTGTAAGAAACTAGTGACCTTGATATAAAAAAATAGAGCTGTTCTGTGCATGTGATGTTATCTCTCCTTGAATTGCTGATACAAATCCTCCCTTCAAATGTTCAAGTAAAAATGTGGAAATTTTTGTGTAAATTTCTTTTTTTGTCCCTGGCAAACAAGGTCAGACAAAAAAGAAAGGGATGTGTGGACAAAAGATAAGAAGTAGCTCTTTCTTTACAGACTATGAATGAGACAAATGCTAAATGGTATCCATTAATAAGGACGTTTTACATCTTAAGCTTTGCCCGGTACATCTGGTTTGCCTAAAGGAATAAATGAAAGATACTAACTCGTGCTGGGATGTCTGAAAGACAGGAGAGGCCTGTAGGGGGAGAATATGATGAAAAGCATTCTTCCCAGAACTTTCATTTTAAGATCAACCACGGGATAGTGCTTTGTATGGCCACTGTGAAAGTGCATTGAGTAGTTTCATTCATTAGGCGGTGATACAGCCTAATTATTTTTTTCACAATGCAGCATTTATAAGAATGTTTTATGACAGTGGTTTAGGTAGAAAGTCCTCGAGATGCATATGGGCAAAACTATTGACAAAATGAGGAACCATCTGGGTAAAGGGCTTGTTTGTCTGGTATAGCTTTTAAGTCTGGTTCTTGGTGACCACGTAGAAGAGACTTGTCTGGCTGCAAAGTTTCAGATAAATTTTATACAATTACAGAACTATCTAGTCTATTAAATGTACCACTGCACAATACAATGGAGTACTATACAGAAAAGACAAATACACTCTCTAGCCAGTGAATTATTAAACATTTACAAGGAACGAGGGACAAACATATCAGGAAAGGCTTGGAGAACTAAGCAGTCTGCAAAATGCAGAAAAATCTCTGCATATGAATACAAAACTATCAAAATACTCTTGCCAGTAGCAGAAGTGCTGTTTTTCTACATACTCAGCTACACCATCGCTGTCTAATACATTCATTTGGGCTCACTACAGTACTTAGAACGAAACGATATGCCCGAAACTCATTAGCCACAAAAAACATCTGAAGTATGGGTTTCTTTTCCACTAGAAAATTGCATTACTTTAAATTGGATTCATGAAGTCCAGTTTCTGTTACGCAATTGTGCTTCAAACTTCAACAAGTGCATTATTTATTCAAAAACATAAAGAATATCATTGTTTCAATTTTTGCAAAATCCCTTCTCTAGCTACAATTATTTATCAAACTATACATCTCTGTGCTTGGATTTGAGATTTTTTTTTAAGCTGTATTTGTGGCAAACTGTATGCAAATTAATACAGCTGTTCTGTACTGTTACAAGGTATCAAAGTGTTCCCTGCGCACACTTCTCAGCGTCTTAATGTTCAAACATCTCCCTCATTTCGTATTATGTGTCTTTTCAATTTATTTTTTTTTCCTAGTGAAACTATTAAAAGCAGCAACTTGAATAATACTTTGAGATTTCTCTCTAAAGATCAGATCAATTTATATCAGTTGCTACATCTTACAACATCACATTGATAACACATGTTCTGAAATAACATCTTGAGAGGGGACAATCGACTACATTGTTCAGTGCTGGTCACAAGAAAAATCAACAGGACCTGATCCAGATTACATATTGACTTTTGAGACTATGTGCCCCAGGAAGCCCCTGCAATCTTTGTGATTTTTCATCCACGTGGTCCCTATTTGATTGCTGTAACCTATTAGAAACATTAAAACACAGTTTTGGGAAACTCATTTTCAAGGAAACAATTTAGGGGGCATACATATGTGCATACATATGTGACAGGTAGCTGTGTCCACTGGGTACTGACAAGCAGCAGCTTTTCTCATTGAACTACTCAAGTGTCCTGTACTTCTCTTTTCCATAAAAAGATAGTAGATCTTCATGTAAAATTCATACTCGTTATACAGTAGGGTCCAGTCACACTATCATGAAGTCATTTAAAGTCACTTTATTGTTAATGATAGCGAGATACTGTTCATCCCAGCTGCTCGGTATTTGTTTTGTGATTGAAAAGGTGGCCCAAACTGAATTAAGATATACTTTGGGGTATGCAGACTATAACTATTGTTAGGGAGAACGAGTGCTTTCTGCTTTTCAGATTCACAGAGGAAACAATGATTAGTTGTAAATACTTCCTTCTTTCTCCCAACTCAGTATAAAATGTTTGTAAAAAGTTGATACAAAAGTACTGGTATTTTTTGGATGGAATGTAGAGTTTCAGCAAAATTAACATTTATTGTGGTAGGTCTTCTTAATGTGGTAAAAGAAGTAAAAGGACACATACTTTCATGGCTTTAGCTTTTCAATAGAAAGGCTAATTTGAGAGGAATCTAACCCCTAAGCAGGAGAAAAGTCCAAGGTTGTCTGGAAAGCTGAAGAAGGCTGTGCATGAAGAAAATTTCAAGTCCCTGACTTGCTGTATTTGCTGTGGTGCTGTGTCTAAATTTCAATGATAATTTTTTTTTTCTCTATCAGTGCTAAGGTTTTGAAGACTGCTACTTGTTTCCACTCGACACACTCCCTCCCCTTGAAGAGACATTTGGAGATACATGTGGAGTCAAAAAATAGAGTTCTTTGCAGTTCTTGCTTTTCAAGGGAGAATTTTTTCTGTCCTTTTTTCAGATGTTCTGATTTCTTACAACAAGTTTTGACAAAAGATTCTCAAATGAATTTTCTGTACTTCCTGTTCACACATCCCACTCTCATGTACTGCTGAGGAAAGTCTATTTTCTTTAACTCACTTTGCTTTGGAGTTGATTCTTGATATTTTGTGCATCAGCTTTTCTAGAGCATTACCCTCAATACTTTTAATCAGTCTTCAGATGTACAAATCAGAATTCATGCTTTGTTCTTTGCCTAACATTGTATGAAGAGTGCTAGTTCTATCACCCTGAGCTTAGTATTTGCAGCCATGCTTTGTTTCATTCTATATTTAAGGCTGACTGAAGCAAATCAAGTGAAAGCAAGTAAGTTAATTGAAAAAGGTGTTCATTATCACTCAGAATTGATAATATTCAATATTCCCATGATATAAATACAGTTGGAGCAAAAGATCGCATAAATTATAAATAGTTTTAGCCTATTTGGAATATACTGCCAGCTGTGGGTATTCAAAAAATTGTGCATTAAATGATGGAACATCATGAGTACATAATGTACTTTTGGTCTCCATCTCCCTTAAGTGTTTAGAGAACTCAGAAGGCTAGAAAGTTATCATCAGCATCGTCTGTGTGAAAGCTTAGTTTCACGTACTTGTCTGATTGTTTCCAGGATCTAGAATTTTAAGTAAGACAGCTAATATTGTAATATCTGTGGTATGGTTAAGTCAGAACTATATATGATACACTATCTTATTTCCAAATTATATAGAAAGGACATTGCATTTAGGTGTCTGAGAACTACTGCATAGCAACATAAATATTGTCTGCCAGGAGACTTAAGCTTCTAATAAACTAATATTGATTAGTAGTTGTTCTGCCAGCTGATGCATCAGGAAAAAAAAAAAAAAAGCTGCTATCTAGAGCTATTTCATTTACAAGAGGAAGAATAGTGGTTCTTAACAGCTCTGAACTATCTCAGCTGATGTGGATACTAATTCTGCATAGCTCCTGTCCTATGTTTCATAGACACAAAAAATAGAAAATTTTGCAGTGGATTTATTCTCTGGGAAACCATTCATAGTTCCCACCAAAATATTGTTCCTTATTCATTTCCTCATAAAATTAATTTATTTTATATACGTTAAACAACGCTTTGAGAGAACAAATAACAAAACAAATATTACCATCCATGTCCTTGTGTAGGATCATCCAGGAGCACACGAATTATGTATAATAAACAGCTTAGTAGCTTGAGCGAAAAATTGAATAACCGTATTCTCAGACCTATTTTAAAAGGAACAGAAAGGAATTTAGACTCTTCATAGTTTCATCCACTTTTAAGATAAAACTAAAAGGAACTAAATTAGCCGTGATACAACAGAGCAAAGGTCTATCCAGCCAGTAACCTGTATCTGATATTGCCCTTTGGCAGAAGAATACATGAATATGCCTGTCAGATACACATAAAATACACCTTTCCAACTTTCAGAAATCTCTGGGTTAAGATTTGGTCCCTTTTAATGTGGAGACCTAGACAGTTATTTGCTTGAATGCTATTCTATGCCATTTGATGTTCCCAAGGCTTGGATCTTTTGTAGTTTTACAAATTTCTTCTCAAAAGGGGAACCAGTATGACATACAGTATTTGAGATGCAAGATACAGTAACATGAGGAAGACATACTTTCAACCATAGGCAGAGGATATCCGATGGCAAGTATTTAAATATTAATATCTGACAGTCTTCATGTAGTAGCTTCTCATACAGAATACAGAATACTGTCCTAACATAAAATATTAAACTGTAGATATTTAATATTGAAGTTGCATAATTATGCATCCAAGAATCAGGATAGCTGAAAGTCATGCTGAATGCACAACTTCAACTGATTCAACAACTTTTTCTATGGACCATACGAATACTGAAATGTTCTATTTAATAGTTCTCAAATACTAAATATTATCACAGAATATTACAGTATGTCTTGCAAACACAGGTCTGCTGCACAGAGACAGGATTCCTCCAAATGAAACCACGTGGACAGTTGGTTCTATCACACAGGCATTTTAATTCGGTGCTAATAGAAGCCACTGTCTACTACAACAAAACTTAACTGTATTTTAATGAAGTTTTGGAGTCATTAGAGGATTAGTGTTTAAATCCTCAGTCTTGTTATTAATTAGTCTTAAAATTAATGAGGGAAGGCAATCTTAAGAGCTACTTTTTTTCAGCTTTGTTGAACCAGGCATCCAGTTCTGTACAGCTGAGCTCTTCTGTCCAAAGCAGAACATTACCAACTGACTGGGTCTCACATATGCCTGGTTTCATTTGCAACAAGTATATTTTATTTTTGAATTGCAAATATGATATCAAACCTGCTGAACTCAATATAACTATTTCTATGGTTTGAGAATGACAGTCTCATCAAGCATACTCAAATCTGTGCGCAAACATGCCCTATGAAGCTACAGTTATCACACAAGAACCAGACGGACTTTTACAGCATCTCATCATCTGTAAACTAAGGGTTAACATCCTATGCTTAGGTCTTGACCATGAGAAGTCCCACAGCTTTTATCGTGTGTTGCTATGCTACTATATGACCAGGAAGTATTTTTTTTTTTAACTATGCTATAATCTTGTAAATTTGTGAATTGCTGGTGAAGAAGATACAAAATATTTGTCTATGCTAACGGGTTTATGGAAGTCTTCTGAATGGTTGCTGTAACAATCAAGCCATTAGAAAAAGAGCAGATAACCTGAAAACAAAAGAAAACAACAAAAAAAGACACAGAATTCTTTTTCCTACCTATTTTGTGTTATCTAATTTTGTTACTTTGTTCAAAAGTTTATCACTTGTTTCTTCTGTTCTTTAACCCTGTAAATGTTTACCTTGATGTTAAATGCTTCTTTTCTGTATCGATAATGGACTAACTTCTTATAATCATTTGAATTTATTGTTGTTCTAAATACCAGAAGAAAATAGTGCTTTTATGATTTCAAAAACAAATCAGTACCTGGCACCCATGCTCCTGGCTGCTGCCTTAAATCTTAACTCTCAAGTCTTGGTCGTGAAAGATTGAAAACTGCTTACATATGCAATATAAAAATTCCCCAGATCTCTCCATACTATACTTCAGAGTGCTTCAGGTTCTGGATATCTCAACTGAAATGGTTGTTTCCCACAGAATAAGGCAGGGTTTTCACTTACTATATACATTTGTGAAAGGGCTCTAGGCACTGACATAGAATGTATATGGTAGTCAGGGTTACATGGACAGGGCAGACAATAGGATCTGTCTATCATGTGAGAGTGGTTCAGGCATTACAAAAGCAATGTAGAACAGACTTGAGGGATATCCTCTGCTTCAGCTTGTGGAAATAGCATGCCCTGACAGAGGGAGTGCATTTGGTCACTCCTGCCAAAGCTGTAATAATTCACATAAGTAAATATTTGGTTGTCAAAATACTCTGTAGCCTCATAGATAGGGGTGTCATCTGTGAGCTGGAAGAAACACGTTTGTTCCACTGCTATGGAGATCTAAGATTTCACATCAGAGGAGGAGGCAGTTACCGGACGGCTGATATTTAAAATAGTTTTTCATTTATTACTTTCTTACAAAGGAAGTATTTCATACTTCTATTTGCTGATTGACTATTTTGGTCCTCTATTTTACATAGACTGCTTGATTTATTTTCTTTTTCGTTTTTTCCATTTACAGACAGATTGTTCAACTAGCAGGGTCGCATCTCTGCTTTGACATTGATGCCTAAAACTTGTATTCAGCTACACCAATCACATACTGTTATAAATAGTTCAATGAGATTATAATTTTACCTTGTCCCTGTAAGCATGATGTTACATGTGTTGTCTTCTTCAGAAGAAGAAATTGGTAATAACAGTTTCAAATCTGTTTGTTTTCCAAAGTAAGTGTAATTATATCAAACTGAGAAGGAGACATTAACATTTAAACAGTGTATGGGAACTGCTGAATCATGGCCTAAACCACTGATTGAGCACCTGGAGGAAAGACCCAGTCAGCCCTGAGAGCACCTGTGAAGGCAATTGGTGAAGACAATGAAGGTGGAGCCCGGTTCCACTCCTCTTAGGCCTCATTTAAGGGCTGACTGCCACGGAGGAAGATCTTTCTCTAGAGATTTCTCCCTGGTGGAAGCTTTTCCTTGTGAAGCCAGAATCTTCTAATACGGGTGAGTGACCTTCTTCCTTTCCTTTCTAGCACCCTTCTGTCGTGCTGGTCATTCCACCTAATTTGTGATGTCTTTTCCATCATGTTGATCTTTCCAATTCCTACAAACAGGTAGCTGCATCTTTTTTGCCAGCTTTTTTAAGTATGAAGTAATAAAATCAGTACCAATCAGGTATAATGCAATTGATTTTTTTAAAACTTTTTTTAACTATTACTTCTTGGTACTACCCTCAGAAGCATTTTCAGAGATTAATCCTCCAGTAGGGAAATCTGTTCTACATCAAAGCAGGGGTGATAGCGACAGCAGCTGGAAATTCTACTATCACCTTCCATTTTTATTTCCTCATACATCACAAACACTGATGGCTTTTAGCACAATCATCTCGGTAGCAACTGGCTTCAGGAGTCAGATCAAAACATACTGTTACTAATTCATATCCTGATGATAGTTACCTGTTTTATACTGTCTCGGTTGAATTGAAAATTCACTTATTTTTTCCTTTGAGATTTAAAGCTGTGTGTGATCTTCGCAAGTACAAGCAAGTCATAAGAATGTCTTTTACCTATTTATTTGTGGCTGGCTGGCACCTTTTTTTTAAATGTCCTTTGTGTACTGTTTTAATTTGCTTATACACTTCCTTGCAAAAGGTTGAGTGGTAGCTAAGCTGAAATCAGTTGTAGATGATCTTCTTTTACTAGTTTATAAAAATGTGTTCAGAACTGGAATAATGGATGAGGCAGTTGATATTTCATGCCTGTTTCTGGTCTAATTAGGTTAGTATTCTATCAAAAAATCATATAAAATCTGAAGCAACATCACCAGAGCGTGTGATATTGCTTCTCATTCTCTGATGTTCTAAGCCTATTTGTGAAGTCTTGGACTAGTGAAAGCTATTTGGAGAACATCTGTAATTTGATATAATACTGTCTGAGAACTTGAAAATAGTTTAGTAGAATAGGTAATGACAAGAACTAGACACACAGTATGTGAAGGAAGGTTTTTGGTGTTCTCACTGAAACCTACGATCTAAAGGGCCATATCTGTTTTCATCAGTTCCCTGATACCTAACATAATCCCCAATAGGATCAATCAGCGGTTGCTTCCCACTCCTTATTTCAAGTAAACTTCCATAACAATCCTTTTCCTTAAACTAGACCCAGTCATAACAGTGAGGAGATGTCCCAGCAGAGTAACTTATGACAAGTCTCTCAATGTTCTTAGATGGAAGTTAAGTGTTTGGCAAAGTAGTGGCCATGAATTCATAACAGTTAACTATCTTCAGGTTTTATTTTTGTGCTGCTGCTGATTAACATAGCTATTTTTAAATGTACAGTCTTTAGTTCTTCCATCAAAATATGTATTCGTAAACGTGTTTTTGTTTTCATTTTTTGTTAAGATCTAAGTAGGGGGGGAAAAAAAAACCTGCCTTTATCTCAAGTAAGTAGGTATTTGTAACTTTTCTATCGTGTCTGTGAGAAGAGTTCTATAATGAGTTTGGTCTTATTCATGGATGTTCCTATTAAGTAAACAAGAGTACATAAAAATATCTGTTTTGTGGACTAGTTCAGGGAATTAAAAAAGCTATTTATTGCTTCCAGCTTCCCAGATGGCTTCTCTAGCCAGGAGCAATACTCTTTCCTAGTTCACTGTGCTTTTCTGTCTTGTCTGCTAATCTGCTATACACTATGAGAACCCTCTTGGATCAGCTTCCTGGACATACGTAAACACAGATATCTTAGTTTCTCCACATAATTGTCTTTTGTGATGGCTTATTAATTTAATTGTGTATGTCAATGTAAGTACACTGCTAAACTAGGCTAAAAAGTTACTATATTCATGAAGACTGAGAATTTGGTATAAGTACTCCGCTAGTTCCCTTAACAAATCACTCTTTTATTGTTTTTGTACTACGTTTGATGCTTGGTTAGGAGTACTCCATAAAACTAAACAGTACTGCAAAAACACCTCGTTTTTTGTTTTTATACTCAAACATCTTTGATGTGCTTTGCTTTCTTAGAAGTAAGGTCAAGCAACAGTCACTGATGAAGCTGACATTACCATTATGATCACGCTTGTTACTATAAAACAATAAAATCTGTTTTAAATTTAAATACTTTTTGAGTGTTATGGAAGTAATGTAAAACCGACACCTATGGGGCAGAGAAACTCAGCTGAGAAGAAAATTAATAACTTCATTGTTGCCATCAATGGAATTGGATTCTAATCAAAGTATTACTATTATGCTTAACAGAAATTAATCCAGCTGCTTACTTGATCTTTGGTTTTTGATGAAGAAGAGCTTTAGTCTCTCTTTAAAGGTATTTTCATTCATATAGAATTCAACTTGCACTCTGAAATAAAAAAAGAAGGATTAGAATTGAATATGGAAGACAACAAATGATCATTTTTTCAAAATAACTTTCCCTAATCTGTTATTTCTATATGACTGGAGTAACAGGTACAGTTCAGCCAAAGGCTCACTCAGATTTGAATGACTTAACATTTAAAAAAAACCTGGAATTAGATACATATGTAATGTATCCCCTTCACACCCAGAATCATTTTCTTAATACTTGGACACTCTGCACTGAAGAACTTGGAAGCTTCTATGTTTTTAAAATTTCACTGCAAGATTACTCTCGTATCTGCATCTATGTAAGGAAGATTTCGTTGATGTTCAGGTTAAGCCTTCCATCTCCGTTTAACTACTTCTGGAAAGTTGGCGTTGTAATGATTTTTTTCCTATCTTATTCATATATTTGTTAAGCATTCATATCTGAGTCTTCACCTTTAATCAGATATTCTTGCCCCCAACAAACCACTCTCTGAACTTCACTGTTTATTGTCACAATAGAATACTGAGACCTGAGAGTAAAATTATATTACCGTCATCCAACATTATACAGAGAACAACTCCCCTTCCTATTTATGCTACTAAACCAACAGTGATTTTTTTTTCCCTTCCTTCCTCACAATTTGCCCAGACCTCTTTCATGCCTCTGTTCCTTAGCTCATTCTGAGCACAACTAATGCAGCAGTGGTCCAACTACACAGGCAAAGAACAGCATTGTGGAGTACACTAATCATACAGTGAAACCTCAGCAACTCCAGAGCTGCACTGCCTACTCTAACATAAATGCAGCATAAGTTCCGCTTTCACAGAAGTCCTACATTCAACCAATTGAACTTCTCTCACCAATCTTACTTCTCCAGTGATGAATCCTCATTCATTTGACCCCAGGACAATTTCTGTTCCTTTTTGAGGAGTCAGTACCTGGTTTGGAAACCACCATACTACTCCTAAAGGGACAGCATAGAAGTGAATAGGGAATTAAACTGCTTCCTATTCAAAGCATGATAGAAGACAACTTTATTTCTAAGCATCTTAATGTATTGGAACCAGATTCTGTAACTTAGAGGATTTTTAACTTCTGTGCAGTGAAATGTTCGATGAAGTTAAGAGTAAATCCTACCACATAATAGCTTTCCTCCCCCATCTGGTTCTACTTCTTTTGAGATAAGATGTTTAAACAGTTGGTAATAAAGAGAAGGAGTGCATCTGTCTTCCTCTTTCTAAATTGAGAGTTGCCACAACTGTGTATTTAGAAGAGTTCCGGCTCATCGGGATGCCCTAAAAGCTCCCACCAATCTAGAAGAAAAGCCCACCAATGAACAGCCTATTTCTGAGCTTTGTTTGACATTAAACACAGACAGAGTGTTGTTGCTGTTCAGGACAGCTGGAGTTGTTGGCATTAGCAGAAGTACAGCTTAAATTATTGGTAACATTAAGGAAAGTTAAGGCAATGTGTCCAGTGGTAAACTGCAAGATGAGTGGGTTTGTGAGGGCCTGAGTTTTGCCTCAGTTCTTTTCACAGAATCACAGAACTGTAGGGGTTGGAAGGGACCTATTGGGGTTATAGAGTCCAACCCCCCTGATAAAGCAGGGGGGGTTGCTTAAAATGGCTTATATAGTTCCCTATACTGTGTTGCTTAGGAAGGTGTCCAGATGGGTCTTAAATATTTCTGAAGAAGGACACTCCGCAGCCTCTCTGGGCAGCCTGTTCCAGTGCTTCGTCACTCTAACAGTAAAGAAGTTGTTCCTTGTGTTTGTACGGAACGTTTCCCAAGGTATTTACTGTCGCTGCATTAGTGACACTTTTATTGGGAAACATTTCTTGTAATTTGGCAGCTGCGGCATGATAAATATATATACATAATCTTCAAGGATATTTTTCAGTAGGTAAACAAAGTGGCATAATCTACTGAAGTGAGAGATGTTATTTAAAAGGAGCAAGCACAGTATTGGTGATCTTTTTTTACACGTTTTAAACTAATCTCAGATTTTAGGTAAGAAAATTATAGTCATCACTTACAATGAAAGAACAACATGTTAACAGAAAGCTGTGCATTAATGATATTGAGGAAAGAGGATGTGGGAGCTAATCAGGCTCCTATCACTGCTGCAAGAACTGCTCTGATAGCCCTCTAGCAGCTGTCTGCTTCTGCCTCTCTTCCCTTAGCAACCAGTGCTCACAGCAGACTGGAATTCCACCCTGCAGTAGTTTCCATGGCAAAATGTATTACAAACGCTGCTAACACCACTCCTATGGCTCAATTCTTCCTTCTTCCTCTGATTATTTTTGAAATTCAGTAAAAACTGTGTAAGCCTTCTACGTTTGCAGGAAATGCATTATCACACACATAATCACCATATAATTCCATCATACTCTGGCTACTGGACAGAGTATTTCACTTATTTAGTTTGCTATTTACTGAGAATAAATGGCTGAAGGAGCCACTGGCAGTGATGAGGACAGGAACCTCTGGATACTATCTTTCTTTTTTTTCAATACTCTGCTTTTTATTTTTAGGGGTAATACTCATTGTACTTAAGTCAATGTTGTGCTCTTGTTTTACCTCATGCATTTGCCCTTTTCTGTCTCTTTCCTGCTATAAAGTGTAACCTGGAAAATGAGTATTTCTGGAATAGAACACAAATTCTGATCCTCACTTGTGGTGTTACGATTAAGAGGGAAAGCCTTGTAGAAGCTTTTCTGGACCTGTTACAAACTTGATAGGATGTTTCAAGTAAGCGAAATTCATTGCAGTGTACTACTTATATGAAACATTATTGTGTTGCAGCAGAAACGCTAGTTGGAATTTGGTTCCAAGCAAATGGAAGGGTGGTTCTGGTGCTGATGAAATGAGAAACATGCAGTACAGGCTGGCAGTATCTGTGTATGTAGATGACCTGTCCTATGAAATAGGCTTAGTTTTGTTCTCTGTTTGGACTGTTCTTAATGTTTTTAATCTCCCTGTACCAAAGCAGTTGTAGTTCAGTCCACCCTGATGAAAAAGTAAGTCAAGCTGATGGATTGATACACTCATCCTTGATGACAGATAGAAACGTTCAATGAACGTTGAATCTTGTGTACATAGCTATTCGGTCGTTTCTGACTTTTTCTATGCGGTAGGAATTGAATGTTCCACGAAAACCTGACGTAGGGACTTAAAGAACAGGTCAAATGCTTTACTGACTCTTGGTTCGGCTTTACTGAAAATTCACAAAAACAAGATAATGTATCTCTGGCACAAACAACTGAAGGCATTTGCTTCTCTTGAAAACAATGTTGGCTTTTGCAACTGTGGTTGTTTGGTTTTTTAAAGCTTCTGTTTAAAATTATATACCCTTAATAGTGGTCTTCCCTATTGGAAGATCAGAGAATAGTGATGTCAGCGGAATCTTTGAAACACATTTTCAAGTACCCAAAGTACAAGTATACATAACACCTTACTAATTCAGTCAAGATGTAATTTGAGCAGTACGTTTTAATGTAATACAAAATATAGACATTCACTGATGCTTGCCAAATGATTATAGACACACAACTGCATGTGAGCACGGTGGGGCAGTGGGTGGTGTGCTTCAGCAGTGGTGGCCATGTTGAAAAATAGAGAACCTGCTCCACCAAACAGCGCTGCTGTTCTCTTTGCATCTGTTGTAGTTTCCATGGAAAAAAATAGGAGGCATTACTTTCGGAGTGGCCTGCAAATGTATAAGATTTGGAGTGGCCTGACCCTGCTCAGTCTGGGGAGTACTTTAAAGAGGTACCGAATCTGAGGCCTGCTGCCCAAGAGGCAGTGGGATTACAGGGCTTATTTCAGCATTCATTGCAGTTTTTCCCCTCAGGTCCCCTCAGCCCCATCACAACATCAGAATCAATACAACCCATCAAGTTGACTTTTCAAATGTTACCTCCTCTTCCAATGTTGAAAGAAATAGCAACAAGATCAGTAATTTTCCATTACTGATTTTTAGCTTGGGAAGGTCTTTTATTTTTGTTCCTGGAAAGCAATAAGTCTTCAGTTGCACAGGTCAGATGAAGTTCTGAGTTGTTTTTTTTTTTCCTCTCCATACTGAATGAGAGCAACCCAAAACATCTGGGGAGAATGGGGGCTTGCTTGCTCCCACTAATAGGAGAGACAGTTACTATTAGTCCATTCTTGAAGTGTGACACTGACATGAGATTGTTGTGGAAATCAGTGTCTCAATGCTTTTCTGGGCATCTTAGCATACAGTTTTTAAAGTTAAATCTTTACTGAAGTTATTTACAAATCACTATGCTGACAAAATCTAACATTTTCAATAACGTCCCTTATTTTCTTAAAGAATACTTCTAACAAGAGTGAAATGATTAAAGCTGATAGGTATTCTGATAGGGGATTTTACATGTCTGCTATGAATAAACCAGTGAATATATTCAAGAGCTCTGCAGAACTGTTTGTATGATACTGTCTTGTACAGTACTGCCTATATCTATTCATTTCCCTGTCGAGACCCGTAGAATACTGAGTTTCAAGCTGTGCATATTATTTTGACATTCAGGTTTTTGACTTTTCCTATGCCCCTGGGATGTCTACAGCCACTCTGTAACATCAAAGGAACAGATGCTAGGGGGTCTCAGGTAAATTAGCTTCTATGACTCTAAAATATGCTAAATGAGAGTGCTGTGTGCTAAAACTCCATGGTTGGAGATTGCTATTTCTTTGCTGTCAAAGTTACTTTACTACAAAAGCCAACAGGACAGCTGGTGATTCATGAGGAGTGAAACTGTCTTAGGAGGATGACCATTCATGTGCCTAACACACTCTATTCCTCTGTTCACAACTGAATGTTCCTATCACCTGTTGACATTCTAAAGTAGAAGTTAGATGGCAGACATTTCTGCAACTACAGCAGTCTATTCACTGAATCTATCCTCTCTGAGTTAGGCGAGGCATACATAGTCATGCAGCTTCCCTGGGTAAACCACATATGTTGCATGAAGAAATTGGAAATTACTGCTCTTATTTTCTGCTTTTCCATCAAAGCATTTTACTGCTAAATACTGAAAATAGACAGTTTGAAGATATTTCTCAATGTTTATTAAACCTCTGTCTGCAGGATATTTTCAATGAATGGTTACCTCAGTAAGATTGTCTCATTCTCTTGCTTTCTCTCAAAATAAATAAATAAAAATCTTAGTAAGTACACTAGATACACTTGTGTCTACGCTAAAGCTCTGTACTAAACACCAGCCCTGGCCATGCAGCCTGTTTCAAGAATTGTTTGTAGCCTTATATCTCCTCACATTCTTGCTCCTACTTCTTTCTTTGGTCCTCTGAGATCTCTCTTCTCCATGCTCAGTTGACAGTTTACATTTCATTCCGATTCCTCCTCCCCCTCCTCTCTATTCCTCTATCCAAACTGTAAAAGTTTTCCTATTTCTTCTTACGTTGTCTTTATCTCCAGTTCCTTGCGGAACTCACCTTGTCCTGCCTTCCTTTGCACTATGGAATTTCATATTTTTTCCACCTGAAAACATGGTTTCTTAACTTTGCTCTAATTATCTACATCAACCTTCACTATCAATAGACCCTTCTTCTTTACACACTCATCACCTGGACATGTAACTAAGGACTCTGTTTTCCTTCCTCCCAGTACCTAGCCCTTTTCTGTTTTCCTTTGGAAACTTCTTTTGGTGAAAGTGTTTCATTCTCTTATTTTTACTTCAGCTCTTTCTTTTGCAGAAATAACTCATTCTCTCCCACAGCACCTGTCTTAGTTTCAGCTGAAATTGAACTGTTTCCAGGAGAAAAATTATAGTTGCCTGCTAAGCAGTGTGGTACAGAGCTAAGGCCATTCTCAGTGATGGGCCTAAGGAGCTGCAAGGGAACAGAATTAGGTGACTTAAACTGGCCAAAGAGATATTCCAGACCATATGACATGAAGCGGAAGGAATTTTGAGGGGGGGTGGGAATTCATTGTGCTCTCTTCTGCTGCTCAGAGGCTACCTGGGCATTGGCTAGGGGACGGTGAGTAATTGTTTGTGCATCTTGTTATGTATGTTCATATACGTATACATACATGTGTCATAATCATTATCCTTTTCTCTTTCTCTCTCTTGGTAAATAGTTTTATCTCAGCCCAGAAGTTCTACTTTATTTTTTCCCGATTCTCTCCCCCGTCACACTGGGAGGAGGGAGTAAGCAAACAACTGCGTGGTGCTCAGCCACTGCCAGCTTAAACCACAACAGCACCACCACTGCTAGCTCTAACCACAGGCATGACAGAATGCATCGCCTTCTCTCTAGGTCTCCTTTTATGTCATTGTCAACAATGACATCGTCACCAGGTGTGACACTAATTTAGTGTTACCTCTGGCAACTTGTTCATTATCCATCTCCTCTTCTCATCTTATTGTTTAGCTTAATAAATCTGAAAGTCATTCCTTTGCTTCTGAATTCTTAATGTACAAAAGCTTCACCTGTGCCATGGGTATCTCTGTACCTTACTGAAATATTATCATTTCATGACCTTAAGAGCTCTCAGTCTTTTGAAATGTTTGTCTTCCTTCTCCTCATCGATTATTTCATCAATTTTCAGCCTACTTCCAGTATTGCGTGTAGAGACAGCCCAAAGGTGTCAAGGCTTTAATAAATTCTGCAGAACTGTATAAATGCCAGACAGGTCCATTGGTGGTATATAGCCCCTAAAATATACCTTTCTCAGGCCAGTTAGAAATGTAAGGGCAAGCAGGTATTATAATATCCATTGTATGTTCCAAATAGATGATGGCAGCGATGGAGTTATAACATTGTTACTCCCACACTTAATATATGATGCTATTTTTCAGTAGGTTTTAATCTGTAAGTATGGATACAATTTCCATGCTCTCAATTGAACACATTTTTCTTACAAAGCTAGCAGTTCAACACTATGACGGACACTGTCATGAATATTACCTAGACAGAGACAGAAACAGGCATTCAGATAAATAGGAGCCTTAAATTCTCCTGGTAGATTCTGTCATCTCAAGATGTAAGAATGTCAGTCTCATTGCTCCCTGTAGATATGGCCACTTTTCCTATAAATGAGAAAGCAAGTCATCTTTGTTGGTATAGCGGCTTTCTTTTTTTCCTTCATGGTCTTTGTTTTTGTAGTGGCCCAAGATTTGGAACAGCAGAAAGCACTGTGTGTGAATAGATCTGTTGTTTAATGAGATTAAGCCCAAAGTGCCTTAACTTTTTAAGAAAATGCTGAGCAAACTTTCTTCTTAAATTTGGTCCCCTGAAAGTCTCTAAGGCTAGCTTCTGAGTAACAGTGACATTCAAATTACAAATCACTTAAGCTCCACTTGCTGTCTGTAACATAGACTTATCTGACTATTCTGTTGTTCTTCAAGCTACCTTTTTCTTCATTTCTCAAAACTGCACCTTTTCTAAAGCAGCAAGTAGAACAAAGCTGAGAACTGTTAGTGCATGGTATCCTCAAAGATTAGATCATTTATCTCTGTTACATTTTTCCTTAAAAAGTAGGAAATTAAGATTTAGCTATTTCAAAATGGAGCAACAAGGAGAAGGCAAAAAGAGCAGATGGATATGCGAAAGGGGAAAAAAGGAATACAAAAAAAGCAACGAAAAACCTTGTGGGTGAATCCCAATCTGTCATTTTTAGAGCATCACATGACAAAGTGTAAAATATAACTTTCGATATGACTTAGTAATATGGTGTCAGAAATCCACTGCCAGTTTCCCAGGTCAGACCCAATGCCCAGTAACATGAGTGGAAAGATTCTCCCCACTTACAGTTGAGTAAAATAAGCAAATTGTAAAATATTCACACTGGACTTCCCTTACTGCTTCGAGTATTTCATTGATATTTTTCTCCCAAAATGAAAGGCATTTTTTTTCTATTTTATTTGTACAACATAGACTGTGTAAGCCTGGAGATCACTGTGAGATTCAGAAGAGCTCATATATTGATTCTTCTCTAATATAACTCCACAGCTTTTTATTGTTGACATCTGGATTTCTTATTACTTCTGTGACTTTCCTGCTTTTGTTTTTTTTAACTGTACTGATCTGCTTGCTACTTTTCCGTTCAAACCAGTAATATTTCCTGGAAAAATGGACAGTATGTCAAGTCAGAAAAACAGATCTTGCAGATCTTCCTAAAAATGAAATGTGGGGGCTCAATAATTTAACCTACATTTTTATATAAGGCATATTAAATTATACAGAAGAGTTAACTGTACTCCCCAAAAGGAAATATAACATTATGGGGGAAAAAAAAATTGTCTTAAACTACCTACACCAGTCAATGTCCGCATCAGAACTTAAATGATATTTGTATTTTGTCTTACTCTCTGAGTAGCATTTCTTAAGGAGAGAAGTTTCAGAAACTGACTTCTGAATTTTAAGGTAGAAATATCAGCATGTCATGTCAAAATGACAAATTACTGCTTTTCTTCTGAAAATTGCTTTGTTCAAGCAGGTAACTGTACTTTAGATTACCCTTGTCACTATTTAAGCAGAAAATTTATTGATTTTTTTCCAAGCAAAGTGCATTTGATAAGCTGATCAACAGTCTCGTTCTGGTTTTATTTTTGGCATTGTTTGAGTTTTCTGACCCAATTCTAAAAAAAAACTTCTGAAATCTTGTAAGTTTTTGTAGCCTTAAGTTCTTCCCTGCATAAAACTACAGTTACTGTGCAAGACATTATGCTGCCTTTTTTTATCACACTGGCTTAGTGGGATGTGATCTATATTCCGTGTCCAGCCTTTTGGGAGCTATGTTCTTCTCAGTTCTTTGCTCTAGCTTGGTTGTCTTAATTGCTTCCTAGATAACTTCATGGAGATGATAACGAGTCTTAGCTGTTCAACAGCTTCCCACTGAGCTCTGCAGTGAAAACAGCATAAATAAGGCCATCTTCGCTGAAAACGCTAAGAAAGCCTTATAAGAAGCATCTGATAAATGGCAAGTGTGTGCAGTTTCAGAAAACGGCACTGCATTTGTCCTTCAAATGTGGAAATCTTCCCATTTCCCTTCTAAGCGTTAAGCCAAAAGTGAGTACATCTTACACTTCAGGTCTAGAGTTATTTTCCTAATTAGTCACCAAATTGATGTCTCCAATCACTCTGAACTATCTGATGCCATTCAGACCTGATTTGTCTTGTTTTCATTCTCCTAAAATTGCTTCCTTCAAGATGAAAACTAAGCATAACTATATTGCTTTATTTCTCATAAAATAGCCATATGAATGATATTTGGAGAAGATACGAAGCATTAAATATAGCCTGTTTCTTTAAAACAAATAGAAATCTGAAGTGCAGATAACTATTAACCATGAGGAAAAAAGCATCTGAACACACTGAAGATGCTTTTATATCCATATAGATAGCGATAAATATTTCCTGGCTGCAGTAGGAAGAAACTCTGCAGATATAACTCACTCCAATCAGTGAAAGTTTGGCACACACTCTATAATTCACATTTGCTTATTCTGCAGACGCAATCCAGGTATAAACTCTACTTTCATATAATAGAGGAGTTAACTGTTGGTTAGGTCATAAAAAAAAAACTAAACACTGAAATGCTTGAGATAATATAACCTTCAAATATTTAAACCTTTACCAAAATTAATCTGGTGGTAATTTTAACCTCAACTGACATTACATGTAGATGTATGTACACTTCTGTATTCCTGTGAGATAGACGCATTTGATTCTTCGATTATTGACCCCTTGCATGTTTGCTTCAGCCAAAAAAAAAAAGAACGTTTCTTCATCTTGGGAGATGGGAAAGGAGAAAAGTGCTCAATGTCACTTTGTTACCACCACTGCCACTTAATCCTTTCCTTTCATCCCTAATCCCCGCAACTCTCTCTTCCCACCCCCAGCCGTTAACACGGTTTGGTTTGTCACCTCCTAATCCTCTCCAGAAAAGGCTGAGCGTGGAGTTAGTGCCAGCGCTGCTCTCCGGGAGGTATGTAGCAGGCTCATTCACAAGAGTTTATACAGAGCAAAGAAGTTCGGGTGAGTTTCATGCTGAGTGGAAGGTGAATTCGTGTATACACCTATGTAGTAATGTAAACATAAATAACAGGGTAGGGCTGCTGAGCTAAGATATTCATGTTAAGGAAAATAACCCTTATTTGACAGGTGCTGTATAGTGCAATTGAATGCAAGTGTGATGGTCTAAACCACTACTGTAATAGTAATACACAAAGGCCAAATGATAGGACTGAGTACTTCTCCAATTATGAATTTAAGAAAAAAGGAGAGAGGAACAATTGTTACAAGGGAGGCACAGACTACAATTAACACAAGAGAAAGCCGTGGCAAATAGAAGCAGATGCTCAGGACTATAATGTAGCTAGTAGCTACTTTACATAATGTGGGGCTCAAACTGAGGGAACAGAGTGGGACCTTAATTTCCTTACTTCTGCAATTTGCAGAGCAGGGATTAGCAGCTCCTCTGAAAGGGGAGAGGCCCAAGCATTGGTCTTTGATTCCAGCTTGTACTACAAAGAAAGGGCTGCTGCCAGAGGCCTGACAGCGCAGAGCATCTAGGCCGTGAGGCTATGCTTGGACTGCACATCCAGCTCTACTAGTATCAGTTCCAGCTATCTGAATCAGAAAGCAGCCAAGTGTATACGTAATATGGAAAATGCATGCATGTTTGCAGTTCAGAGAAACTGACAATCATTAGAAAAAACCTGTGGTTTGTTTCAATAACTACATTGATCATAAGGACAAAATGGAGAGAATATGGAAATATACATGAGAATGAGGTAAGTTCATCGGGAGAAGAATCAGGAAGGAGACCTACCAGAATGATCTTAGAACAAGACTCGGTGTGTTAAGTTGTTCTGTTCTTAAGCCTTTCCTCTTACCACTTGCTACTGTCCACTAAATAACTGACCAATCAGACTGGTTTAATCGTCTATTAACGGACTAGACAGTCTTTGATTTTAAAAAGAAACCTAGCTGAGCAAAGCCAAATACGACCAGTAAAAGATTAATGTTATGAGAACTTTTATCTCTTGTTAAAAGGGTAAAAAGCTTACAATGTTCAATTTCAGCTGTATAAATTCATAGTTAACTGAAACAACAGCGTAATCTGCTAGCTTGCTAAAATAAACGATGATATAGCTACCTATTTGAGTTTGTAGGGTTCTTAAAATCAAAATGGATCACTTGACATTAATGGTTACAACTGTGAAAGAAGTGCAAGAAAGAGGATGCATAACTACAGTATTCCCAAGAGGAGAGTTTTATGGGTTATCTTTTTTGTATTAAGTTGGTACTGAGTAGTAATAGCTAGCCGCAGCATAGAGCTGAACCCTCCCATCCTACTCCATCTACACAAATACATAGCTACTACATGAAGGCTGCCGAGCCACTGTGCTGTCTGGAGGGAAGCAGCTTTCCAGTTACTACTGCAAGCTTGCTTCTTTCCTTCAATAATTCTTCCATTTTCATCTTTGTCTTCAAATGCTATAAGTGCTGCTTCAGTATCGGTCTTTTGCATGCCTTCAGGATTACGAGGTAGTTCAGCACACTGAACTCCTCATTATTTGATCTATATTTGATCAGGACGCTCTGATCATGTGCTCCATCTAGTTGCTGCAAATTGCTTGACCTCTGACACCTTCTTGAAATGGGAGTCATATGCTCTTCTGTTTCCCTACAGGGCTTTTCTGCAATGGTCTGTCCTAGATTCAAGGTCTCCGGATTTTATCTAAATACAATTAATAATTGTATTTAGTTATATTGTAATAATAAAAATACAAGGCAAATGTATATGAAGTTCAAAAGCAGATTTTTATATATCCCAGTGCTGTCCTTCCAATGTACTTAGCCTCTTGTACTTCTCTTTATGAACTTCTACGAATGCCTTGCTTAAAGAAAAAAATAATGATATATAATAGTCTCAAAGATCCTATTCTGTAGTCACTCAAGTTGAAGAAAGCCTTAATATCTTAAAAGGACAGGAGATAATTCTCAGCTTGGAGTGATTTCAGTTTCTTTAGAATTGCATAAGCCATATCCACAATGATAGACAACAAATTGTCTGTAAACAGAAAACTGGAATTTTAACCAGTCAAAGTTGTAACCACAACATTAGTGAGAAAAGTAAAGAGTTAAAAATGGCAACTAAATAAAATCATGGCAAAATGCTAATGAAACAACAGCAACAAAAACGTTTGCAACATATGTTAAGATTGATAAAAATACAAGTACTACTTGGAAAGTTGATAGCAGATGAAAAAGAACAAATGGCACCCATGCCAAGACCTTCAAGTTGGATTTAGGTTGGGAACAAACCGAGAGCAGAGCAAATGACAGATATAAATAGAATATGAGCTGTAGCACTCTGCTCCATTATGAGATAATTGCAAGAGATAAGGGGGAAGTCTGAAGCGAACATAATGTACTTAATTTTTTGTAAGTCATTTGGAAAGGCTCTATGGAGACTGACACTGCATGTAAGAATAATATAATAATTTTTATAAGAAAGTAAACAACCCAAAAAGGTTGTTTTGTTTTTCCTTTTTCTTTAAAAAAAGGATGCTGTAATATAAAGTGAGAGCCTATCCTCAGAGAAGACATTTTCTTCAGGAAAGAATGTACAATAATAATGCCACGTGGCCAAAGAAGCACAGAAATATACCATCTTTTTTTTTAATAGGAGTAATATAGGTTGAAAATCAAAGAGGAAAGAAAAAACTGAGGAGGAAGGTGATTTAACTAAGTTCCGGTAGCTGGAACTGAGAGAATCCTAATAGAATTAGCCAGGTGACTTCTTAGAGATCTACCAAAGCAGAGGATTTTTGCACTTAAAAAGTAGAAGCAGCCTAAGCAAGATAGAATAATCATCAAAATAAGCGCACTCTAGCAATCAGTAATGCTGAATAAGTATTTTGCAACTTAAGCACATGTATTCAGTTCCAATGCTAAGAAATGCAAAGAAGCCATAAATTATAATTCTCTTCCTGTGGTGTGACATCATGCTATATAGACAAAAATGTGTTCATTCTTGTTAATTAACAAGACTGTTAGCTGATGTACATGCAGTCACAGAAATAATAAAAGTCCTTTGTAGTCTAACAGGATAGACATAAACTTCAGGTGTAGAATGAGCTACTTTGGCACTGAGGTGGGAAAGCAGTAGGAACAGGCTATCAGGACACTGCATAATCCTAGATAGATATATCAGGTGTTCAGATAAATGTAGCTGCACAACAAAATTCCTAATGATTTACTCTTATTTTTCTGTTTTCCATATTGGTTTTTATACTGCTTCAATAACACACAGCTAACCTGCATGATAATTCTAAACGTATTCTTGTCTGCTCTGTCAATTGTGTGTATATACCTACCAGCAAGCAAAGTACTTGGTATGCTCATAAGAGAACCGATAAAATTAACAGGCTGCCAAATAAATACTTTGATTACTCACAAAAAAAGGTGCAACATCAGTTGTTCAGTTTATCTGAATAAAGTTTTCTTCGGGCCCTGATTCTGGAAATGTTTTCTAGATTGTTTTTGTGGCTTGTTTTGATTTGCTTATTTTACTTTTAAAAACAAGAACATTAAGGATTCCAATAGATGAGGATATTGCTTTCTCAGAAAAATATTGAGACAAATAGAGCTTACTGAGAA
Source organism: Numida meleagris (assembly GCF_002078875.1). Lineage (NCBI taxonomy): Eukaryota > Metazoa > Chordata > Aves > Galliformes > Numididae > Numida > Numida meleagris. The sequence continues at coordinate 2,841,323 of NC_034415.1, read as the reverse complement.
AAACAGAAGAAAATAGTCTTTCCTATTAAGAATTTATTACTAAGTATATAAAAGAAGATAAAGACTTAATTATGTTAGCTGTTACAATAAACGTTATTCTTGAGAAGTATTGAAAAGGGTAGGACTGGGAATGAAAAAGTAAGAATTCAATTACTACTTCTTGAAAGACCCTCGTTCCCCTCACACGCAAGCAAAATCCTGTACCATTTAATGACACTATTGCTATTTACTGTCACTGTGGGCTGAGATTCCATCCTAGAATCTCATGAGGTATAGAGCGGTTGTCACAATTCTGTGATTTGTGTTCACTTTTCCATTCTCATTGCTTTATAGCAAGGAAATAGGTCTATATTGATAACTTTTCAATCTCAGGTCTTCCCATATTCTACTGCATAGCTTTTTGGCCACAAAAAGAGAGGTTTTATTTATATACTTTAAGGAGTTGCAATGATTCAAGAACTCTGAACACATAACAGAACAAGTGAAAGTCACCAATATTTGAGATGTCACCTGTCCGATACTGTTCTTCACAGCCAACAAGGTACAGTGTAATTATGGATTTCATATAAATCTCATTGGCCTTGGAGTGAGCTATCACACTTTCTGATTAATCTTGAGGTATGATTTTTAATTGTCTTTTTGTTAGATTAAGAAAACTTGAAAATATGTTTTCACACTATTTTAGCAGTTTATTTCTATAATCTTTGCTCAAGTTAAATAGCACTCTCACAAAGTAGCGCAATGTTTACACACTGCGGTGCCAAAGTGCTGCTCATCAGTAGATTAACTGGTAGAATTCTGTGCCCACTATTTTATTTTTCAAAATATTCTCAAACTTCCATAACGTGCTTCAGGTATTTTTACCAAATGAGTTTGCTGGTGCCTTTGGAAAACTGGCTTGTTCTATGTAGACTAACTTTTCTTTAAATGTGACCTCCCAAATGAAGGCAGAAATTTCAGAGTTTGATGGCTTTAGTGAGGGTCAATTTATCAAAGATCTTTTCAGCTAACTGTCCTGCTGAGACGGATTTGGAGAGATGTTGTTCCATCATCTTGTTCTTATGCTGTATATAGATCTTACGGCAGAGGAGTTAGTAACAGCTGGAATACCTACATACAATGAGCAAAGGTATGTGTTTATGAATTAACTGTATTCACATAAGGAGGTCTGATAATGAATTGTCAAATGTCTAGGGTAATACAAGAAGGCACAGTAGTACTTCCAACTCTTTCTTCTTTCCATATGAACACTTCTGCCCCTGTAAACTGGCACTGCCATTCCTAGGAAGGAATTTCTATATCCACAGGTCACCGTAGCTTGAAGACAAGTAGCAGCAGATTGGTAGACGACTCCAGCTCCTCAACATCTCCACTCCACAACAGTCTCAGACTAGCCCACATTGCCTAACATGCAATGCCGTGCCAAAGTTGCACTGAAACAGTTTGAATGGCCAGCTGAGTTGGTTAGACACAAAAATGACATCACTTGAGTTTTCATAAACAGTTATTTAACACAACGAATTGTAGCAATTAAGATGAATCCTGCTATTATAAATTTACTTTGTGGGGTATTTTGTTTTTTTTTCCCTGGCCTGTAATCTGTATGTTGCCAAAGAGGAGGAAAAAATGGGAAACAAAAACTAATTGGGCCTTTAAAATTCAGTGCACTTTAAATGTGACAAAAATCACTTAAGATTTTGACAGTCTTTACAGAAAGTGGTCAGTTAATCAATGTCTGTATATTACAGAATATTCTGCTACACTTTGTGTGTCTGTACAGTCTTTTTTTAATGACTACTGAGCAAACAAAACATTAATTAAAAACCAGGTAATATCTACAAAATCACCTTTTAAACAGTGGTTCATATAACTGATTAAAACACTTTAAACAGCTAATCAAATACAAGATTGTTGTACACAGTGAAAACATAGCTTGCTTACTTTTCAAAAGAGTACATTCAGTTATACAGAGAGGCTGGACTTCATACCATCTCTGCTAGAGCTGGCTGTGCTTGACGGTGAGAATTACAGGGCAATAGTGATAAGTAACCAGTGCCTCCAGTTTATTTTGAATTCAATTTGAATAGGGGAAACCAAACCCCTTCCAGAGTCAGGGAATGTTGAGCATTAACAGATGCTGTTATGTGAGGAACAAATATAATACGGTGTTCCATTCTCAACTCAGCTTATCGTTTTTCCCATTTGTATTTGCTTCAGATTTGGTTTAACACTGCTTTTATCTGAACTGAAGTCTTTTCTGGTCACAAGGGGAAGAGAAAACAAAGTGAGAAAAACATAAAACCTTCTAGAACAGTTCTGGCTATTTGGAATAACAGAGAGGCTATTTTATAGCGTTTACTCCTTATTAAATAGCTCAGTAATCGCTATACTTTGAAGGAGCTCTGTAACTTAAACATACTTGAAATGCAAGTGGTACTAGCTTTAACACTGTACAAAGCTAAAGCACAAGCTCTTTTCTTTGCAGAAAGAGGTTGGACTTAGAACACAGTATCTTGGAGACAGGGACTTTCCTGGCAGAGCTAATCTATAGCTCGGACTGATGCTCAAATCTTGTAAATTGCTCCTACCAGGCTCCTTGTCTGGCTGTTACATTTCCAGTTACTAATGGCTAAAGATAGCAGACCTTTCTGAGAGTTAGGTGAAGTTGTTTTCTTTTTCTTAACTCAGTAGATAACCTGCCCAGCACTCATCGATCTTAATCTAACGCCTTCCTCCCTCATCTACCATGGCTTGATTCTCAGCAAGTCAAGCACAGTGATATGAGACTTAGCAAGAGGCTTTCCACCACAAAACTACAGCACTTCCTCACAGACATCTCTATTTGTGGAAAAAGGATTTGTCCCTCAAGGGATACTTCTCAGTAAATAATAATACCACTGTTTTTATCTGTGAGTATAAACACCGTTTTTATCTCTTAATGAGTGTTTCTGTTTTACTGCTACTTCCCACCAGGAAGTTGACTGATAACATAATTAGCAGATGATTGCATGGGGGAGGCTGAAATCTTTAACGGCTGTTTTAAGGCATTCTGTACCAAATCTTCTGTGCTGCAGAACATTCACGGTAGATGAATGATAGTCTCCCCCGTGACACAGAGATGAAGGGGCCATGATGTACAGGCCTCTGGGAAGGGCTTAACTTAATCGTTTACTTGAGGGGGGGGAATACAACCACAAGGAATCGAATTTTAAAGGCCTTAATGGACTAGAACAAGTCCTTGGATGGATTACACATACCATAGCCTTCAGTACAAAAGATCACCTTTACTAGACTACAGCCTAGAAATTGGATGTATAGCACTGAAATGTTTAGAAGAAATATTTATCATAAAAGTATTTTGGAGCTGCAGACATCTTGGATGTTCCAAGTGACTTACACGATAAGAAGGAGGTACTAGGAACCAATGCTACCATTTGTTATAAAAGGGTCATTCTGAGAGTAATCCCAGTGCATCACAGAAGTTTACTGTTACAAATCATAATCATTGGCTGTGATAGAACAATAATCATAAAATTAAGAGTGAGAACATTTGGGAAGGAACTGCTTCAGTTCCCCCATGGAATGTTATAGTGTCTGCCAGATGTTAAGTAGCATGGATAAGGCTCTAGATGGAAAAAATAAGAGCTTTTGAGTATTAAGTGTATAAATAAGTAAGTAATGATTGAAATACCAAGTACGCTTACAAACTTCACCACGTTGTGCCAGGGGAAGACAACTTGATCTTCTGGAGTTTTGAAGCTGAGATACTTGAACTTTATCTGCACAAGAAAACTTCTGCAGACGTTTGCCACTGAGGTCTTTCTACAAAAGGTACAGATATAACATGGAACTATCTCTCTTTTCTTTTTATGTCTTTTCCCCAATTCCAGTTTGCGCTAGGTTAAGTGAACTATAGAGACAATACATTTTTGCTTCCACTGTGGTTGTAAGAATGATGCTAAAACAGACATTAGCGTGAAGCTGCCAGAACCGCCTTTTGTGAAGTATTGCCTCCTCTTCCTCTCTTCTGCATAAGCAAATACATTTCTCCTTTTACCTGTAAGATTACTTATAGAAGGGACTTGATCCTAAAACTAGTTTAGAAGGAAGGTGAGTTCTGAGATATGAGTTTACTTATGGAGATTGTGCTCCTCAGCCTTCTGCCTGAAGTACAGAGCACTAGGTGTGGCTGATGCAGTGGTTTTGAAACGTTAGTATTTTTTCTTTATTTCTATATTTATTTAGATTGTTTTGCACAGTAATAGAAGATTTGGTTCATACACACCTTAATTTTTTCAGCTTTTGGTGCAACTCAAACTTTCCAACTACTACTGTGCAGTCTCACCACAGTTACCATGAAAACATTTACTTTCTTAGTTAATTAGACCATTGGGATCTTAAGGGGTTTCATTCAAAATCAAGCTTCTAAAATAGAATTTCAGTTTCTAAATTGCTTAATTTATTTTGAAGAATTACTTCTAAAACAAATCAAGATATATTTGGCAGTATTTGCTTAAGACCTTTTACTTTGTAACCTCTGTTAAATGGATGAACTCAAAAGTTAATACATTTTCCAAAATGAGGAGGTCAAATTGACTGAAGTATCTCTTGAAGGAAAGAGGAGGTCTATTTTGAAGAAATGGTAATGGAGTCTTCTGACAAAAATGAGAATTTTCATGCGAGTTGAATCTAGACTCAGATGTCTTAAGTCACTTGATTCAGAAATGGGTGGGCTTTTTACCCCTTTTAGTTTAACAGTCTCAGGTGACTTCCAAAAGGTAAGGCAAAGGGAGGGCTTTGCTCTGTGATACACGCTCTGCCAGATGACTGCTAATGTGCCTTCTGAGATTTTCAAGAAGGAGCCGTTCCTTGAAAGTAACGAGTCAAATGACAGCCTGCAACATACAGTTGTCCAAGCGGTGCGTGGAGGTGCTGCCTATCGTCTGGATCTCTTTCCTTTCCAGATAGGTGGTAATGTCCATTTCAGTAGTAAGCAGATTAGATGGGAAATCTGATTTTAATGTAATCCATTCAGTAGGCAATATAAGAACAGTTCTTGCACAAAGATAACACTTGGCTCTATAGTTGTGTTATGAAAGCCTATGCTATAGCAAAATGACTCAAATCTTCATCTTGGTATAGGAGCAGTATTTGAAATGTGTTCCCAGTACTGGCTAATGTCTCTTGTTACTTAGGTACAGAAAAGAAGAAAAATGCAGAACTGAGAAATGTAAATTTTGGTTCTCTGACTGTGAAGTTGTAAACACTTATTGGAACAGTATATGGAAAGTCATGAAATCTGTTGCTTTGAGAGTGGGGGTTACAAAGCATAGAGTTTGGTTTAGAGTTTAGAGTTACGTTTAGAGTTCTCTTCTATTTACATTTTTGGTAAGTGATTTTGAAGTGGCACAGTCATGGTGATTCTTCCTAGAACATGCTGCTTCTCTGTGTAACTTGGAAATCCAACAGGCAGTAGAATTTAATAGTAATACAAAATATATGTTTTTGATTTGTATAATGTTTTGTCTAGGATTGTAGTTGATACGACAGGCCATATCAATTCAGTGCTGCAACGTGTACTTGTGGTCTCTTCATTAATATGGCTAGAAATATTCAGCATTGATAAAATTTACCTTAGTGTGCAAGACCCAAAGAAAATCCAACATATTCCGTAATCTTACACAAACCCAGAGGGATTTTTGAAGTGTGAAAGATACATTAAAACAAAATGTTATATATGATTTTGAGGTCAACAGAATCTCACGCTGCACATTTTTAAAACATCCATACATGTGTTCTTTTTCTGTCTCTACAATACTGTGGGAAAGGAGTTATGACAATAAATTCAAGTTCTTTAACACATTTACTGCTTAAACGTAAGGCTACACCGTGTGTTTGAAGAGTGTCTGCTAGTTATAATTGGACCTCCATGTAACAGAGCTGCCATATACACATAAACTGAATGTGTGACCATGTGGGAAACATAGGGAACCGTAGAAACAAGATTTAGTAGCACAGATAGGAGAAGAAGCATGCAGTGTTCAAGGGTAGACGTTATTTCCACCATGAAATGACAACGAGCAATTCTGGGTACGTCTTTAGCAGTAAGATAATGGGCCCAGGCACTGACATGAAATGACACACAACAGCCTATATACGCACAGTGTGGGAGTGTTTCCTTGGACATTCTAAATGCCAGATCCCTCCTGGACACTGCTCAGACAGCTTTGGCTAGCTGGTGATAGCCAAAAGCATGCAGCAGAAATCCAAATAGGTCACTAGTGTGAGCAACCACACTTAAGCAGTGGGTAACATTCCTGACTCTGCAAGATACTTAAATGCTGAACTTATGACTGGCCTTATGGAAAAAAAAAAAAGCACTCATATCAACAAAATGTACATGCTTTTAAAATATATATATATATTTTTAACTTAGAATTCTTCTAATTTCTAGTCATCTGGATCGGCTTTTTTTGAAGTCTATAGTGAGTATCTATGTACACAAGTATATGAAACAAAACGTTTTTTGTTTTCCAAACAGCTTTTTTGAAAGTTGGCATGGGAGCCTGAAGCTAATATCTTCTTCTTCCCTTCTTTGAAGCAAATTATTTGCCAGATTTTAAACACACTTGGTCTTCGCTGTGATTCTATGATTCACTTATAAGGATATTTTCTACTTTTGTTTTTGATGCTCTTCAACTCAGCTGGTAAGACTGAGAATTGATTATCAGTAGCTTTATGAAAGCTGAAACATTGTATTATGCAACTTACTGTTACAATCACACTTCAGTGAAACCTCACTGAATTAATGGGTAAATGGCTGTCCTTGAGTTAATCCCTGAGTTACCCCTTTACTCCTGCTCCCTTCCAAGGCAGCCAGACTGCATTCAGATGGCCAAGAAAAACATCTCATAATATCCAGTAAATCAATTTACTTCAGTTTCAGTTACTTTCAATAGTGACAGCAAAATGTGAACTTCCCAAAGGGCTATTAGCAATATTTACAAAAACAGTGATAAAGTCAGTTATTCAGTCCTATTACCCCAGCCCAGTGGCTGGATCATTTACATGGCCAGAAGAATTAAGGCACCTACTGCAGAAATACCCATGTCACACCTGCGTACTTCAGCCACTGGACTGATCTTTCACCTGCTCTCCTGTCTGGACCTATGGGAAAAGCTTCCACAATATTCAATTATTTTACATAGTGACAGGATCGGGAGTGCCTCAACTTACTAAATAAGAAAACTACACAAGAAGATCTGAGTAAATTAATATTTTTTCCATATGAAATAGGATTAGCCAAATGGGGACTGTATGAAAAAATTGTTGCAGCACAGTCCAGAAGTGTAACCTTGTTAAGTTAACGTTATCTAATCATACCTGTTTAAGTGGGAGATCTTTGTGGAAATTTCAGCTGCCATACATAACAATTATTTTTTTTCCAGGAAAAACTACTCCACAAACTCAAGGACGTTAAGAATATAATGCAAAATAGCTTATTACTTAACAAATGTATTTGCTAAAGTTTCACTGTGTTGTTGTTTACACAGATACTTCTTTTATGGAAACTAGCACGCAGTACGATGTGGTGGCTTTTGGAATATGACAGTACAAAATGTATCTGTTGGTGAGACCAACCATAAGGTTGGTTAAGAATCTAAGCTATTCGAGTTATTTTTTTCTGAGAGAAAAATGCAAAAGCAGCGAGCGGGCTGTTACTTCATTGGGGAACAGGTATAGGTAAGTAACGGACCCTGAACTAGAAACTGAAAAGAAGAAAAAAGAAACAGACTGAAGCTCCCCTGTAAGAGCAATCCTAGGGAGAAAATGAAGTTTAGAAGTCCATCTGCAAACAGGGACAGAGGTAACAACAATTATCCCTAATCAGAGTCCTATTACATTCAGCTAAGAACTCTGTGCATGCATTTTATAAACAAATGGAATTATTTAAAATAATTATCTGATCAAACTCTCCCTTTAAAGGGAATGAGCCTACAACAGAAGAGTTCAGGTGGTAGCAGATGAGAAGTTTGCCGATCGCAGGTGGAAATCGTTGATACCAGTCTGTGCACAGGAGTTGAAAGCAATTGGAAGTATGAAGTTGCAGTGAACTGGAAAAATGCAAACAATTATTTCCAGGATATTGACCGAGGGCAAGTAACCTCCAAAAATGAACCATCTTGATTCATCGTGTACTACTGTGTGGCCACGCCATAAGGCTACTTCAAGTGCATTCTAGTTTTCAGGTATTCTAGTCATAGTTAATGTCCACTAAGCTGAAGAGGGTGCAAAGCACCACCTTTGGCAATATCTGTATTCCACATGAATTAGAAGAGAATACAAGAAATGTGCTTCATCAAAAAGAAACTTGGATCACTTAGGTAAGGTTGCAAAGAAAAAATAAGATAAAATGGAACAATGGGATTCTCATGTAATATCAATCATGTGGCAAATCATTTCAAACTTTCTTAAAGTCCTCCCAGCTCTATAGCCTCTTTAACCAAATATTTCCTGAAAGTGTGTCTAATATTAAAATATGACAGTATTTTTATACAGAGTATGCTTTTGGTACAATGGGTAGTAGCAAAATACCAGCAGAGGGATTGTGCTAATATTTCAGTATTAAGTGATCTCCTCCAACAGAGAACAAACAAAAAGAATCTCAACACAATCATGTTGTAAGGTGGGCAAACAATCAAACTCAGATTTTCTTTTTCTTAAGAGTGGACTTTGTTCAGTTAACAGAAAGCAAGTACCTAGAGACTGCCATGGTAACTTGCAGCACAGGAGGAGAAGAGTGCTGCTATGCCAGCCTCATGCAAAGCTGAGCCAGCTGCCCAGCCTTCCCACCACACTGCAGCTGTGTCCAGCCCTAACAGAGGGCAACACCTGGAGTTCTGGAAAGCCATTTCTGCTAGCTGTTTTCAGTCCTGGGTTCACACTTCATAGTTCAGATAGGGCTAAAGGTATTTCTTTCATTTACGAATATTAACAAAATAATTAAAAGAACTATTCATTTTCCCCTAGTCCGTAGGTGTCGTTTTCCAATAATAATCATGCTCTGTAATAGCATAATGCTGTTATGCTATAGTTCTGCTATCAATATTTTCCAAGGATTTATATATATTTAGTTAGGCTCACATGGGCTTGCAGTAGAAATTTCCATAGCTAAACGGATACTACGGTTTATAGTTGCTTATACATTATTTCCAATGTGAGACCAGCCCATGCTTCTTCCACAGAAGGTAACGTTATAAAGTTTAGGAAAGCAAGTCAAACAGAAGTTTGAACTAGAGGCGGCAAAAGTTTTAACCCAGAGCGTGGTCCAAAGAGCGGCACAGAGAATGTTTTATTTTTGTTAGCCATCACTACCCTAACTAAATAAACAGCCGATAAAGCAGAAAGATTGTGGGCTTTGTTCCCGCTCCAGTAGAAAATAAAATGGAGGTATATTATCTACTTTTTCTAAGGTCCTCAAAGAATGCTGTCATCATAAACTATGCATACAGAATATACTTATAGTATAATTAATACTTTAAATATAAAGCCATGCTTTGACAGACATAGCACCTCTCCGTTATGTTAAACTAATACAACATACAGTGCTATCGATTCCAATCAACACCATTTATTTTTGTGACTATCGTAAGATGTCGTTCACCATTTCTTCAGTGAGTAGACATGATTGGTGTCATTACCTCACTGTATACCGCATTCTCATAAACAAAGATAAGGACAAATTTTGCATCCGTGTGAGCTAGTGAACAATGAACGCCTATTTTTTTTAAGTTAGGAAAGCAGCTGCAATTGCAAGAGTGTAGACCAACATTAAAATCAAAGTTTCCGGCTGCTGAGCTCAAGCGTGACTCATTCTGGCAATAGGAGCGTATTGAATTCAAATCAGTTCAGCATACCATTACAGATAAGCAGACATTTCTGTTTTTCTGCCATTTAACCGTAGTGAGTTACTACTGCGAGGCGGATGGCACACGGTTCTCCAGGACGGGGCGCGCTAATTGCTCCCTGGCACGCCAGGGCGCGTGGTCACCTAGCGGCATCGCGATGTTGGCCATCGCGAATACTCCTTAGCGCTTGGAAACGAAGCACACGCCGGCGTGCGATCCGTTTGTTCCTTTTAAGGCATTATCTGACTCGCCTAGTAATTAAAGCTGCTGACAATCCTCGAAGCAGCTCGTACCGAAATTAAGGGAACGGCCGCCCCAGCCTGAGATCGCAGCGCGGAAGGAGAACGCCGGGCAAGAGGCGCGTGTCGAACAACGGCGCCGCGCAGAGCCCCGCGCTGCAAGCGCCGCTCCCGGGGCAGCCAAAGCGCGGCGCGGCGCGCGTTCCCCCCGCAGCCGGCCCGCTCCTCCGGCCCCGTTTCTTCCCCGGGAAAGTTTGGACGCGCGCGGAGCCCCGGGAGCGCGGCCGCGCCCCGCCGGCCCGGCCCGGCCCTCCGTCCCTCCGCCGCCCCGCTCACCTGTCGTCGCTCTGCCAGCCCTGGTCACCCAGCAGCAGATCCCGAAAGCGGTACCGCGGCGGCAGCGGGGGCACCTCGCTGTCCAAGTCCACCATCCCGCCCGGAGGAGGCGGACCGCCCCGCGGAGCGCCGATCGATCGACCCCGAACGCCGGCCCGCGGCGCCGGGGCCGGGTTGCGGCGAGCTGTCCCCCGCCGCCTCCGGACGCCCGAGGCGGGCGCCTGAGGTGCGCGCCGCGCCCTGCACGCGCCGCGGGGCCGTTAACGGCCGCCGGGTTGAAAGTTCCGCCTCGCGCCGCGGGGGAGACAGGGGGCGGCGGCGGCGGCGCGCGCCCACCCACAGCACGCGAGAGCGCGCACCGCCCGCCCGCCGCGGTTGACGGCAACGAGCGGTCCAGCGCCGCGCAAACGTCGTTCGGAGCCGCCGCGGGCCGGCCGGCAGATGGGGTGGGCGTTGGTTAGCGTACTCCGGTGACGGTGCGGGAACCTCTGCCTGCTGGCCGATGGAAGGGCCGCCGGCAGCGTGCCGAGCGGGGGGCCGCTCGCCCCCGGGCTGCGGGAGATGCCGGGTGGCGCCGCGCCGCGCCTGTGCCGGGCTCGCCCAGCGGGCGGGCGCCCTCGTGGCCCGGGCGTTGCTCGGCGCCTGCACGGACAGCTGCCGCGTTTGGTACCAGCTGAGGCTGCCTCAGAAGTACCTTTCCGTAGGCCCCGAACACTGAAATAAAGGTTAAGCGTTTGATCTCTGGGAGCTGCGTTTTGATAGGTCGCTCTTTCTCTTTCTTTCATTTCATTCTTTTCTCACGTCCTCGATCTTTAAGGATCCTGTGTGCAGACCCCACGTTACTGCACGCCTGCTTGGTTCTGCCATAGCTTGGTCTCCTGCTCCTCTTTGCTCAGTCAGGTGCACCTGGCTGGCAGGCAGGTAGGCTCGGAGGGCTTCATCAGACTGGTGCTCAGACACAGGTGGATCTCCACAGGGCTCCATTTTAGGGCCAGTCTTCTTTAATGTTTTCATCAATGTGAAGGATGCTAAATTGGGAGCAGCTGTTGAGTCCTTCAGGTGGAGAGAGGCCTTGCAAAGAGAGCATGACAAACCAGACAGCTCAGTAATCACCAACTTCATGAAGTTTAACAGGGGCGAGCGCTGCACTTGGTACAAGACAACGCTGAGTACGTATACAGGCTGGGGAATGAGAGGCTGGAGAGCAGCTCCAAAGAAAGAGACCTGCAGTTCTGGCTGGTGTCACGATGGATCTGAGCCAGCAGTGTGCTCCGATGGCCAAAGGGCTGACTGTGCCCTGGGGAGCACCAGGCCCAGCACTGCCACCGGTGAGGGAAGGGGCTGTCCTGCTGTGCTCCGTGTGGCCTCACCTCAAGCACTGGCTGCAGTCTGGGAACCACAATGTAAAAAGGACATAATATTAGAGAGCATCCAAAGGAGGGCTACGAATAAGGTGAAGGTTATGGAGCACGAGGTATATGAGGAGCAGCTGAGGCCCCTGGCTTTGCTCAGCTCAGAGCAGAAGCTGAGGAGAGGTCTCGTGGCAGCCTAGAGCTCCCTATAGGGAGTGGAGGGGCAGCACTGAGCTCTGCTCTCTGGTGACAGTGACAGGGACAGAGGAAATGGCACGGAGCTGTGTCAGGGAAGGATCAGGTGAGGGTTAGGGAAAGGTTCTGCCCCAGAGAGCGGTGGGCATGGAGCAGGCTGCCCGGGGCGGTGGGCACAGCCCCAAGTGCCGGAGTTCAAGGAGCATTTGGACACTGCTCACAGATACGTGGACTGCTGTGCAGGCAGTTCCGTTTGGAACTGGGAGTTGGACTCAGTGATCCTTGTGTGTCCCTTCTGAGTTTGGCTGTTCTATGGTACTGTGATACGTGGCTGATGCTGTTTTGTGTCAGTTCCTCTGAAATCTCGGGTGCAGACATGATAAGACATTGATTGGTTTGCACTGTTTATAATTTGAGTTTTTGCTTTGAATATCAGGAGTGGTGGCACACCCCATAAATATCTTGGGAAGCTGGGTTGTTTAGATGCGCAGCTGTGCAGCTGACATGACTGACTCCCAACAGAAGGGGCCCACCTACCCATGAGTTTGACCTTGTCAATCTACAAAACGAAGACTGAAACCTCTCAAGCTGATGAACTCGTTTCATACTTCCGGTGTAATCCCTTCACAGGGATACTCAGGAAGTAGCTGAGGTTCTTCAGTAGTGCCTGGTATCCGCTAAACCATTTTAAAATGATTTCCTTTTATTACCTAGACCTTAACTTGATAGGCCTTACAAATAGGCAGATAGGCAGAGCTATCAAAGGGGTCGTATGTACTTTTATTATTTCCCTGGTTTCTTATTCCCACCCCCAGAGAGCCTGGAAGCAGCTGAAAAATAACCTTTTTTTTTTTTTTTTTTCCCCTCCTTTTCTGGGTTAGTTTTCATTTCCTTAAGTTTCCTAAACCCGAGTTCAACATATGTGCTGGTAAAAGAATTGATGCAGCTACTGTTCTGCGGTAGTGAGGCAGCATAACCAACCATAAGGTAGGGAAGACCTACTTCTTTCAGCAAGAGAGTTGTGTGAGTCTAAAGTACAGTTTCGTTTTCTGCGGAAACCAGCATCAACCAAATGCTTCTTACTTATATGTGTTCTTTTGCACCTTTCTTTGCCATTGTTTTGTGTAGTTTTTCAGTGTAGTCTTCCAGTTATTCTTTCAGAATTTGGCTACACGGTGACTGTAGAATTGTAGAATTTTGCTTTTTCTTTCCTTTTTTTCTTTTTTCCCTTCTCATGTAAGCTAAAAGCTTGGTTTCAAATTGAGTTGGTTCCGCTCTGAAAACATTTCTATCCTGTAGCTCCTCCCTGTAGCAGTCTATCTTACCTTCCTCATCATCTCACCTTTCGTTGTTGTTGTTCAGGTCTCTTACTTCCACCTGCAGGTTGAGTCAAGATTAAATATACAAATCCAGTCCTACTCGTGTTTTTTTTTTCCAAGCAAAATACTTCTCTATGTTGGTGACTGTTCTGAGTGACATCAGTCTGTGACATTTGAGTGTTGCATTTGTTGAACTCCAGGAAGTTTCAAACATTAGTCTTAAACCAGATTATGCTCCTTTAAAGCCTCTGAGTGGTGCAAGGAAAACCGAAGCCTAAAGATTAACTCTGTAGTCAGTGACTGAAACTGGGAGATGCTCTTGGAAATGCTTTGATTTCTTAGTGGCTGATGAAGTATATATTACCAATAAGAAGACCTGTTTGAATTCCCTGTCCAAATGGAAATAGAAATCTAAAAAAAACTATTTGCTTATAATCACTAAAATCTAGATTGTCATATGTACCATAGTCATACTTGGTATCTAATACCATTGTTTACCAGCTTTGGTAAACAGAAATTCCTTTATGAAAATGAAGTCATACACAGTGTGACAGTGGTGCGGTTTTTAAGTGTGGCTTTCGGAGCCTGTTGCATTCAGAGTTTACTTTGTGCTTCTCATAAGCATGTGTTAGATAAAGCAAAATAGATGCAGATACGTGGCGAAAGTTCAAAGGTAAGTTATTCTCTGCTTTGGCTGGTATGAAAAAATAAATAATGAATTACCCTGCTGTCACATTCTTTCTGGTTTTACTGTGCTGCATTCAGAAGTTAGAGCTCTCTAAAACTTCAAAAAAAAAAAAAAAGTACAGTCTTTCTCCATTAAAATATTTGTTATGTGCAGCTGCTTTTTTCTTTCTCAGCTGTTTCTACAGTTGAACAAGATGTCTCTTCTTAGAAAACACTGTTTCTTCACTCTGCCCCAGTATCTTTTCATCCTGCCTAACTTCCTTGTTCTCTGTCTTTGTTCCTTCACTAGAGGCAGGGGGGAATCTGTCTGTTATAATGATTTGCTACAAAAGTGAAATGAGGTTTAGGCTAGCTACAGCCCTTTTCTGAAGTCTAGAAATCATACGTCAAATGAGAAATTGATGGTGTATCTACTGTTTCTTCTAACTGCCTCATTAATTTTTCCAACCAAATTGATTACTCTAGCATTTGTTTTCATACTTGAGGAGCTAAGTAGCCATAGAAGCTGTAGCACTTCTGCCGTGGAAATGCATTTCAAAATGGCATTAGCTGACCCGGTAAACTAGCAATTGGGTTAATAGTTGAGCAGAGTAAACAGAAAGGAAACTCATAACTGAAACTATAGTTGTGCAATCTATAAAGCAGCTTAATTTTATTCTCCTAAGTCATATAAACGGTTTGCATTATAAAAGAACTGTTTTCTTTCATGTCTTACAGCGTGTGACCTGGTCTCTCTGCAATGCTCTTAGGTGCATAAAATTGGGCAGAAATGGGATTTGAGTTAGCTGAATTCCATGTTTTGATTAGTGACACAAAACACTGAGGGGATGTCTTCAAGCTGAAGAGACACTGAGTCTTTTGCTCGGAGGCAAACACTCTTATACACAAGATGTTGTACTGGGTCACTACACTTAAGCTAAGATTTCCTTCTGCAATGCTTACGTGTTAAAGAAAAGCTGTGAGCTGCTCTCAGTTCTTTCAGGGAACAAATGTAGGTTCATACTCTCAAGGAATTATTTTGGCCCTGAGGAGTGTCAGAAGCATCTGTGGCACTGACTTGAGGACTGAAAATAGACTGAATGAACGTGTCTTTAAAAAATAAAATAAAATAAAAATTAACTGGCTGGATACAGGAGAGTAACTTTTCCCAAGCACTTAACTCTGGAGTTTATGGGAGGCAGAGGGAGAAAGAACTGTGTTCCTGAGTGTTTTGCTAGTGATTATGTAGAAATCTTGGATCTTGCTGAGGTACCGAAAGGATAAATAAAGAGTTTAAGCTCCTCTTTATGTTACTCATACTTTTGGTGGAGTATAGGTAAAACATAGGCTGGAACAATGCAAGTCACTAGGTTGATCTGAAAGTAATGCCTCCTATTTATTTCCATGGAAACTACAAGTAATACAAAGAGCACAATAGTACTGTTTGATTGATCAAATTCTCAGCTATAAAACATTACTTTTCAGGATAGTCATCACCATTCCCTATGCATTTTCTTTGGTGGTGAATAAGAGTCTGTATGCTGCACTTGCAAAAATCTGCACAAGCGGAGGTGACCCACTGTTTCGGCTGCTATGACAGTGTTAGGAACAGTAATAACAGTGTTATGACAGCTAGGAAAATGTTGCCCATGCGGTCCCTCTTTCATTGACTTTCATTGACCTGATCAGATGGAAGTCAGAAGGTGCCAAATCTGGACTTCATGGTGGGTTTAGTAAAACAGCCCAGCCAAGATTTACAATGTGCTCTATGGTCTTCAAACTGATATGGGGCTTGGCATTATCACATTGCAAGAGAAAGGTTGTTTTCTCTGGCCTGACTTAAGCTTGTTGACTGCAATTTTTACTAAATGTCTAAAAAGCATATATATCACCACTGTAATACTTAGTGATGGATGTAGCTCAGGGCAGAATGCCTTAAGTGGATTCTTATTGTGTAGCAAGAGGATAAAATGACTTTTAAATGTTGGTTGAAGCCTTGTATTTTCCCTTTACCCAATACTTGTTCTTCTTGTGGTTGGTGGAAAGCAAATGACACGTTACTGAGCACTGTACCAGTTATATGGCCGACAGTACTCTGAGACTGTAATTTTAGATCAAGTTAGATCTGGTTCTTGCACATTTATTTCATATAATCTAGCATGAATTCCTTCTTGGGCCCGTCATTTTACCTGCGAGTTGCTGTTCAGGTAAAGGCAGCATAGAATCATAGAATCGCTCAGGTTGGAAAAGACCTTCAAGATCATCAAGTCCAACCACAACCTAACCATACTACCCTAATTCTAACAAGCCACAACTAGATCGTGTCCCTGAGCACCACATCCAAACGGTTTTTAAACACATTCAGGAATGGTGACTCAACCACCTCCCTGGGGAGCCTGTTCCGGTGCTTAACAACCCTTTCCGTTAAGTAGTTTTTCCTAAGCACTGATTTCCTTCCCCAGTTTTGCCACCATAACATCATGTCTGTTAGTTAAAAGATCAACTACTTATTTCCACTTCATTTCCAAGGACTGCCTGGACCATTCCTTATTCAATTCTGTCATTTTCCATTCCAGTATTTACTTCTGTCTTGCATTTTTCCCTAACAATAGCCTTTGTTCCCATACATTATAATTTGAAAGCATCATCATTTTCTAACTACTCCTTTCTGCAAAGTACCTCAGCAACACCACTCTGATCTCTTTCACATTGTTTTCTCAAAAAGAAATTGATGATAAGTTAGGTCACCGCGAGCGTATTGGTTTCATCTCTTTTGTTTCTTTGTTTAAATGTACATTTGTTATGTTTTATTAGTTTCTTAGCTGTTAGATGTAAGGTCCATTTATGGCTTATTCTAAATCTTACGGTATGGAGGATGAGCAGGAAGACAGTCTATGTACGTAGCTTTTATAATCCTTATGTTGTACAGTAAGTTTCTACATTTTTATACAATAAATATGCCTGTGACACGTCTTTGCTAGGTTGCTGGCTTGTATGCTGGACAAACAAATGGGAATAGCTGCTGATAGTTCTTACTGTCCTTCAAGAAGGCACAGCCATTTGGGGAATATTACTAATATAACATGAAGCTTTACAAAATCTGTTAATCATAACTACAGGCAGCAGCATAAGCTCCAGACTATTCCAGGAGGTTATTTAAAAAAAAAAAAAGGTATTTATTTCTAGACAAACCTGACTATTCTTACATATCTTTGAAGTTTTACTGATCCTGTTTACTTTTTTTTGTGTATTTTGCATGTTAAATTTGCCTGTATCTTCTTTTTACTATCTGATACACTTAATAGAGTACAATGCTGCAATGTGTGTGATACAAAAACTACAAGGAAAACGTTTATTTAAACTTCATAGAAAAAGTGTTCTTGGAGTCCTCCTGTTTTTCCACATTTTTAAAATGTTTGTGAAGTACACAGACTGTTCTGAAGGAAAGGAAGGTTTGATAGTGATTCAGAAACAGTAACAGACTGAAATAGCCCTAAGTGAGAACAGAGTTTTAAGGTCACTGTAAGCTAGGGTAGAAGGAGAAAACGGAGAAATTTTAAATTTGATAATTCCTCTGAAAGGATCAATTAGGTGGAGAAAGTTCTGGTTTTGTTGTTTCGGTTTTTATTGTCTAATAAAACTGAAGGTAGAAGGCATGTTCTCCATAGCTCATTGAGTATGGCTCTGTCTCAGATACATGAATCTGAGATATACTTTGCATGCATGATGCAAGCAAGGTCCTTGTAAGGCTGTTTCAGGCACCATTCTCAATATGACCTGATCTTTGTTTTCATCATAGCACATATCCAAAAAGAAGGTGTATCCATTTCAGGGCTAACCCTGGCCCTTGTACACCGGTGTTCTGACATCTGTGTTGACTGGTAAAGCAACTGTGAGAATTAGAGGAGTGGCAGCACTGCAGCAATGTAAAGCAATGTGGGAGGAAATGGTGATAACCTCTGAACTGCCTTCCAGTAAAT
This sequence comes from Numida meleagris, assembly GCF_002078875.1. Taxonomy (NCBI): domain Eukaryota; kingdom Metazoa; phylum Chordata; class Aves; order Galliformes; family Numididae; genus Numida; species Numida meleagris. Next base: position 2,823,328 of record NC_034415.1, on the reverse strand, counting down.
CTCCACTTGGCTGTGGGTAAGAGGACTTCGTTTAAAACTAAAGGTAGTGGCAGCAGCTTTTATATTTATATATAGACCTGTTTTTGCGTGTGTGTGTGAAGAACATTTTTTTTAAAAATAATTTTCTCTTTTCTTTTGACTACAGAATTTCAAACTAGGAGAATGAGATGGTACTTAAGAGTAATCCAAAATGTGGTGCAAACTGTACAGTGTGGTAATAGTCCTAACCCTAAAAATTCTATTCATGCATGCAAAGTTACGTGCATCCACCCACAAAGAGTTACGTGCAGAGCCCTCCTCTCCCATACCTCCAGTTGGAGATGTGGGGACTTAATGTGCACCTGTGTGTGCACGTGACTTTGTGTGGTACTTACTTGACAGTATGTGTATTAGTAGATTTTAACAAGCAGTACAGGCGCATGTTAAGACCCCACATCTCCAACAGGATGTACGTGAGAGAGGAACTGTGCATATATTTCTGTGGGTGGCAGATGGCAACAACTCTCTGCTTGAACATAAATTTGGGGGATTAGCGATGAAAAGACCTAAATTTGTTAGGTGTTTGTTAGTATTTTTTCTGTTAAGCGTCTTATCTGTGGTATTGATGACGCTGATCCTGAATGTATAGCTCACTTATTGCTAGTTAATTATGTGCTATTAATAAATCAATAAACAATTTTCATTATTATTAGGTTTAAGCTCAGTGAACTGGGCATGTTTTCCCTTTTACACCAACATGTTGTAATTGTAGATATTACATGATATGTAATGTCATTATGAATTGGAGTTTTCTGCCAGTGGGAGAGACAACTGCTAACAACAGCAAGATAATTTCACTATTAAGGGCTCTTTTGTGAAGATTTTTGAGCAAAATAATGACTCCTTCTAGAGTGCTGCAGGCTTTAATTATATAATTAGAATTGGGTGATATAGCAAGCATGCTGTCAGAACATGCTGACATTATACTGGTCAGAAGTGCTATTCCAGCAGTGACTAAACTAAGGTCCTATTACTGAACATTGCAAGTTCCCTGCTGGAAGACTGACTTTCTCAGGTCTGTTCTTTCAAAACAAATCAGGTTTGTACAAACATGCTGACATGTAGTTTTAATTCCCCAAACTGAGTAGGGAATAAATACAGTCTTGACTAACTTGGTCTGTGAAGGAGTTTTGGACAAAATTGCTTCCTGAGGTCTCTTCTAGCCTGAATTTTCCTATAATCCTTTATCTAGACATGAGCTTTTGCTACTACAGGGAGCACGTGGTAAGATCTTGGCTATCTGCCCATAACCACGAGAATACTTGAGCACAGTTATATAAGTTCTCCTAGCAATAGCTTTTCTTCTAGAGGTAAAATCCAGCTGCCTTTGATTGCCTAAATACTTGGATGTTTCTGCCTTTGTTATCAACAGGAGGTAAGTGTACTTTACAGATGGCTTCTCTCTGCCATACAGGTCCTCTTGTTACTTCTTGCTTAGTGTGTTTGCTTATTCAATTCTAATTTCTTAGAGGCCAGAGATGACTCTGTAAGTCAGATATGGTAAAATAAATTGTTTTTAAATCAATGATAGATGTGATGTGGAGGAGGTATGGAAAGGAAAAAGGATTAAGTTCCTGAGTTTTATTTCCATTTGGTTAGGATAAGATTAGTCAGTAACTTAAAAGATCATGAGCACGAGACTGGAAAGAATTGAGTCTCATTCCCTGCTTTGTGATCAGGTGTTGTTTCTTTTGCCTACATCATTTTCACATGAAAATATCTCTTCAGAGACTCACTTCTTAGGTGATTCTTCAGATTTTCAGTTTAAATGTATTTGTAGCAAGTTTATACCTTTCTTTTATGATCTGATTTTATCTTTCAGCTTAAATATTTTAACATCCACAGTGTTCATAGAGAGCAGTTGACAAATTTATGGTAAATTTTCAGTTCAGTTCCAAGTTCAGTTCAGCTCTAGCTCAAAGTATCCTTGTCTGACTGTGGTTCATGCTCATAATGTTTTAGCTAGTAACCCGAAAGCAATAAGATTGGTGCAGAGAAGACAAATGGGACTGTCCTGGTGCAATTAAGAGCTCTGCTGTCTGCAGGACATGGTTCTGTATCACAAAAGAACAGGAATTAGAGATTTGCTCAGTGCCATCCTGCGAGAGGTTGTTTGATAGACTTCAACTTCGGTGCAAAAAAATTTATCTTGACTGATCAAATATGTACTAATAGGTGCAAAATTTATTCAGAGCGCTCATCACAGAGACATGGAGCAGGGCAAGAGTTCATCTTCCACTTATGAGTCATTTGGCAAGAGAAAGAGGGGAGGGAAAGGAAAGAGATGTTTTACTGTCTGGCAGATTTCTTGTAGGTGAAACAGCTGGAAGCTAGTTTTCACTAAGACTATTCCTTTGAAGCGGTAACTGCAAACACAGTCTAAAAAGGTAAAAACAAATAAATAAACCTACTCCAGCCATATTTTTAGAAGGAAAAAAATTCACTGATTTGGAATTCAGGTTTGATATGAGATCTGCCTTCTAAACGTACTCATTTTTAACCTACATCAGTAGGCTAACTAAGTCAGTGATCTTAAGGGTATCTTATGTGCTCTTTTGGGAGCATATAGAAGATCAACCTGTGTATTTTGCATGAGTCAGATGCCACTACTACAGAATATGAGGTCAGCTGTTTTGTATCCATCTTCTGAGAACATTTTATACTCCAACATTTTTTCCCAAATTCTCAAATGTCAAATAATTCTCCTTATATCATCTAAATTTCCACTGCAGCATGCTTCTAAAGCCAAGGCATTTTAAGGAAGATATTACTAAGACTGTTGCTAATGTGAATTCATGAAGATTTCCTCTGTTAGCCCAGTTTGCCACATAGTTTCTCCTTTTTTGCAGTTTGTATTATTTTTCTTTGGACAGTTTCTCATTCTTATTGCAATTATTATATTAATTCACATCTTCTACATCTTATAATTTCTCATGTGATGCTGAAGCACAAATAATCAGGATTATTTGGTTAAGTACGTTTCCTTTCCTCTGAGTGGCTGGCTATTTTATGCATGAACCAATGGGTTAGTAAATCACTTTGTATTTTTGTCTGCTTTCTATTTCCTTTCTATTTCAATTATTTTCAACATAGATCTTAAATGATATGTGTGTAGTGGAGAAGCTTATTTTTACCTCCATTTAATGTGAATTTGATTTTTTGACAAAGCATATAAAACACCGGAAATAAAACAAATATATTTGTACAACTACTTTTGGATAGTAAAAGAAAGTTTAGCTGAGCATTGAAGGGATTAATATTATAAAAAACAAAAAGGCATGATGTAAGAATAAGCAGACTGCAGGGAGCGACAATGTAACCCCAATTTGCTAGACATTTATTTATTTATTTAGCAAAGTTCGGAGAGGAAAAAAAAAAAAACAACTAGTGTGTGTTGCAAGAGGATTAGGGGAAGTGACTGCTGAAATCACTCAGTATAAATGGGGCAAGGTCAGTCCCTGGAGGCATTCTGTGAGTAAAGTTGGAGTGCATATAACACAGTTTAATCAAAAAAGTTGGCTACAATACTAAATACACTTACTTCTGAGTTCCTGAATCACTAGTATGCCTTTCCTGGGCTATGCAGCTCTCCTGTTATGTTGGATGTATTGTACTGCAGAGAGAGGTAAGCATTAATCTGAAAAAAAAAAACAAAAAACCAAGAACAAAGTGTATGGAAAGACAGTTAATAAAACAATCTGTAAACCAATTGCTTGAACTGAAGCCTATTTTAATGAAGTTCTGACAACGATAATTGAGATTTCTTCTGGTAGTATTTAGCATCTTCAGTATTTAGTATCTTGTCGTGGGTATTAATTCATCTGTTTGTTGGATAACTACTGCTATTACTAAACTGTTGCACAACTTTTTCTAATGTTTATTACCGCTATAAACTACAGTTAGACAAATTAGTTGTTATTTGTTGTTTGTTAATTATTCTAAAATATAAAACTTATAAAGAGTTGGTAGGTTAAAATAGATGATATTCCATAAATATGTATTTCTGTCTGTCTGAAACAGTCTGCGAGATAATCTGAGAAAAAGAAATTATTACTAGACTGACTGAAAAGCTTACAAAATATCTGTTAAATGACAGGTGTGGTCTGTGATATTTTTCATCCGTTAAATAAGGTAAATGTATGCAGATACACTTAGGGAATTGTTTAAAGAGGTAGCTTTTACTTTGGGTATCTTTCCAGAAGGCTGCATTGATGTTTTCTGCTTTACCATTGAATTTATTGTCAGTGATATTGTATTCATATTGTTTAATATCCACTTAGTAATTTGTTTTGCTTTGTCTGTTTGTTTGTTTTCTTTTACAAAGACTGGGGAAAAGGCACCATGTGGTTTTGAGCTAGTATGTCTTAGCTCAGTTCAGGTTGTTCTTAACTTTGGGTGAAGATTATGAAGACTTTATTAATCAAAACAATATGATGTCTTTTACTTTGAAAACTGAAAAAAAATCAGGATGTGATTGAAATTTAGTATATTTTTAATACATACTTATAGTATATACATACTGCTCCAAAGCAACTACAAAAGCCTGTTTTGTTTGCAAAGTACTCCAGAAAGATTCTGGAATTGGAAAAGGGAGTTCGCCTGAATTTGCACTTCCTTTTCACAATGCTTTCTTCAGCTCAAAGAGTTTGAAGAGGAATGGCAGTGTAGCAGTATTTGCTTTCTCTGGGGCATCTATTACGATGTGTCCTTCAGGTTTCTTATTTCAGTCTTCATACTGGAAGACTGCGTGAGTTGTTGGGGAGCTAGACTGTTGCACAAGGGCCTGAGTACTTCTACCTGAATTTGCAGTTTGTGCTTGGCTTTCTGGAAGTTTCTACCAGTGTAATAATGGTGAGAAAGTAATTTGAGCTATTTTTAATCAAGATCAAATCATACGTGTTTAACAAATGATTAATTCCAGCTGTTCTGGTTTCCCACTGAAGGATTTGAAGGAATAAATTTAAGCCATACATACTAATATAAAAATAAATCCCAGTACTGGTGAGTACACAGATCAAAGTGCATGATGTAATTAATACAGTTTTGAAGTACATCTTGCCAGGGGATTTCTTTTTCTCAAACTACTAAGAAACCACATTAACAAAGAGTATAATTAACTGTAGTCAGAAATACATATGCATATTACCGCACTTGACAGTAACACTTGCTGTCACATACGCTGATATCAGAGCAGTGGTAGTGAAGAACAATCAGAGAGTTGAAAAGAAATCCGGAGAGAAACATAATGGTAATGGTTAAGAGACTGTCAGGAGATCTTTTTTGTCTTGTTTTGTCTGTTTTTTTTTTTCCCGTAAACAAGGAGATGTAAGGAATCCCCACCCTGCACAACAAACAAAGTATAAATTAGAAATAAGAGAATACAGCAGAGAAGCTCCCTTTCTGCTGAATAGCGCGTGGATATTCATTGCCCTGTACTATCTTCAACTTAAGCCTGAATGACTTGCTGTAACTTGAAAACTTTTTAGCATTTTGAAGAATTCATAGCATCTGCAAATTTAATGATGTCATTGAATAGGCCATGACATTCTGTGTCATGATAAACTGAGTGGATTTTTTGTGTGTGTGGATTTTTTTAAGCAAGTTCTTACATGTACCGTGAAGGACATTACAGTACATTCAAAAGGTTGGTTCATAGACCAAATTCTTACATACCATTTATTGTAGGTAAGAAATGAAAAATAGGTTAATAGGTCAAACTCTGAGGTATAAAACCTGAAAAAAATGTTTTTTAACAAATGAGGTTGAAAGCAATACATTCAGATGTCTGAATGAGAGATAGCTAAGACACCCGTGTGCAATTTCTCTATAAACTTTTTATAAAAGGGATCTGAAAATGGTGTGTTGGTTTGAGATGTGAGATGATTGAGCTGCAGAGATTTGTTGTCTGAATATTCTTGTGGTTGCTAACAAGTAGATGCAGGCTTGGAAGATAAGGAAAGTTAGTTACATGTATAACCATTAAGCTGTTCTCGAAAACATAGAATTTGGACTCTACTTACAAACTGAAAGCACCAGCGTCAACAAGCTTTAATGAAAAATATGCAGAACTGGAAAAAATCCTTGTCTCGCCTCTGCAGACAATCTTTCTTGGGTAAAACAACCATTTTGAGCATATTTGCAAGGTGGTGCCAACTGGAGAAGTACTCTTCATTTGATTGATTCCTAGATTTTGGGGGGAAAAAGGTATTAAAATGTGAACAAATCTCGCTAATAAAAGTGGAAGTCTCTACCACTGCTTTTGATAGTAGAGTAGTACCCTCTAGTGGACAGAGGTATCTTCTCAGAATGATTGGTTTGGACATAATTGTTTTTAGAGTAACTGAAATAGTTGGGAGAATTATGAACCTGTGGGAGGTTTGTCACTTCATTTATCGCCTCAGCAGTGTCCTCAAAGCTCGCCTACCTCTCCCACCTACTTATGCCAGTCAAAAGAAATTATTAGATATCACAATGAACGTTCTTTTCTTTATACTTTCAAAATACAATAGCTACAGAATTACTTTTTTACACTTTGATATAGAAGAATTACCACAGAATCATAGAATGGCCTGGGTAGAAAGGGACCATAATGATCATCTAGTTTCAACCCGCCTGCTGTGTGCAGGGTTGCCAACCACTAGACCAGGCTGCCCAGAGCCACAACCAGCTTGGCCTCGAATGCCTCCAGGGATGGGGCATCCACAACCTCCTTGTGCAACCTGTTCCAGTGCGTCACCACCCTCTGAGTGAAAAACTTCCTCCTAAGATCTAACCTAAACCTCCCCTGTCTTAGTTTAAAACCATTCCCCCTTGTCCTATCGCTATCCACTCATGTAAACAATCATTCCTCCTCCTGTTTAGACGCTCCCTTCAAGTATTGGAAGGCCACAATGAGGTCTCCCTGGAGCCTTCTCTTTTCCAAGCTAAACAAGCCCACTTCGCTCAACCTTTCTTCGTAGCAGAGGTGCTCCAGCCCTCTGATCATCTTGGTGGCCCTCCTCTGGACCCACTCCAGGAGCTCCACATCCTTCTTGTGCTGGTTGCCCCAGGCCTGGACGCAGTACTCCAGATGGAGCCTCCCAAGAGCTGAGTAGAGGGGGACAATCCCCTCCCTCTCCCTGCTGGCCACTCCTCTTTTAATGCAGCCTAGAACGTAGTTGGCATTCCGGGTTGCAAGCGCACGCTGCTGGCTCGTGTTTAGCTTCTTGTCCATCAGGACCCCATAGTCCTTCTCCGCAGGGCTGCTCTCAATGAGAATTTGTCAAAGGAGAATCCTCAAGGAGGATTTGTTGTGCTCACTTTGTATTAGAAATCACACTACTTAATCTCTGATTGTGATTCTCTGATTTCCTTGCATGGAAGAAGTCACTAACTGTTTTTCCTGTAGTCCCACTTTCAGGCAGCACTTGGACCACCAGCGCTGCTGCTTTCTCAGACCTGTGGCCTTACAATTAAACTAAGTTTAAGTTTTGGTTCCAGCTCTGTACTTCGCAATGAATCTCACCAAGAAACTGCCTTTTCGAGAGGGCATCTCCCATTTCTTTTCTAAGGTTTAATTTCTCAGAGATCACTTTTCATCTGTTCTCACTTTTGATGTTCAGATATAAAATGGACTACACTGTAACTAATCAGCTACGCTGTCCGGAGTCTGTTACTGTAGGTAAAGCTTCAGTCTTTGAAGGAAGTACTTTTCAGTCACGTAGGCAGAGATTGAAACTAGGTCTTTGAAATTAGGTTGATGATTATAAACACAGAAAGCATATGTTTTTTAACATTCTTGACATTAAGTTGTTATGTTTCTTAACAGCTTCCCAATTTTTTTTTTTAATTTCCCCCTTTAGTCTCATTTTTCTTATTCTTAAATTGTTGAAAAATCTCCTAATAAAATTAATTTGGGTCCATTTTTAAAAATTCATATGGGCTGTACATTTCATAGACACCAAAGAAGGCCCCATAAGGAGCTTTTGGAGAAGACTGCGTAATACTGAGTTAATGAGAAACATCACATACATCCTACTCGACATTCCAAACTGAGTCGAAATACTTTGAAGCTCACAAAGATTAAAATGAATACTCAGAATTAATTACGCCATGTAAGAAGTATCACGTCATAAGAACCTTATTAAATGTTTTGGAAAATCATAACTTTAGCCAAACAGAAAATTTAGGTGATCTCAGATCTTTAGGGGAGATTTGACAGAACTTGACCAAGTGGAGCATGAGCTTACTGTCAGTAAGGACGGTGGTGTCTGCAGAAGAAAATAGCTGGAAAAGAGTACTCTCTGACAGTGGAAGGACTGGCATGGAGGAGCTTCTGCAGATGCAGGTGTAACAGATGTTTTTGGTTTGCACTGGGGCGCTAATCTCTGGTTGCAGTCTTTGTAACTGAAACTTATTTTGAATGATGGATGTCCAGTGTTGTGTTTGTATTTTCCACTGGCTTGACTGTTTTTCTGTCCTATCTTATGAAATGTCTGTTCATACTCCTACAAAATGTGGATTCTTTGCAGTTTCCCATTTTATAATGAAGCAGAAAATACACGCTCATTTGATCACAAATGTACCCGGGATTTCTTGCTATGTTTTCTACTGTAAAAACATTTTGGAGGTTGCAGTATGTGCCTCAATCACCAATAGTTTCATTTACAATTTTTAGCTTGCGAAGAATCTCCTCCAAGGAGAGTTAAAGAAGTGCCTACTGAAACATGGAACAACCCTCCCTATCCACATGGTACTCAAGTAACTTACAAATGTCGGCCTGGATATATAAAAATAGGACGAATTGCGATGGAGTGTGCTGATGGAGTGTGGAAGCAACAAGGCAACACAGAATGCAGGAGTAAGTATTGGGAGATCACTTCCAAAATTTTACAAGTCTAATGTTGATGAAACTTAGAGTCTAAGCAAAATAAAGTACTAAACTAGCTTCTGAATGCAAGTCAAAGAAAATATTTTTTTTCCTCTTCAGTTTACTCAACTAGTTCTTAAGGACACAACTTCTTGGAAGTTGACTGGACTTAATTTTTTAATTTTTTAATACAAAATTATTTTTCCCTGGCTTTTCTTTTAATCTATGAAGGAAAATTCAGATGAGGATAAGAGCTCCTACTTATTATTGCTGGCGTACCCTGTTAAGAGTTTAGAAGTGTCTCACAGTCTCATACTGAATTCACTGAAGAAGTGGGACTTTATTATCGTTAATCAGAAAATACTTTCTCTCTATAATGAATATTAAGCATAAAAAAATTGTCTGTTTGAATACAACTACTTTGCTTAATAATACAAAATTAAGTTCCTGAGATTAATACAAATTGTAAGTAAAGATTGAGTTGTTGCTAGTTTCTTTTATAGTTTTATTTTGTTTTTGTTAGCTACCTTCTCACTTCTACGTGTATTTGCAGAAACACTTAGTGCACAGAGATCTTTCCAATTATACAAAAATTAGTCTTGCATTTTGTAGTTACAAATTTTAGTAAATACTGCCACCCTGTGAACAGATGCTGGCACTGGTAAGGTACAGATGGAAGGAAAAAGAGGATGACTTGGTACAGATTACATGTTCGTATTCACTTTTTTTTCATGAGAGACCACACTAGATAGCAAAATCTATCATGGAGAGATCTGTTTTCTTTGAATCACACTGGAACAAATTTAGATCCTACTCAAACACCTCTTATTTGGGAAAAAAAAAAAACAAGGATGTTGATGTGTACCAAGAAAAGAAAATGCCTTGTTTGATAAGGACCAGGAAGGATTTCTTCTGATGATGCCTAATAAAGTTTAGCCATGAAGTTTGTATTTTACAGTCCTTATTATAATATCTAAAGGAGATGAATGAAAATTAAAGAATCATAGAATAGTGAGATGGAAGGGACCCACAAAAATCAGAATCCAACCTCTGGCTCCATGCAGGACCACCCAAAATCTAAACCCTATGTCTGAGAGCAGTGTCCAGAGCTCCTTGAACTCTGGCAGCTTGGCACCATGTTCACTGCCCTGGCCAGCACTTGCTCTTGTTAAACTTCACGTGGTTGATGACTGCTCAACCCTTCAGTTTGTCAAGATCTTTCTTCAAGGCCTCTCTTTCCTCAAGAGGGTCAACAGCTCCTCCCAATTTAGTGTCATTTGTAAACTTACTCAGTATGCCTTCAACTCCTGCATTCAAGTCATTTACGACAGAGAATATGTACTCATTTTTTTGCAATTTTTTTTTGAGATCCAGTTGGGGCCAGACCATAAGAACAATCCTAGGGATTGTGGCTCTCTATAGGAGCCACACAGCTCCTGTGGTCTTAGATAATCCCTCTTTATTCAGCACAATCCCCATCAGACTGAGAGAATTTAAGTGCCAGTCATGGATGGCTTCCGTAGAGGAAGATTTGGGACAGTCTGTGTCAGAAGTTAAAGGTAAAAGCGAAGCTACATTCTGTCCTTAAAATGTGTCATAAAATTTAAAATTAGATCAGTAAAGGAGCAAAGGTTCCTAATTTGTTACTTAGATTAAAAAAAATAATAATTCTCACTCTACTATGTTCTTATTGAAAAAAATGACTAAAAAGAAAAGAAGGTTAATCAAGCTAATGCCAAACATTTTGAATTGTATGCTGTTCTAAACACCCTCTACTAATTAAAAAAAAAGTGCTATCTTTCATACTTTCATTCCTCTATGTGTGGTTAAGTACTTGCTTTTTTACTATTTCTTTCTTACCAGGTAAGCCCTGTGGACATCCTGGAGATACTGAGTTTGGTTCCTTTCAGCTCACTGCTGGAAATGAGTTTGTCTTTGGTGCCAGAGTTGAATACAGATGTAATGATGGGTAACATAATTTAACTCAATATACAGGAGTTAACTTAAGGTTTTAATGTTGAGAAGTATTGGTTATAAATTTGTTGCCTGTAAAGCAGCTGCCAACTTGCTCATATTTAAGAATATCAGATCATTGTTGAACTTAAAATACTGTAATCACAATAATACTAAACATAATTCTTTCCTATGTCTGGTCAGAAGTTTAGTGGTATTGGAATGACTGTACTTCAAGCTGTCATCCCAGGTCTCATATAAGGCTGTAGCTCACTTGAAATTATGATTGCCTGAGTAGAAAGCAAAACAAACTGTCTGCCTCAAAGTTGTTTCGTGACTTGACAAGCTAGCCAGTTCAGATGGAAATGCAGCTTCGCACACTGCCATTAGTACTCTCAGTAGGTAGCCATTATGCAGTTATGTTGGAGAAGTCATTAGGCTGTACAATGGAATTGCCTATTCTAAACTACAACACATCAAGTCTGCTTAAAGTATTTTGTGAGTTATGAAATAAAATGTTTGAAGGAAGACACTCCTGGTAGATTGAGTAACATCTCTTCACTGACTGCTTGGAAGAAATTCTCTTATCTCTCTCTGTTCATCTTCTCCAATGAAAACTGCAGCAAGGCAAATGTATAGTGTTGTGTATAGGTAAGTACGCTTGTAACTGGATTCTTTCCTCATGAAATACAAATCAGCCACCACTGTAGTACAGTGTTTTAGCCATGCTTTTGCAGACTTTGTGTTGCTAGAAGATGTACAAATATGAGTTACAAAATCAATATTCTCCTTAATCTCTTAAGTGCAGACATTGTTATTTTAGACTAGCTGTAATCTTCTGAATACATTCCAGACTAAGCAGAAGTAGTGTCATTGTGTCTATGATGCCCTCGAGCCTAAGATAATATTAATTCAGTGAAGCATGGGATGCATATGGCTTGGATTATGTCTTATTTTGATGCTGTCCCATGGCTTTCAGTCATACTGGAACATAGACAACAAGGGATTTACTCTACTTGCTAATGATTGTGTAAATCACCCTTAGGTTTCTTGTTATGTAGACAGAGCTTGATGTCTCTGTAATGAAGAAAATATTTTACCAATTACTTCCTACTTTATGAATTTTATTTTTTTGTATTTTTACCATATGCAAGTAAAAGAAACAAGATAGGGAAGACGGGCAGAAAAACTACTGTTTGTTTTTTTTAAATAATATTTTGGTTAATCTATGCTAGAATATCTGAAACCTACTTCCCTTGTTTCCAAAGCGGTAGCACTGCTAAGACTGTAATTTTTTGTTTATTTTTTTTTATAAGATACCAAATGCTTAGCCAAAAAAATTACCGTGAGTGTCTCGCAGAGGGATGGAGCAATGACATCCCTCACTGTGAAGGTAAATGGAGTTTGATGTTTCATTTCGTATCAAACTGACTTTTTATCTGTCTGATACTATCTAGAACTTGTCTGTGGTCTCACTACTCTCTGTGGCACTTCTATTGTCTATTGTGACTATTATGATTGCTTATGTTGTAAATAACTACTCAAAAATATTCAATAATTAAACTCCTACTATTAATTTGCGTAGATGTGCATAACTTGAGTTTAGACATTTGTACGAGTAGTGAAACTCGTACAATATCCATTCAGCCTTTTTAATCCAATAATTATTCAAACTTTTACCAAAAATCACTCACAAAATTGAGTCTTGTCACTCCCAAGCAGCTTAAATCTCTACCTCATGTAAAGACTCTATAGAGAGTAGGTATCTGCAAAACATGTTTATAAAAGTCAGCTGGGATGACACATTTCACATGTATATTTATACGTGTATCGTCAGCTTATTTTCTTATCCATTCTTATGAATATTCTGTTCATTAAGATTTTGTTAGAAGTTCAACCTTAGTAAAAAAATAAAGAGAATAAAAGTGACCCAGTCCTCAGACCTGAATAGACTGGATGGCTTAGGTACTTCACAGTTACTGAATTTGGAAACCTTTTCATCAGTTTCAAACCTGTATGATTATGGAAGTAATCATCCTTTCTCCTCAGAGATAATTTTTAACTTTTTAAAAGTAATTTGTGATATTAGATATGTGAGTTTTGATGTTTCCTAACAGCTGGTCTTAGGTATTCCACATTCAATTTACAGGATTTTGAGTGTTCTTAGATTTAGGCATATAGCTAGCTCTCTGCTTAATTCAAAGCAATGGTTTCCAACATTTTTTGTTATGTCACCAAGAAACTGCGATTTCCAAGTCCTCATAAACTTTTTCCCTCATGACTGAGGAGTTTTTATTTGGTTGAATGCTATCAAATGGTATCGGAATACATAGCAAGTCTGTATGTTTGTTTAAAATGTTTAAGGTAATCACAGTTATTTATCTATATTTTAAGTTGTTGTGTGTGTTAATTTCTTTTAGTGAGTAGGCCTCAAAATGATGGTTTTTCCCTTCGGTTTCTTTGCTTTGTTTTGTTTTCCAGTTGCGAAGTGTTTACCTGTAAAAGCACCAGAAAATGGAAGAATAGTTACAAGCGGTGCATTTGAGCTAAACCGAGAGTATTCCTTTGGCCAGGTTGTAGAGTTTGAATGTAGTCAACATTACAAGCTTGTTGGATCTAAAGCAATACATTGCTCTTCCAATGGAAAATGGGATAGTGAGGTACCTCAGTGCCAAGGTAAAACACTGTTATGTGTAAGAAACTGTATTCTCATAGACTTCTAGAACTGCTTACAAAGCTTTAATTTTATTCCACAGCAATTAAGCATAGGTTGCCTGTAAACAACCTCTGTTGTATATTTGCAGAAGTAGGATAAGAAAGAAAAATCAGAGACTATTGTATGCTAATACAGTCATAGTGTACCACGTTTGTTCCATATTTTCACTACGAACTGTGTGGTTTTCCAGGCTGCACTTGATTTCTTTGAAACTAACTTCAGTGTGTATCTATAAAAGATTCAGTCACTTCAGTGTTCATTTAACCAAATTAATTATCTTCTTGGCCTATCACTGGACCTGCTCCAGAATGTCTATGACTTTCTTTTACGGGAGAGGTCAGACCTGGACAGAGTACTCCAGAGGTGGTCTCACCAGTGCTGAGTAGAGGGCAAGGATAAAGTGGACTTAATCATATGTGCTAGTACTATTTGTAGAATATAGTAAATTTTACTAATCAAAGACAATTCCACTGAGATTTATCTTATCCTAATTATAAAGTAAATCCAGCAAAGAAATTGAAGATAACCCTTTTGGTGTCCTGCTCTATGGCCTAGGAAACAAAATCTTAAATATTATCTGGCTTTACGAATTCAGATTTTAGAAACTGCAAGGTCTCAGTGGTTTTCTGAGTTTGGCAAGGAACTGAGAATGCTGAGTTCTTCTATAGATAGTTAGGTATTCCAGTGTCAGTTCTCCAGATATTTTAATGCTTTTTTCCTGTTAATGCCATAATTTTATTGATCATCTATTGAATATGAGAGAGCTTTAGATTTACTGGAAATTACAAGGAAATGAAATTATCAGAAAAATAAAAAAATCCTAAATTTTAGCTATCCTAGTTGTTTAGTTTAGAACATCCTTTACCTTGTATATCGAATTGTATACCAATTCTAAAAGCCTTTAAAAGACAAATCATAGCCCTGAAAGCTGTCTTATGAGTCAGTTTGCTACTGTTGCTGTGCTACAGCAAACTTGGCACTCACAATCATGTCACTGAAGAGTTCTTAGTCAAGTTCCATACAGATTCTGAATGCAAGTGTTTTATTGATATAATTTCTATGAATTCAAAAGGGAAAAAAATTCCGCTAAATTTTATTCCAGTAGGGATTTTTTCTCAGCAAATAAAAACATATAAAACAATATGAATTTATGGATTTTGGTTTTTTCGACTTCAGAAATTATCTGTAATGTGCCACCAATTCCGAATGGATTTGTACGCGCCTCGCAGAAGACTTACAGGGAGTCTGAACAACTGCATTATGCCTGTAACGAAGGATACACATATGGTGAAAGAGCAGATGTACAATGTACTGAATCTGGATGGTATCCAACCCCCTATTGCATTGGTCAGCCTTTTCCTTAAGTTGTTTTGGAAAGTTGTGTTGGAAGTATTTTCTGAGATTAGTACTGTCAAATGTTGGTTTGCTCATAAAAATAATAATTTCATCCACATCTGACTAGTACACCATGAAGACCTGGCAGGACTAAGGGTTAAAACGGCCAAATGACTGGATATTAGTTTTTCATGAAGGGACATAGAAAAAATAGTTAATTCAGCCTTTCATTACTCGAGTGTAGATGGATGGGACTAGGAAAACAGAATTGCTTGTGTATACTGCAGAAATTGATTGATGCTGAAATACTTGAGCATGAGCAGCTGCAGAAAGTTACTATGTTCCTTTTTATTCTGAAAATCTGGATTAGTGGAGAAAACATAGCAAATATGCTCGAGTTAGAAAGAATTCCTAATTTGAGCAAATAGAAAGGATAATGCTGAATCTCAGTACCCTCTACAAAATACAGTGAAAATGATTTAGCAAAGGAATTGAAAAATCAGACACTAAAAAGAATATTTAAGCAAGCAGGGTGCGAAAAAAAATAAGTAATATTGGAAAAATTAGAACTAGAGGAAGAATCTGTAATTTTTATTGGCATGGGAAAATTTGAAACCAGCTTCTCAGAGAAGTGATAATGGTTACTGAAGACCTCCTTTCTTCACATCAAGACCTTTTTCAGTGAAATCCAAGTTTAACTGTGTTTAACATGAGCATAACTAGTGAAAGTCAGTGGCTATTTCCAAATGAAACTTTAGTTTCATTTGGCTACAGCACTTAAAGAATTCGATTTAGAACTCCAAATTCCACAAATAGGAATTTGCACATGATGTCCTAGCTGAATTAATTTGATGTAAAATTGGGGAAAATCTTTAGTGCCTTGAATGTTCTGGAAGTTGTCAAAGGATGCTTTAAACTGAAAAAAATATATTGGCAGCAGGGCAATGTTATGGGATGTTATGTATCACCCACTTTCCTGGGACCTCTTCCAGAAAGCCTTCTTTAGAAATAAAGAGGAGTCAGCCCTATTGATCACTCAGTCCTTGAACTTTCTGCTTCAAGATTAGTAATTATATTAATTAATATGCAGTTCCTATGATTTAGCAACATGCTGCTTCGAGAAGTGACAGAACAACAACAACCCACCATTCTTCCAGACTCCGACATAGAGGGCTCTGATGCCTAGGCCATATTCAAATATAAGATTTCTCAAAAATTGTTCTACAGCATAGTAGTCTATTCCTACAGAGCTGTATATTTCTAAGAGTAGGAGAGAAGTGTAACCTTATCTTTGCCCTAAGAAATCCATATTTCACTGTTAATATATGTGGTTTTAGTCAATGTACTATCAAGATAAGAACGTAGGCAATAAATATAAAGGCATTCTTCACATCGGAACCCTATCTTTTTCTTTCCATGTAGAAGTTGTATGCTTTCCTCCAGCAATTCGCAATGGAAACTTTAGACCTCAAAAAGACAGGTACACAGAAGGAGCTACAATCACAATAGACTGTAATTTCGGATATCGCTATAGCACACTGACTGACAGAAACATAGCTAAATGCACCAGCAGTGGCTGGGTGCCCGCTCCAGGTTGTGTTGGTAAGTAGCTCTCATAAACGAAGACACAACATGCAGAATTGTTATTTTGGAAATATCTCAGTGAAAAAGAACTCAAGAGAAAATCCTAAGAAAAGTAGGAAATAAAAATGCTTATACATTGTGTTTCTTAGTGCTATAAAGCTTAATGCGATGATGGAAAAAGCACTAAAAAACATTGGCATAATCTAAATTCATACTGTGTTTATGAACATGAGTATTGTCTGTTACTGTATCTGTGAAATGGTGTTAATTTGCGATAGTGAGCTCCCAGACTGAAGATTTGTGGTACAGCTGTGAAGTAGCACATCAGTTAAGAGGATACAATGAATGTTAAAATATCTAAACCAAAGCATAGGCGATGGTTACAAGGTATGTTTAATCCTGTTTACCATAGCTTTTGTTATTTACTTGCAGTTGTATGTTAGTATGTAAAGAAAAACTAAAACATTATAATCCATCAAGCAGCAAAACAAAATATTCTCGATTGATTGATTATGAGGTTGGTTTTTTTGCTTAAATTTCCCATAACTACAATTATACTTTTGCCCAGTATGTGCAAAAGTCAAAAATTAATTTCATAATTTGTCGAGCTTTGATCTTTCATCACTAAAAATAGAATTAAGAGGTAGAAAATAGAAGGAGATGAGAGAAACTGATGAAGTCAATCTTGTATATGAACCTTTAGGTAAGATGATATGATCTATTCAAGAAAAGTAGATTGTTCTTATCGAGATTAATTACTTCTCTATTTGTGTGTTCTGAAACTGAGTTATTTTTCTCATACCACTTGACTCATTGTTGGGTGGTCTGTTCAGAGGATGATCCCTCTTCTATCATTTGTGCTTTGGGTCAGGGCATTTCAGGAGGAAACTAGCTGCCATGGCCAAATGGGACACCCTGGGTAAAATCTGGGTGAAAGCTGCTAGGAATCTCCCCATTTTATCCCCAACTTGTCCCTGAAAATCTCTTTTGAGGAATCGAGAAAGCAAAATAAAAATCACACAAATGGTTTTAAAACAACAACAACAACAGCAAAAAGAGAATAGCTAGGAAGAGCTTTTGGTGTAAGATCCTAAAAGTGACAAAAGAAAGTGGTAACAGGTGTCATTGCAATTTTTAGAGTCTATGGTTCAGTGCCTATATCTGAGCCAGCTACCTGGGCTTTCATCATCGTCAATATGGTAAATTTAGTTGGAGCCCTCTAACATAACTGTGTCATCTCATCATAGAAGAAATACTTACATTTGGTTTCAAGAATCAGCACCTGGAGTCCACAGAGAAGATGGACAGGCTTTCTGTTGGTTGCAATGTAAGCAGGCAACCAGCATAGCTATAGACACTGAGAAAGAAATCAGAAGCACAGTGCAGTTATTCTGTACTCGGTGGGATCAACCAGAGTGTGTAGTCCCAGTTCAGTTAGTTACAGGAAGCACTCACTGAAATTGTATCTGGACTAATATTTAGAACTTTGTATGCCGAGCTTTTTGTCATGCATGTGTTGATATTGTTGCTATTAAATTCTTTTTAAAGAGAAACCATGTGACTACCCAGCTATAGAAAATCTCAGGTTGAGTGAAAATCTGCGATGGAATTACTTTCCAATGAGGATTGGGCAGTCTATTTACTACCACTGTCTTGAAGGCTACTCAACCCCAAGTGGAGAATACCATTTTCAAATTGTCTGTTCTCAAGGAGGCTGGAAGCCAGAGCCGGCATGCCTCAGTAAGTACATTTCCAAAATATGGTTAATTCTGTTATGGTTATTAAAGGTCTGTGCAGGAGAAATTGCACTGTATAGCTTGTTTAACAGCTTATTAAATTATAAGTGCTTTAGTTGACCTCTGTAACTGTACTTAGACTGTTATCCCATCTTCTTGGCTTAAAAAATCACTTGAAAAAGTGACACTCAAGCAAATAAGGCTGAAATGATGCATTTGAATTTGGGACGTTCTTTACTCCTGCAGCTATCCATGAGATTAAGAAAAATTGAGAAGAGCAAGAATTAGGACATGTTTTTCCTCTCTAGTGTCTAGATCACATGCAAGTATCTGCTTTGTTTTGCACACACAGCGGCACATACAGATAAATTCTTTTCCATCTATATATACTCTTCCTTCAGTGGCTTGGATGCATCGCCTAGAGGTTATTCTCTGGAACCCACTATCCTGTCCCTCGGGATAACATTTGAGGGAAGGTGGAACACTTTTAAAATAAGCTGAGAGTAAGAATGTCTGCAATAAAAGATCCAGATACACCAAATTAATCATTCAACTATGGGAAACAAATTTAAACCAGTGAGCTGAGGACTTCTCTCATAACCCAAATCTTCAGTCACAGAACAGTTCCTACCTACCAATAGGACCTGCAGGATCAACTAAAAGTTGATTTTTCTCCTGTTGCCCTCGGTGGACAGGAGATCAGTGCAGGGAATGAGTAGAGTCATGCCCAGAGGAAACAATCACTTACTCCAATAACACAGCTGCAACATTCCTTCCATGCGTCTAGGCTCTTGGGATACAGGATGCTGTAGGAACAGCATGCTTAGCTGTTGATAAATTCTCTAGAGCTGGTTTGAGAGGCTGATAGTAAAACTGCCTGGGATCAAATGGCTAATACGTCTCATCATAGACATCAAAATTTGAGAGACTTAGCAGAGCGTAGCACAGTTGTACGTGACACTAGAGGCAGTGAAGTTAGCCAGCCTTGCTTATGAACTACGGTAAGGACTTTGGTTTACTAGGCCAATTCTTAGTGCTTTAAGAAACTCCCATTTCTGTGATACAGTGATTACAGGGCAGTGAAAGAAAACATGCTTTGATTTAGGTTTGAACACTGATGTCATTGTGGGATAGACACAAGGATAGTAGGAGGTTTTTTCGGTAACTCCCTTCCTAAGAATTTTTTTACTACAGTTTTGGCTGTTTAAATTCATGTGGTTAAATGTGGTTACTTTTCTTCTTTAGAAAAATGTCATGCCAGAAATTTGGAAAATGGTAATATCCAAACTAACTGGAGAAACTTTTACAAAGAAGGTGATAGAGCTAAATTTTTCTGCTCTGCAAACTATCGTACTGAAAATGAAGATGGGGAAATTACATGCACAAAGAATGGCTGGTCACCTACTCCAAGATGTATCCGTAAAGGTGAGTGTGCTTATTTTTTGTCACAGTTTCTAGCTAAAACCAATAAATCCATGATTACATCACCCACATTAATCCCTCACCACTGCTTAGTGCAACTCTCGGTCTAGGTGCTCTACAACTAAAACACAATACTGTGACTGTCTCAGCTGTCTTACGCAACTCTTAAGTCCCTGCACACTGCTGCAGTCGGTAGCTATACAAGCATACAGAATCTAACTCTGTAAAATGGCCACAACAGATTCATTCCACAATTCCGGAACGTAAGGTCTGGAATTGGAATCAGAGCCTCATTGTCTTCATTAGTGAAGTGCTGTATAACACACCAGTGGAGTAATATAATAGATAGTAACCATTGCCTTTGTACAGCCTCTCTGTAATTTCTTGTCTCCTTTCAGTAGCTAGCTATGCCACTTGATCCCTGTTTCTCTTGCTTGCTTTCCAGTTGGTATCATACTGGAAGGAGGGAGGAACAGGAAAGCAATGTTTTACTGGGAAGGAATTCTGTCTTTCTCTTTCAGAAACATGCCAGCAGGTTGATCTGATGAATGGTTATTTCATGATGAGACAGGCAACATTTAATTTAGGGGAAACAGTCACCTATAGATGTTATAATGACTTTGTAACTCCAGAAGGACAAGAAATAGGAGAGATACAGTGTCAAAAGAATGGCTGGTCTCCACCTCCAAAGTGCATCCGTGAGTAACATACATCCGTGAGTAGCATACAGGCTTGAATTCCCTGCTGCTGACACTGGTAAAAATGAGATGTCCTACGTACTCTGATTTTCTTCATCTGTACTGGTATAGTTTTCTTACTGAATGAAAGGAGAGTCAATAACAGGACTGCGCCTCCAGAGAGGAACTTTTCTGGGGCTCCAATAAATAAAGAGAGAAAGCAAAATGGAAGTGAGTAAGCAGGAAAAACTATCTCCTGTCTTCTAGGTGAGCTATCTTTTTGGACCCTCAGTGGTATGAAGTATGTAGTCACCGACCTCTCCAGTGATTTTTAGATGATACAAGGTGCATACACACAAATTTAATCCCAGTTCTTCCACCCTGTTGACAAGAAGATGAGCACTTTTCACACTTGTCAGGGACAATTTATTAAGAAATGCCTATCAGCCAAGGGATCGTGCCAAGAACTTTCTTCAAAAGTGAACAGACTAGTAAGAAACATGTTTCATTATCTGGAAAGATATTACTACTGTGCATAAAAAAGATTAGGCTATACTTTCTACCCTGAGGCTAGAAACTACATTTTTGAAAAAGACTAGAGTGCTTTTTCGTGAAAATACTTCAATATTCTTGTTGCCTTTCTCTTAAAAGTCCTTTCCTCTCCTGAACACGGGCATAGGATACTAAAAGAAGATACTTGATCTTCCAGTGTTTGTACAGAAATGGTAGTTCCAAAGAGCAAATTTCTGGATGACAAAATGCACTTTGTTTTATTCTACAGAATCATGTAAAACGTCACACATTCACTTTTTGACTGGCTCTGTAAGGAAAAATATATACCTGCCTGGAGATACACTTGAGTATACATGTCCTGAGAAATTTCACACTGCAGATAACATGCCAACTGGTACTGCAAGGTGTGACATAAATGGTGAATGGAAACCAGCACCCCGCTGTGTCGGTAAATACATTTGTACTCACTAACAGTTGTAACTGTATGCATTTTGTGACGCTTTATTCCTTCCTGTGTTTTTGTTCTAATCAATGTTAAGTGATGATAAGAGTGTGGCTGCCCCTTCCTGCCTCTCTGGTCCAGTACCTCTCCTGCCTGGCTGCTGGAGTGCAGCCCAGTGTCCCAGGGATCCAGGGTCTCTGCCCAGGCCAAGGGGCTGCAACTGTCACTTTCCTCTTTGTGAGTTCAACTAGTAATGAAGCTGAGCACGTACCCCAAAGGCTCACAGACCCAGGGCTCTGACATAGCCACGCAGATTGCAATAGACAAGGGGGCTGCCTTCAACAGCAATTAAATACAGGACTCACACAAAACAATGCCTTCCTCCTCTTCAGCTGACAGAGACAGAATTTTACTAGTGAAGGCACAAGCACAGCACTCTAGATTCACAAGCAGACATGCATTCATAGATTCCCCAAGGCCTTTACTCCCCTCCCTCACACCAGTGTTCCTCCAGTAGCTCGTTTGTGGGGCATCACAGTAGCTGGAATTTAAAGACCCCCACTGGCTGCAGTAGCTGGCACCCAAAGCCAGGAGTGCCTACTCCTTGGTCTGACTTAAGCAGCTGGCACCATTTTTTCACTCACACACATACATGTTTCACCAGTAGCTAGCACCTAGACCTTGCTGCACACGAACACATGGAGTAGATAGTGGGAGTATGCAGTAAGATAGTCAAGAAATGATTTAATAAGAAGATAAAAGATGATAGGACAGACTGTGGTGATCAGGTTCAGGGCTCAGACAGATGAGCATACTGATCTGCAAAGTTTTACACTTGACTGGTGCATTTTATGCCTTTTTCTGTTTATCTCACTTTTTATTTTCTTTGCTCCTACTTCCCTCCGCACATCCCTTCATGGACTTGCATAGCTGTTTTGATTTCCACACCACTCCCTACCCAGGGTCCCCCTGGCTCACAGTCTTATCAGCTGCAAAGTCTAGATCGATCATCACAAAAGCGGTGCCTGTAGTTTCCTGATATCCAGTCAATCAGTGTAACTGGGAAGCTTGTTTCTTGTCATTGTCTCCATGTTATTTTTGTCAGATCTGTGTTTCTGTATATTTAGTTTTTTGCTTCCCCCTTTTCCATCAGTAGTCACATACATTTTTGTAGATTCTAAAATATATTCTATCTTTATAGCAATAGAATGTGAACTACCAGTACCGTCCAATACACGTGTTTCTCCCAAGAAGGGCATATATCACAATGGAGATGTCGTGAAATTCATCTGCGGAAAAAATTACGTAAGAGTGGGCCCTGCCTCTGCTCAGTGCTATTACTTTGGATGGTTTCCATCACCACCAACATGTAAAGGTAATTCATCTGTTGACTTTACTGTGGTGGGATATGTAGGAAAATACCTCAGTCCTGAAGACTTTTGTAGGCACCTTCTATAAGCCAGTCTTGCACCCAGGAACAATTAATGCATTCTCATCTCTAAAAGGGCAAGTACTGGTCTTCCTCAGATCATTTGGTAGTGTTCTGCTGTTTCATGTGAAAGAAACTGAACAGCTGTATTTTCAGTGTTCACTTTTCAGCGTGCCAAAACATGGAACGTATCTAGAACATCTGTCTGTAATCAGGCCAAATGTTTTAATTGTTGGCTTTATTCTGTTAGCTTTACTTACGTGAACTAGAGGTCTCCAATAACTGAAAGTTAGCTGGTAGATGGTTCACATAAAACTTCACTCAGATTACGTGTAAAATATTGCTTATCCAAAAAGGAATAAATAGGGCATGATATGGCAGACGGAAATGATTTGAGTAAAATCATCTCCTACTGTACCCTAAATAACTTTTGCCACTGCCTAACATTGATACTCATCAAATATTTTTTTCTATGCTATTTTTTCTGATCACTTGAAATTTAAGGGGGAAAAAATGACTTTGGAGATGATACACAGCTGAACCCAAGGGAAAGAAACTTAGTGGTGTTTTTTTTACTAGAAATTTCCTCAGTTTCATCTTGTAGGATTAACAGCTTCATGCAGTAGGGAAGATATATACCCCTACTCTTCTCACCGTGCTGAAGTCAGAGTACAACTTAACGGAACCTGAAAATAACTTATTTAGACTGCGCCTTCCATGGGAAAGATCAAAATGACAAAGGCATCTCAAATTTCTCATCCCTCTTCTTTCCTGCATAATCAGTTATGCTGTTGCCTTTCATGCCCTCATCCTTCTTTCCAGTCACTGTCTTTTGCATTTGAAAACAGGCGCATTTTGTGTAGTTGACTCTTCAGCTCAAAACATATTAAGCTCTCTTGGCAGGAGTTCACTCCATCAGAGGTGAATTCCTTTAATATGCAGTACATACCACTGTACGGATGAATAACATGTCATTGTTACTTGCAGAATATTCATTTTTTTTATTTTATGAGACTACTGTATAATGGGCAACTGGAGTTGATGCCCACGTAACACTTTTCTTCTATTAAAAATGGATTGATTTCATGAACCACTTATTTTACCATAGCAGGAAATTGATGATGCACAGAAGTAAGAGAGTAGGTTGAGCCAGGGTAACTCATCTCTGTGAGCTCCACCCCAGCATGTATCTAAGCAGTCAAAGGCATGAAATAATGACCGGTTAAACCTTTTCTATATCTCTTTCTTGATTTTAAGCAATAAATTCTTTTTTGTTGTTGCTGCTGCGTTTAATATGTAAGTGTGCTAATCATCCTGATTGCAGTGTATATGTTTGATCTCTTAATTTCAGTGGATCCAAGAGACTGTGGACCTCCACCTGAAATCATCAATGGAAATATTACTGGTGGCTTTCTGGAACAGTATCAGCATGGGAACACAGTGAAATATGAATGTGACATCCAGTATAAATTGGTTGGATCAAAGGAAATAGAATGTTTGGACGGGCAGTGGTCATCTCCTCCTTCTTGCATTGGTAATCTACATACTACTATGCATATAAAACTATGGTGGTGCCATACAAAGGTAATGAAATGTGAAGTGAATTAGCTATAGCCACCTGTTCACTGGAAAAAAAAAAAAAAAGAACAAGCTTTTACAGTGAAAACAAGTAAAACCTTGTGTAGCTGTTGTGCTAAGAGCTCATATGGAAACTTCTTCAGCAAGGGATTCTTCTGCTACAGCTGCCCCCAATTTTCACAGAGCTCAGGAGAACTTAATCACTTTCACAAGTACGTATCATCTTCCCTATATTATTGAACCGTTAATGAGATTCTAAAGCTAACTGTGGTGGAGGTCTGGAAACAGGCAGAGAGGGACATGCCATCATGTGGATAACTCTCCTTAGAAATGGAGCTAGAATCTATTAGCAAACATCTTCAGTATTGACAGAGGTCTCAAAAGTCTTGTGATTGCCTTGGAAAATCTGGTCATCTCTGACTTTCCGGATTCTGACACATCTTCTAAGAGCAACACTGATATTCTAAAATGTATGACTGCTCCCATCTTTTCAATACTTGATCTGCAGAGAACAGTTTTTGTGCACAAGCTGAGAAACGTGGTTCAAGCTTGAGTGCGGAGTCGTTCAAATCCAATTTTTGAGTTTATCCTGGGTCTTCCCTTTCCCCCAGTGAGAGACAGTTGTATGCCCCTATTCTATTTACACTCCCTTTTCCTCCCTCAGAAGGATTGCTCACACACTGCACTCATCTTTGCAAGCCATTAACCCTTGCTGTCCCTAGCACAGCAACAATGGCAGCCCACAGCAGGAACTACAGTTATCACACAGAGGAGACAATTCTGCAGCCCTCTAATCAATTCTAAGTGATATTAGTCAGTTCTTGTGGTAATGCTAATTGAAAGTGTACATTACGAATTTGTAGGTGTATAATTGAATGTAATTTTGATTGACCAGAATAAAGGATCCAGATGAGTTGGATTAACTGAAGATATTCTTACGCTTTAGGATTCATGCACGTTTGTAAAACAGTTTGGGAAATTAACCTTAGCTGAAATGACTCATGGAGTATGCTGTGGAATTCTCAGTGTTGGAAAGGAAAGGAATTTAGTAAACTGACTAAATGTAAGATGTACCCCAGCTTTGTAGAAGGTTATTTAGTTCCTCTAATTAATGGGAGTAGGTTTTACTCACCAAATGCAAATGTAATTATTTTATCTAAGTTCTTTTGGATATTCATGTGTGACATCAATATTTTGTGGAATGTTTCTGTTCTTTTCAACAGAAGACAAAATGCCTTGTGAATCACCTTCTTCTATCTTGAATGTTGTTCTTCACCGGCAAGATCAAACCCAGTTTTCTCACGGTGATGAAGTAACCTATGGATGTAGGCAAGGCTCTGGGAATGCTAGCAGAATGAGAACAAAATGTCTTAATGGAGAATGGAAGCCTTTACCTCTTTGTAACGGTAATCTTTTTCTGTATTTCCATAATATTTCAGTTATGAGTTTAACAGTTATATTCATGGTTTCAAGGACTTCAGGAAACAATATGTAGCCAGAGATACTGTAGTTTCACACATCTCAACTAAGTGGTTTTTTTTCATTTACTCCTCTTTTAAGCGTTAACATATCCTTTATCCTGAAAAGACTATGGAGCAACAAATCTGTAAATACTCTGAGTAGGTTTGGGGAAGGGAATGGATGGTTACACAGTGGTTAAAATCAAATACGGCAGCACATCAATTATGGCACTGCATGTCCTCCATGTACAGTGACCCTACAGCAGTATTGTACTCATTCTCCTGTGTTCCCCAGCAGTAAGGACCCTTCAGAAAGCTTTAGACATACCAGCAAAAAAGTCAGGTGCCTGTTGTGTTAATTAAATGGATATTTATGTCTCTTCTAGCTACTTTGCTTTTTTAAAATCCTAATGGAAATTAGAAATAATATTAATAGCCTCAGTGTGCTGGTTTTACCTTATCCTTGTCATTTTTATGTAGCTTAGTGCATTTCTGGTCAGTAGTTTTCTGGTTTTTTTCTAATCTTCTCATAGAGTTTCACAGTGTGTAAACTTTTAAAAGCAAACTATCTAAAACAAACCTTCTTCCTTAAGAGGAAAAGATGCATTTGAGTCAGTGATTTTGTTTAAAACAAGAAAAAAGTGATAAAAAGTGATACTGTACAATCAAGTGCCTTGCCTGTCATAAATTACTCTGAGACTTTAACAAAGATTGATATGGTATTATTAGTATTATAGAATTATATTAAATTATTTGTATTAGTAGTAGTAATATAGTATTTGATATTATATTAGTTTATGATATTATATTATTGGTTCTCCCTTTCTTTAGAAGTGATTTTATATTTGTTGATGATTTGGATACATTGTAACTTTATTTATATTTATTTATTTATAACAATCTGCTTAGCTTTCACACACAGCTTGTGTTCTGACTCAGAATCACCATTAAAGGACACAAAATCTGGTTATGACTTTTTTCCGCTTTCCCTGGAGACTGATACCTGGTGTGGAATAGTACTTCCTCTGTGCTTCTGTTTCTACAAGCAGAAGTTTTCTATTTTTGTTCGTCTTACTAGCCTCATGTAGTTTTAAGTAAGAATACTTAGTTTATCTATTAATGCAGTCAGCGATGGGGATCTTGTTAATACAATAATAATTGTTTTGTTAGTGGTAACAGTCTCTGCAATAGATAGCAGGAAAAAAATCATTTAGTTTCTGTAATACAGGAATCATAGAACGGTCTGGGTTGAAAAGGACCTTAAAGATCATGTAGTTTCAACCCCCCTGCCACGGGCAGGGTCACCAACCACTAGACCAGCCTGCCCAGAGCCACACCCAGCCTGGCCTTGAATGCCTCCAGGGACGGGGCATCCACAGCTTCTCTGGGCAACCTGTTCAAGCTCGTCACCACCCTCTGTGTAAAAAACTTCCTGCTAACATCTAACCTAAACCTCCCATCTTAGTTTAAAACCATTCCCCTATCACTATCAACACATGTAAACAGCTGTTCCTCCTCCTGTTTATACGCTCCCTTCAAGTACTGGAAGGCCACTGTGAGGTCTCCCCGGAGCCTTCTCCTCTCCAAGCTAAACAAGCCCGGTTCCCTCAACCTTTCTTCATAGGAGAGGTGCTCCAGCTCTTAAGGAATCTTAAGAGTTACTTCAAACCACAATAGTTTAAAAAAAAAAAAAGAAAGAAAACGCTTTCATATGGATATGTGTTAGGAAAATGATGACTTCTTCATTATTGAATGCATACATACATATTATCTGAACCAAATCTATTCTTTAGCTGCTTGTGTTGATTTTCTTCAGACACATTTCATCAGTGCGTACCTCCAAAGGATATTGTGCTTGAACGCACTAGTTCTTCTCCCAGGCAAGGAAAGGAGACTGGGCTGCGTATAAGGTATAAATGTAAACCAGCTGACAACCAATTTAAACAGGCAACTTGTGTGTCTGGAAAATGGTCTCCAGAGATTCAATGTAAAGGTATGATTTTAGATTTGCATACAATTTCTTCTTTTATGTAAGAATGATAAATGCTCATTATTAAAGTTTCTTAGCATCTCTGTGCCACTAATCTGAAATAGAAATACTTACATTCTTGTATACATACATAATTACATAGTCATGTGAACTAATTAAGGGAATCATTTGAATAGCGAATTAAATATAGAGATTCTAGTTAGTAACGCTGACTTAATAGTATCTACTCTGACATTGGAACCATTGTCACTGTCACATCTGATGTGAGAAAAGATGCAAGGATAAATGTAAGCCTGATTCCCCAAAAGGTCTGTACCTTGACGGAAATGAGAGTAACAGATAGCTCAAGCTCTGGCCAAAGTTCTTCCCCCCTCCCCCAATAATTTTCTAGTGAAACAACGAGAAAAAAACTGAGTTGGTCAACACAAAGCACAGACCTAGAGGAGACTGCCGTTATCTAATATGTGTCAAAGGTCAGATGCCTGCAGGACTGCCTTTAAAGTATAGGCAGAGCAGGATAATGCTTGCAAAAGAGTAAAAACAATTATGGCTTAATTGCCTGATTTCAATAAGCCAGATGCATGGGAAATTATGTATGGAGGTGGGAAAAGTATATCAGGTGGTTAGCATTCAACACAGCATTCCCTTTCAAAATAAGTCCCTACCCTCCGAGTGTTTTGGAACCATGAGAAGCAACTAACCAAGCTTTTGAGGTTTCCTCCTCCCGAGATCTCTCTCTTTCCCTTCGTTTTGCTCTCCTATAGCAGAAGCTGCCTCTCATTCCTTGAGTGGCAAAATTCACATTACTATTAGCTAAGTCTGGGAAGACAACAGCAATAACAACAAAACAAACAATAAAAAAAAAAATCCAAATCAGACAAAACCAACCAACCACACTTAACCCAGAAACCCCCAGAAGCTCAGACAGTTTTCCTTAAGTAGCTCACCATACAGAGAGTTAGGAAAAGCGCACAAGCTACTGCAGCTGCGTAAGGCAAAAAGAAAGACTACCAGTTTATGATAGGAAGGCAATTTTGAGATAGAAAAAGACATTGATGGTGTATATTCTTCTGACCATGCTTTCTGTGAAAACATGTTGAAAGCATTATAAGCATCTGAGAGCAGCTCTAGTGTTTTTCAGGTGGAACAAAATGATCACGGTACTAACTAAAGCTTGAGATAGCTCATGAAGAATTGTCTAATGCCAGTGTTTTCTTTGCTGTTTGTTAGCATTGCAGTCTTTGATGAATTGTTACATTTTATCTTCTGTTCTGTTATGAAATGAATACTTTTTTTTAGGTGAGAGTACATGCCCGCTTCCACCTCAGCTGCCTAATGCTAACAAGATAACAATCAGAAGAAATTACAAGAATGGGAGTAAAATAGCTTTTTCATGTCTGGAGGGTTTCCATCTCATTGGAGCAAATGAAATAACATGTGTAGATGGGAAATGGCAGTCACCACCATACTGTGTTGGTCAGTAGTGTTTGTTTTTCTATTTATTATATTATGAACTTCTGTGTTACACACTTGCAGTCATTATTAGAAAAAGGATGCTGTTATTTTTGTTAAGAGTGTCACAAACAGGTAATGGTGCGAATAAGCAATGGAATGTAACTTGGTTAAAAAAAAAGGTGCAGTTAAGCAGCAGGCCTTTTTATTCAGGCAGATATACCTGGGATGGCACATAAAACTTTCAGGCAGTTCCTCTAGAGCTGTGTGTTTATTCGTGTAGTTTATTTCAGAGTGGAGTCTCAGTTTTGAGCAGGGGCTTTTGAATAGTATCCTGGTAAATAAATTGAGTATTTTGGATGGAGTGGTAGCACTTAGGTTTTTTTCTGTCTTTATTCTTTCTTGTTTTTTTCTTCTATTTTTTGCGACGACTTCTTGTAAAACAAGTGTAAATAAGATGACATAACTTTGTACATCTGTTCAAAGGAATCATAGAATGTTTTCTGTTGGAAGGGACCTTAACAATCATCTAGTTTTAACTCTCTGCCCTGGGCAGAGACACCACCCACTAAATCAGGTTCCCCAAAGCCACATCCAGCCCAGCCTTCAACATTACCAGGGATAGGGCATCCACCGTTTCTCTAAGCAATGTACAATACCTCTTCTCCATCACAAAGAATTTTTTCCTAATACCTGATCTAAATCTCCCCTCTTTTAGCTTAAAGCCATTACCACTCTTATCTCTACGTTCTCTGATAAAGAGCCCTTTCCCAGCTCTCCTGTAGCCCCCTCTAAGAACTGGAAGGCCACAATGAGGACTCCCCAGAGCCTTCTCCTCTCCAGGCTGAACAAGCCCAATTCCCTTAGCCTGTCTTCACAGGAGATGCTGCAGCCCTCTGATTATCCTCAGGGCCTCCTCTGCACCTGTTCCAACATGTCCAAGTCCTTTTAGTGCTGGGGGCCTCAGAGCAGAATGCAGTGCTCCAGGTGGGGTCTCAGAATAGCAGAGTAGAGCGGGACAATCACCTCCCTCACCCTGCTGGCTGCTCTTTTGATGCAGCCCAGGACACTTTAGGCTTTCTGGGCTTCAACCACACATTGCCAAGTTCTTCATTAATTAGCACCTCCAACACATCTCTCCAGGGTGGCTCTCAATCCATTCTCCACTTAGCCTGTATTTGTGCTTCATATGCTGAGGAATCTGTTGGCCAACAGTTAAAAGATTATCAATACAGATAATCTCTTGTAAGCAGGAGTTCATTAAGAGATAGAAGAAAGTGTCTTCAGAACTGGATAGGAAATGGAGGCACAGGACAAATGAGGTGCAAGATGGTGACTCGTGTGCACAACATGCCAAGTGAGTCTGTATCTTTAAACTAAAAAATTCTGGTGATTTGTGGTTTCTTTTCTCTTTCTTGCTTGTGGGTCTCCACTTCTGCTGATAAGTGGCAGACATAGAGAAGAATGAGAAAAGTGTTTGAGCTGTTCATAAAATAAATATTAATGCAATAAAATTTTCAGTCCCAGTTGCTGAACACGAAGTTTGATTGTAATTAGATCTTTTGTCTTGTAGAATTGAGTGGGAACATATGCTTTCAACTTGATGTGTCAATTAATAAATCTTATTTACCGGTAACTAAAAATGAATAATTTATGTTCACTCTACAGTAATGTAAGAAAGGAAAGGAGTTTTGCTTTGTGAATCATATATATTTCTTTATCCTACTTTCAAGACACTTCATTTTTGTTTGGATTTTCTCCTCTTTTCAGTTTTAGACTGCATTAGGTTTTGGAATATTAATTGTTTTCTTCTACTGTTTATCTTTGTGTTTTAAAGAAAAACCCTGTTTGCCACCACAACCTGTAGAACACGCTGATGATCTCAGGCTGGTAAATGAGCACTTAAAAATAGAAAAAGAAGGGAAAACGGTTTATCTGGCTGGTGCTGTAATGAAGTTCACTTGTCATTCTGGATTTGAGTTAGACGGACCATCAGAGATAAGTTGTTCTATGGGAAACTGGAGTTCATCTCCTACATGCACAGGTAATGTCAAACAATAATTTTCCTGAAAAGTGCTTAGCAATGAATTTGAAATAATTTTAAACTGGAGTTGACTGGTAACAACAGTTTAGTATTTTAAATATTCCTGTGGTATTTTTGCAATCTTTGTTCAGTGTTTGTTTCTACCAGATGAGCCATGAGCACATCCTTATCATCCAAGGATCTGTTTTCTACAGAGTCCACTAGTGACTGCGAGTTGCTTTGACGCTTCAGCGATGGATATCACTTCTGTGTAGTAAGGGACAGAAGCCTTTACCAAACTTTCCTGGCATTGCTAGAAAGAGGATCTAAATCTTTACAGTGACTAAAGTTTATGTCTATTTAGGGGACTAACATGTACGTTTCTGCATGCTCTCTTTTATACAAAATCTGCTGGTAGTGTTGACTGTGCCAGATAGAAGAAGCATCTTTTTTGTGGGAAAAATAATCTCATTCTATGCGTATCATATTACCACAAGTATCAGGTTTGCATATCTTTTCAGAAATGTCATGCGGAAGTATTCCAAATGTTCCTGATTCTGCAATTGAAGGCAGAAACAAGGAAGTGTATGAGCCTGGTGAAACAATTCGCTACCAGTGTAATGAAGGATTCGAGGCTGTTGGTCTCCCAGAAATTATTTGCAGAAGAGGAAATTGGTCAACACCACCGTTCTGTGAAGGTATGTGTTCTACTTCTACTAGTCTATGATCCTTCTCAGTCTTTTAAGACATTCACTAAAATAATACCCACCCATGCATGCAAGCGAGTCAAATTAATAGAGACGATCATTGGATTGACTTGAATGGGCTGCTACAACACCTTTTGTCTGGTTCCTCAGAATCATCAAGCAGAACTGACTAGCAAAGAAAGCTTTTCCCCTTCTGGGCTGAAGCTAGCAGCCACAACTTAACTCGCTTCTTAGATCAAGCAGATGGAAGGTCATGGAGGGAGGGGTGCTAACTGCAAAGGGATAACTGAGTAGGCTAACGTATTTATTTTCACATCACCAGGAATGTGATTTTCATTATTAAAGTTACCTTCAAATAGTAAAGAAAACACTCTCCAGTCCTTTGGAGCACAATGCTATGCTGCACCAGCCTGCATGTTCAGCTGATCTCTACAACTCCTTTCTGCTTTTCAGTCACTTTAGGCAAAAAGAATATTGTCTGGTGAAGCACTGCAGAATAAAGACCATGGTATCTTCCTTTCCTACCTGTGGAAAACAACCTGCCTTATCCAAACCACCTGTCCGCATCATGAATAATACTGCTTCTGAATGCAGTATTCTATGGTCATCACATTACTGTCCGAGTATTCTTAAATGCACCTCTCTTTCAGATGTTAGCTGTGGAGCCCCACCTGAAGTTCACGATGCTTATATTACCAGCACTCAACAGCAGAGGTATCTGCCTGGTGCTCAAGTGCAGTATGAATGTGACAGCAATTTTCAGATTACAGGTGTAAATTATATCACTTGTTCAGATGGACGATGGTCACAAACACCAACTTGCAAAGGTAGGAGTTTGTGCTTTCATCTTACCCCGTAGCACAGAGGAGTCCGTTTGTTTACCTAAATACTTGAAAAACTTTATATTTTAATTTTGTTAATTTTGTACTGCAGCTTTGTACCTACTACTGCTTTCTTGCACAGCACTTTAGCTTATTGCTTCTGGAAATACTACGTATATTTTCATCAAAAGCAAAAACATCTTAAAGAAAAAGGGCATAAAATGTGATGATTTTTCATTCTCCACTATGATGCTAGTTATTCTCCAGAATGCACCATTTTATTGGCCTTCTCTAGAAAAATGTAAGGGTTTCTCAGCTCTCTTGAACCATCTCAGAGAATATCTGAATGGAGCTAGTGGGGGAGAGATCCGGCCGTTTTTTCTGAGGGTCAGCTCTAACTGATAGAGATTCCAGAAGAGTCTCAGGATGTAAAAATTGCAGATCTGCTAGAGTTTTGAAATGACAAGTGTTCCTATGAAAAGACAAGGCGCTGTCCTCCTCTACCTGCATGGCTGGAGGGTGAACTAATGCTACTTAGCTTTCACATACTTCCATGGAGTAGACTGCACATACCTGTCCATGAACAGTGCAGGCTGATGACTTCTTCCACAGCTCTGCGGTTCATCAGAGGGCCAGCTTGGCTGCTACATCTGTGATTTTTCAGAAATGCCAGGGTTCTCTGGGGAGGGCTGTGGCCTCACTAAAAGGATTTTTGTGCCATAAGGTGTAGCTACAGAAATGCTGGCTTTTTTTAGACTCTTCCACTGACACTGCCATCTCCTGAGGACCCCCCAAAAAGTGTTCTGCTGCCACTGTCATTCTAATTCACGTTCCTGTTCACATTCCTGGTGTTCATGGTGTTTTACCCCAGTACACTGTCATGGCCAGGAGGAAAGAAATTGTGTGAGCTGGGGAGTAACAAGATTGATTCCTTTACCTAGAATAGGTATAAGGGAACACCTCAATCACTGTAACTGTGACCACAGACATAACTCTTTTCAGATATGAGATGTGGACCTCCTCCAGAAATTGCTGGTGGTAAAGTTCAAGGTGTTAAAAAGTCAAGGTATTTGCCTGGGGAGACAGCTAATTATCAGTGCTGGCAAGGTTTTCAGATGACTGGAGCTTCCACTGTAAGTTGTCAGAATGGGACCTGGACAGAGCTGCCCACGTGCAAAGGTAATTTTTCTGTCTCTCCATCCAGTTGCCTGTCAGTGACACTACCATCAAGCTGGCTCCATGGTATTTACTTCTACAAATTTCAGTCTCCGGACTGCAAGCAAGTGCAATGCTTCTGGCTCATATGGACTCCCCAGAGGCCATAAGTGATCCAAAAGGCCCAAGGTCTGTCCCATTAGTAACTGAAATTGTTTGGTCCAGTGTCATTTGTTCAAGTTTGCAAACAGATCCAGTTGTCTCTGCTCAGGCAGTGCAGGGAGCTGGTGGGCATACAGTTCTTCTTCAGAAAGAGCTGTGCCAAACACCCTACACTATTATGTAGAACCAGCAAAAGTCTTGCAGAAAGCAGAAAACACTCCAGAAATGACAGATGGATGAACTGGTAATTATGAGTCCCAGCAGTGGAAAAATGAGAAACACTTACTCTTCTCCATCTGCCAGATATTTGGTGTCAAGGTGGCAATTTCTTCTGCTTTCCTCTGAGTCTAAGTACAGGCAAGGTAGTGTCCCAAAGTATTTGAGGCTAGACCACCATTGCAATTAAACTCTGATGGCTTTCTCTCTAAGTGTTAACGTTCTTCTAGGAAAGAGTGGAAAATGTGGCCCACCTCCAGATATTGAAAATGGAGAAATTCTTTCCTTCCCATTGCAAGAATATCAACGAGGTACAACTTTGAATTATAAATGCCCAAGTCTCTACATTCTGGAAGGATCTCAGCAGATCACATGTATTAATGGGCAGTGGACAAATCCACCAGTTTGCTTAGGTAGGTTAAAGCATGTGCTGCATGGCCAAGAGCTATGTGACTGCTCACGCTGACTTTTTCTTAGATCCTGAAGGTGTTTCCAGTGTGCTTCACTTGTGAAGCAGCACCTGTGCTGTGGCTGACACCAATGAGTAATTCTTTTGCCCAGAAGGAATTTCTTCCAGATGTCAGCTTGTGTACCCCCTCTGCTGCCTGCAGTCTCTCCCTGCCTCCTCTCACCAACAGATCCGGGAGGAAGGGAGTTTGGCTGAACTGCCTATATGAGAAGATCTCTATCGGCGTGTTGGGCTCCTGAGTTCAGGACACTGTCATGGTCTGCAGGCTGTGATGGGGAGGTTGGGTCTGTCTGAATGCAGTAAATCCAGGGGTGACGTGGCCACGAGGAAATGAATTTAAAGAAGTGCTGGGACAAGGGAAAGGAGAATTCTCAAAAAAGATACAGGGAAGTTGAATGCTGCCTGCTGAGTTCCCCTACCCCAGGGCCTGCTTCCCCCTTGCCCCGTGTTACTCTTAGAGTGAAATGGCCTCTCCGTAGCACTGCACGGTGACTCAGCCATCATCTTTTTTCCCTTCAGTTTTGATGAAAATATCTTTCCTGTTGCAAAAAGCAGAGGCTCAGAGCAAAGTTCTGGAAGCATTTTATGATGTGAACAACCTTTGTAGGGGGAAAAAATTACACATGATGCATCAATATGAACTGATGACACTGTTCTCTTGCCTTTTCCAAGCGGCCTGTACAGCATCTGAAGAAGATATGAACATAAACAACATTGAGCTGAAATGGAGGGGAGAAAGAAAGCTGTATTCCAAATCGGGTGATTTTATCGAATTTGATTGTAAAATAGGAAATGTGCGAGACCCAGCATCTTCTCCGTTCAGAGTACAATGTATTAATGGCACATTAGAATATCCACTGTGCAACCCAGGAAGTAAGTTTTCTCCATTTGTCATTGCTTGGCTGCTGTTTTTTGCATTTTTAGTGCAGAAGCTGAGAGGAAACCCTTTAGCAAGTGTGCCTGGGGAAGTAATAATAGAGCATCAGGGTGTGGGAAATCCTGTAAGGCTGTAGGACATGACAGGTGGTGTCCCCAAGATGCTGCTGACAGGAGTACCTGAGAGGAAAGGGATCACCCAGCCTCATGCTAGGGTTGTTTGTTCTGTGACTGCCTGTCTAATTCCAAACACGACTGAAGAGCTTGTGAGTTCCCTGAAAATTATATCTCTGAAATTGTTTCCCCGCCCATGTCAGGACAGGACACCATTTCATTGCAGTCTCTCCCAAGCCTGCCTGTTTAGGCAGGGTTTTGCCCCAGTGAGCTCTCTCCTGAGTCTCCGTTGCTGCCATGCTGTACCCCCTTTGTACCTCTGTGGCCTTTCCAGCTCCTCACTGCTCATACCATGTTCTGATATGTATGTAGGCAGCAGCTGATGCCCATTGCAGGCCTTCATAGGCTTTTCAGAAAGGAAATCTGTGCTTGCCTCCTTCTACAGTTTCCTTGAGCAGCGCTTACTGGATCATTGCCAAAGAAATGAGCTTTTATCCTTCCTAGTCTGCACTATGTTTTGATACAGGAGCATACAGTTGCAAAAGGGAAGCAGCA
Source organism: Numida meleagris (assembly GCF_002078875.1). Lineage (NCBI taxonomy): Eukaryota > Metazoa > Chordata > Aves > Galliformes > Numididae > Numida > Numida meleagris. The sequence goes on along the minus strand of NC_034415.1, from coordinate 2,787,056 downwards.
AAGCAGAACAAGTGTTTCAGGCACTCAGTTGGACATCTTCAGAGACTTGTCTGTCCATCCACTGTGAGATCTACAGGCAAAACATTGAAGTACTTCACATTGTTAGTGGTGGTTTGTGTTTTCCAGGGGACTGCACAGTGCTTGACTCAGAAATGGATAAGAAGAACATTAAAATGAAATCGTTCTGGAATAAACGTTACACCTATCGCTCAAAGGAATATATTTCCTTTACATGCCAATGGCTTTATAAGCCAGTTTCAGGAACACAGGAATTTAACCCACAGTGTCTGGATGGAGTAATTCAGTATCCTCAATGTGCATGTAAGTGGTTCATGTGGGAGGGCTCAGTGAGCTGTAAAAGAACTGTGGGCAACAGCCAAGGATTGTAAAAGGAGGGTCAGATTCAGGGGCCTTCCCTTAATCCTATACCAGTCTGTGTCTGTCACAGAGCTGCTCCTGTTCCAAGGGTCCTGGGGAATTGAATTGAAGCAATGGGCATGGTTGGCAACTGTTTTTCACTGCTTTCAAGAAACACGGCAATATGTCAGCCTTAATTTTCTCCATTTCCTCTTCTGTCTCTTTACACTGCAGGAGCATTAGGATAGACAGAAATAACATGACTGAGTCCAGCTGGAGAAATGAACGCTCCTTCAACAAATCCAGTGATCTGAGCTCAAGTTTTCCTGGAGTTTCCTGCTTTATTGTGCTTTCTAGCTTAGACAGTGTTCTCTGTTGGAATTTGCTAATTCATTTTCTTTATATTATTGGATGATTTTCTTTAAATTTAACCATTTTTTGTAAATTTATTTACATTCTGTAACTGTGTTTACATTTTATCCATCCGAATGATTGTACTCACTTAATTCTTGCCTATTCTGCATAGATCACTGTTATTTTTATTTACATTTGCATCCTGAAGTAGGCTGACGTTGGTGGCATACTGAGTCAAGAATTAAAAAGCTTGTAGGTAATTTGATTATCAGCAAGTAATGAGTGTGTTTGGCCTTGTCTGCTTCTAGCTTTTTCTCCGTGAGCGTGCCTGGAACTTAGGCTGGGATCATGGCAGAGGCAGGGTGAGTCTCCTTTAAACAACTCAGGGGAGACTCTGGATCACAGAACCTGATTCCTATGCAGGACTTGAGCTTCCGTGGTATTTGGTGGAAAGGCAAGATGCTGGGCTGCAGGTAACTAACTAGTATTTCTGAATGTAGGTAGGCACAACTCCTTTGGTCCAGCTCCTGGAATGGGACCTGCCAGCCTTTTCATTTTTAGGTGAGCCTGCATGGCTATCTTGCTGGATCTGGGACACTTGTGCTTTATTTTTCTGGTAGTTGATCCAATGGTGACATATTGCAGCTGATGAATAGGAACAGCTAATGTGTCTACGTACTATTGGTGTATTGCTAGTTGTGGAGGGGTTTTACTGCCCTACTTGATAGAGGTTTGTAGAAGATATGCTCTTTGCTTTTCTAAGAATTTTTTGAAAGCTAGTGTGGACAGCACACGCAGCTCTGTGCAGCAGGGGATGATTCTGTGACCTTGAGATGCCTGCAGCAAAGAGAGATTTTTCTTTAACTTCATGTAATTAATTCAGCCAAGCTCATGAAAATGAATCAAAGCAATACGCTGCATTTGTGTACTGTTAATGTTACTGGAGTCTATCAATCTGTCTCAGTATTCATGCGAGGTATTAATATGAGTTGAGTTCTAAGAAAATAAAGCAAGTAGTACCTGTTTTTCTGTTCTTGCTTTTGCTGATAAGAGAAATTTCAGGACAGCTAAAGGCTTGCTTTAGTCACTCCATAACCAAATAATTTGACATAATTTCTTGGAATAAGATCTCAAGAGAACAAAGGCCTGCCGGCTCCCTTTGCACAGACAGGTCATTCATAGCAGGAACTTGGAGAAGAGGGAATCTTTCAGCTGAAGACTGGGATGAATCAATGCTGAACATAGACTAGAACAGCAGGGCTCCAGGGTAGGGTGCAAGTAACTGCACAAGATAATCCATTGCTTATCGTAGCAAGAAACTATTAAAACTTCTGTTTATACTACCAAAAAAAAAAAAAGAAATTGAGCTTTAATGCCATTTAATATACAGATTTGACAGTGGTGCTCTCACTCGGTCTCTGTGGCAGAGGACCCTGGGTCATATAAGGCACTGAAGTGTCCTGGGGGAAGAGCTGGTGCTCCATATTGCAGTGGGGTTCCATTTAGCTGTCTGGACTGGGGGAGTGAAAGAGACGTAGACAGTGTATTTTAAATGTTCATATTGAGAAGAAGTGTGTGTTGGGCTTGTTTGTTTGTTTTTCAACTTTGGTGAAGTTTCTTGTTGCAAAACCTTACCCAGATGACAGGAAAAGTACTGCCATAACTTTCAATGCAAAGCAATAGGCTACTGCAGTGCATTGTTATTTACTTTATGTGCTCATCTTCACAGCCTTAGAAACGACATCATCTGCCTTCTACTGTTGCCAAAGGGGACCCCTCCCTCCCCCCCAGCTTCAGCCAGAGCTGAAGGTCTGGTGCAAAAACAAATGCATAATGTTGAATGCAATGACAGCAACAGAATGAGAGGAATTCTCAACAATATATAAGCAACATTAATAATAGTAACCAATATTATGAATACAGTCCTAGTGAAAATGCAGTGATAAGCTGAATGCAGTGATAAACAATTCATCACCTGTACTGCCAACACAAAGTAACTAAAATCCAAGTTCCACAAATGTCAAAAGGAATATTTGCATCTCTTGCACAGATGCACTGGCAGAAGCACTATAAGCCTTACAGAACTCTTCTTCTTCCTAAAATTTCCACATAACATCTGCCCATATTGCATTGTGCTGCTGCATACTCAGTCCCCATTCCACAGAAAATTTTTTCATTTCCCTCCCTCTTCAATTCAGATTCAACAACACCACTGAACACACATTTCTCAAAGTCAACTGCAGTCATAGTGAAGATACGAGGCCATTCTAATGCATCTGTTAATACCAGATAAGGAACACATACATGCCTTTCCTATACATTTTCTGAAGTCATACTTACTTATTTTCCTCTTTCAACACATCTTGGATATGCTAGCTGTCCTCTCTTGCACTGCACTTGAAATAAAGTTGTACCAGATTCTGCTCCAAAATGGTTCTGTTTGCAGTAAAATCCAACATAATCTCCATGGTAAAAGTAAACTTGGTTCTCATAAAAACTTTCCACCAGCACATTATTTTTTTCCATTTCATTTTTTGACAAAGTGCACGGCTCTAAAGAATAGAGACATATTCAATGTTAATACATCAATTATTTTTGAAATCAGATTATTGTGACTATAGTTGACGCTCAAAATGCAGGTTATTCCCCATTCTCTTAAGATATTATACATGAAATCACTTTATTTTTGCACGTAGCCAGCATGTAAGATTTACTTACTTACTTAATAAAAAAGCCAAACAAGGTTATACATGCTTCTATTAAAACATACATTCCTCTCTAACTGAAAAATGCAGTTGAGATCTTAATGATGTTCCAGTTGACAATACTCTATCTATAAATATTAAGCATTTGAATTACAAACAGAAATAAATGCTTATATATCTATCTTCTTGTGCCTACCTATACAAAGTGGTGGTGAAGTCCACTGGCCCTCAGAACAGTAAATTCTCTCAGATCCTTGCAAGAAATAATAATCAGAGCAGCTATACTGAACTGAAGAACCATTGTCATACTGGGTCAGAGGTGGGAGAGTAAGAGCTCCATTTGCAATAGATGGTGGAGAGTCACATTTTTCCATGGGAACTGGAATAATGTCAAAAATCTTTGTGAAACATTCAACGTAAGAAACTATCAAAGCAGCAGCTTTAAATTCCTGTCAACACTACATAAATATCAGCTCTCAGTTTATTCTCAATACTTCTACATTACGTCTCAAATCAGAGTGAAATCTGTGTAATTCTAAACCACAAGAAACCTCGTGTATGCATTTCAGTGTTTACAGCTGTCCTGCTACAGAGCTTTGAGTTCCCTCGGCTTGGAGAACAGCTCATCCCTCCTTTCTATTGCCTTCCCACCAGATGAAGGTGTATTATTTTTATTATGCACATATAGAGTTAACAATTATATATTCAACACATATTTAACAATATATCTGTATTGTGTAAGGATATCTGTCAGAAACTAACATTTTATTACCATTTACATGACATTCTAGGCCTCTACTGCTGAAGCAAATGTTTCTAAATAGGTCTTAGATTGATGAAATCAAAAGGACGAATGGAAAGTACTGTTTTACCTTGAAAAACACATTTGGGGTATTTCAGTCTTCCACGGTTACACTGTGTCCTCCCAGGAGATGGCATGGTAGTGTGGGCAAATTTGTATCCTTGCTTACATTCAAACTCAATGAGATCACCATGTAGGAAGACGAATTCTTCCTGTATCCATCTCAATTCTATGTTGTTACTGTTCATATCAGTTACATTAAGAATGCACGGCTCTAGGAAATAAAAGCAATCAAGTGATTTCTTAACTCTCTTTTGTAGGAGTTGGAAAAAAAGGAAATAAAAACCAACAGTACTAAAATGTTTTGGAATTTTGTGAGAAATAACATTTTGAATATATTACAAAAAAGAAAAGATACAAAGGTAAAGAAATGGACTAAAATAACAAAAGTAATATGCAAAAAAGAATAAACTCAGAACAGTAATTCCCAGAAAACACAAACTTCTGATGCAATGTTTTCTACAAATATTTGTAAACATAGGGCATATTTCATTTTGAAATAAATAATTAAAGCTTAGATAGTTATTTGCATTATCACAGTAGATTAAAAACTTAAAGTAAATTACACAGAATCATAGAATTGCTCAGGCTGGAAAAGACCTTCAAGATCATCAAAAAGGATGTCAGTGGGAACATTATCATTTCTTTACAGGAAGGAAAGAAGACACATTTATTGCATTTTTTTTTGTAAGGCTTACCCAAGCAAGTAGGCTGTTCTGTCCAGTTTCCTTGTTTGCAGTAAACAGTACTGGATCCATCCAAAAAATGGTAACGCTGGCAACCATATTCTACTGAGTTACCATTTTTGTAACTTGGCAATAAAGGGCTGAGAAGAACACCATTTTTAATCACTGGTGGAGAGGTACAATTTTGCTGTATTTCTAATAAAAGGTAAGAAAATACATAATTAAATCTTTAAAATTATGTTAACGCTGGTGAAAGTGCTTGAATAGCAACGGTGTTTGATCCAAAATTTACATACAAATAAAGTGTCTGACAATTGATTTTTTTATTTTTTTTGAAGTTTCAGTTTCAGATAGTCTACAATTACCCTACTGAAGTGCAGGCTATTTCTATTCCCTCTACACTTCTCATCTATGTCCAGTCTTGACTCCTGCTGGTTTACAGTCAACATGATCTAGCTGTTTGGCTGTGCTGAGACTGTCTTAATTTGTTGCTTGAAATGTTAAACCAGTATGGAGTTCAAAATAAACCTCAGTGAACTATTAAACAAGGGATCAGCAAAATACTCCTGAATTTGCACATTCAGACAATAGTAACAAGCAATACAAAATGATTGGAGTTAAATCCTTATGCATGTAAGAAAATTCCATATACAGCACTGAAAAATAGGTTTAGTTCACAGTCTCTAGAAAAAAGAAAAAATGGTCTTTCATTCAGTCATACTGCTACATTGATACACGAAGCATATGCAAACATCTTCAAGAGTAAGGAATTGCAGTGTAGCAAAAGAGTAATAAGGCTACTCATAAAATGCCTGTAACAGGATTAGAGAGCGCTGAATTTCCTATTAAATAGAAAAGCAAGGTTCACCTACTCATTTCTTCACTGTGATATGTTTTGCTTGCCCTTATTGAACCAGCTGCCTCGAGTGCTGGCGCCTCAGATTGCTTTTTATCCGTAGATCCTAAAAGTCGCAGCACAAACGTACTTAGAACCAGATTTCACAAAAATAATTCATTTTCAAATATAAAAAAAAAAAAACACTAAGAAACACCCCAAATTAGATATTGATGCTTTGTAAGATGTAGTAAAATCAGCATTCCAGGGGAGAACAATATAACGTGGATTCCAGTTGAACTGATCTAGCTCATCCTCTCTCTTAAGTTGTGAACAATGGATTGTCTGCAGCACTTTCTCTCTCAAGCATTTATCAGAGGACAAATAGCTTTGCAGATATGGAAACTGCAGCTATTAGGAATATTAAGATACTGTTTGAAGAATTATTTCTATTCAGCGGCCAGAGGTACTAACCCATACAAATTGGGGGTGATGTCCATTTTCCCTTTTCACACTGGATTTCCCCAGATCCTCTTATTTCAAATGCACTCTGACACTGTATACGAACTCTGTCGCCACTGTGGTATGTTCTCCTAACTGCGATGATATGGGCATGAGGAGGAAGTGGTGGTGGAGGACATTTATTTCTTACATCTGAAAATAAAAAATGCATTCTTTTTCTCACTAAGCAAAACTGTAAGCAGAGCAATTCATTTTACCATACAGTGTGCAACTCTTTGCTTTCAGAAGGCATTTCTGGTTTATCCAGAGGAATCTCTTACCTCCACACCTCACTTATTCAAATGAAGACTTAGAACAAAAATGAGATTTTACTGTCAACAGATATAAAAGAGAGGTATTATGATATTGCACTGTTATAAACAAACTGATAATTTCTCATGTACTCAGTAAAATGATGTTCTTTCAAAGTATTCAGGTAACAGAGATTTTCCACACCATCCATTTATACAATATTTAGCACAGCTTATGTATCAACTCTAATACCACACAAGCAGTGAAAGCAGTAACCCATTTCCTATCCTTAGAAGAAGTTTGTAATCAGTATTACTTCAAAACTAGATTTAGGCCACATTTTCACTTCTCCTGAGCACCACTCTTTCTTTGCACTCACCTAGGTAAAAAATCCGAACAAATGCAGGCCTGAGAAACATACTAATGTCATTTTTTTTGAGAGATTTTAGTGCATTTTAAACCCAAGCATATCTTCTAGGAAAGGAACATAAATTTCGTCTTTGTACCAATCGCGTTATTTTCTACAACATTAGCTACAAAGGAGTACTGCTCTCAGTTTTGAGCTCATCACCACAAGAAGGATACTGAGCTACTTGAAAGCTGGTAAAAGAGACTGGAAAACAAGACATATGAGAAATGGCTGATGGAATTGAGGTTGTTCTCTGGAGAAAAGGAGGCTGAGGGAATACTTCATCACTCTCTACAACTGCCTGAGAGGAGGCTGCAGCAAGGGCATTGTCAGTTTCTCTTCTCAGATGACAAGTGGTGGAATGTGAGAAAACAGACTCGAGTTGCACAAGGGGTGGTTTAGATTGGACATTAGGAATAATTTCTTCATGGAAAGAGCAGAAAGGCCTTGGAAGACGCTGCCCAGGGAGGTGGTGGAGTCACAGCCCCTGAAAGTATTTAAAAGATGTGTGGGTGTGGGGCTTAGGGACATGGGTGGACGCGTAGTGTTATGTGGATGGTTGGACTCAGTGACCTTAAGGGTCTTTCTTCCAACATAAATGATTCAAAATCATCAATTTTACTTAAAACTGCACTTTTAAAATATTCATGTTTTTTTTAAAGGAGAAATAAATATATATTTTTTCCTCCTCAATCATCAGACAGAAACGCTGTAAAACAATTGTTCTTAGTACCTCAAGAGGCATGCTCCCACCTCATGAAGCTTCGACAAATGCTTGAGTAATCCTTCACATAATCTGAACATGGTTTACCTTGAACTTCCCTGCTATTGCTTCTTCCTGCTTTTCCAGGAAACAACCCATGGAAGCAACAGTAGGTAACAGTATCTGCTCAATTGTTAGATTCCACCTAGAACAGGCAGAAGCAGCCTAATTCCAGTCACCATTTCTTCTTCCCAACTATTTAGGCTTCATGCTCTTCTGCTAACACTTCATTTCTACTCAGGTTGTAAACTGGTACAAAAGCATATTTTCATTTTGTAATCATAAAGAAAGCATTTCATTTCAAGAAAGTGCTAGAGAATTTTACACATTACAAATGTAAAAATAAGGTACCTTCACACACTGGAGGATCTGGATACCATCCAAAGTAATAACATTGAATTAGGTCGAATTCACGGAAAGAATAATTTTCCTCGCAGAAAAAATGAACAACATCTCCTTCTTCATAGATTTTCTTCACAGGATAGAAACCTCCATGTTCTATTCCACCCAAAGAGGGGCAGGATTTTTCTAGGGAGAAAACATAAAAAGTTTTTTATCCCAACAGTTTATAAAACATACAGATGTTTTATTCACTTGTGGAATATGTCACATTCCAAAGAGAATTCATTTCAAGCCCACTACATACTCATGCAGTTTGGAGTAAGGGACCATCCATGTGTGAGACAAACTGCTTCTTCTGTAGTGTTTCCTCCTGCCGTGTGGTATCCCTCATCACATTTATATAGCAGCGCGTCATTTACTCGGAACTCTCGCTGGGTTGTGAAATAGTTGCCATGATGTAACTCGGGTACTTGGCATGACTCTTAAATGAATAAGACATATGTGTAATATTGTATTTTTTTGTTTTCCTTTAAACTTACTTATCTAACATTTTCCTCAAAAGCAGTGATTGTATCTGAGGGAGTCTTTGGAAATAATGAAAAATTAAAAATGCAACAGTTTACATAGGTTTTCTAGTGTTCATTTGGGAGCAAAATTTGGGCAGAAATGGGTTTATTTGAAACAAAATTATCTCACCTATACTGATTCCACAACTTTATCATCTACACCAATTCACAAAACAAGCAGTGTGAAACATATGACAATTTCATCGCATGAGTTACAGCTGGGAACTTACTTCAGGAATACTGAAATAGCCTAACAAAGGCAGTTGGACCCGACAGGTACAGGAAAGAGAGCAGAACTGTATATACATATACGAAATTATAAAGAGAGAAACACAATCCTACCAACTTTCTTGGTACAGTTTGGCTGGGAAGACCATCCACTTGATTGACAGTGTACTGTATCTTCAGTATCACCACTGGGAGTGTAGTAGCCTTGATTACATTTGTATTGTAGTTTCTCATGTATTTTGAAGTACGTTTCTGTACTATAAAAAATGCCATGTTCCAGAAGAGGCTTTTTACATTTTTCTAAATGAAAAGAGACAGTTTGGTTAGGAAGAAAAAATTAATGTAATATTTTCTCTGATAGGCAAGAAAATGGGAGCTTTTATCTCCTCTCGATATTATTTTCTTGTTTTACTGAAATGCTACAATCATTAAACAGGTAGTAGTACCATGGAATATGTCAACCAAGGAATCCGGAGCTAAGGAGGCTCAGATGCACATCTGGGACTAAAATGTCAATTATTTTTCCCAAAATAAGTTACACTGAGCAGCTTTCTTGAAACTCTTAAAAAAACATATATGGTAAGAGTCCTTAGAATATATACTAGTGTCAAAATATTCAACATATGAACATACATAATGGATTTCACCTTGTCCTAACTTATGCATTTTATCCCTATTATTCTGCACCTTTTGTCCCTATACGCTTAAGGAAATTGAGCTAAAGAAGTTTTCTGCGAGAAGCAATAATGAAATAAAGAAGCTAACTCACTGTAGCACTGTGGCACTGGAGACCATCCCTTTGCTGTACAAGTTATTCTTCCATCTTGAGTCCCGGTTTCAGTTGTATAACCAGCCACGCAAGAATAGGAAAGTTTTTTTCCTTTAAGCATAGGGAAATAGTAACTTTTGAAACTGTAATAATATGGAGCAATCCTTCCATTTTCTACATGTGGCAAATCACAAAGTTTATCTGCAAAGACACAATACATGTATTTCTCACTAAAAATCTCATCCCATATAAGAATTTCTTTTTGCATTAATTTGTTTAAAAACAGTTGGATTGAGTCAGGCTTTCAAACAAAGTGAATGAAATTCTGCTTACCGGGTCAAAGTTAGTGTACTTGGCAGTTACTGTTAAATGAAAAAAAAATATTCTAAAGTTATCATACTTATTATATCTTTTTTTATTAAATCTCATCCTTGGCCTGAAGTGTCTTATAACACTCACCGAAATTACGATATATCAAAAATATATCTGCTTAGGTTCTTTAGGTTCACAGGGATACAATCTGTAGAACGAAACTTCCTAATACAAGCAGGGCAAAATGGATGCAGGGCACGCTTATTTGACTCTTTATAGCCTAGAAGATGTAAGCATAAGCACCTTCTACTGAAAAGCCATTCTGATGCACTGACTAAAATAAAGTGGAAACAGTGTCAAGAATTAGCTATGCAATTGCTGCTCATTCAGCATGACAAACCATCATGAGGTAATATAGCAGACAACTTGCTGAAGGAAGACAGTTTAAGAACAGGTCTAAGAACAGCGGTAAGGGAAAAGAGAGAAGAAATGGAAGCTAAGGAAAGACAAGCAGAACTGCAATTATTTAATTTTTATTTTTTAAAAAAAGCAGTAATAGGAGAGAACATTTAAAAGTAGCAGTGCTGAATGTTACAATAAAGTATCAAAAACAAACAAAAAAGAACCAGCAATGTTTGGATTACTTACACAGTTATTTCAAACTCTCACCATGCCATAGCAAGGCAATTTAACCCAAAGAGCCAAAATTCCGAAACTAAGTCACGGTTTATGAATCTCTATGTAATTGTGCAGAATTTTCACACAGGTTGGCATGGCTGCATTCAGCCTACATATACTGGAACAAAATCTATTTCTCCTTTCCTCCATAAAGTCACCAGAATTTCCTGCACTTCATGTTTACTTAATAAAGTACCACCATAATCTAGTTTTATATATCCCTTCCTCACACAGCTACTGTATCATATCTACATAAAAAATGCTAGCCATTAAGATTTTTACGTAGTTAAAAAATCAGAAATCGTTGATACCTACACAACTTTGGTTTGATTTTTGAAAAGGTACCAGGGACATTTCAATAGCTTTGCATGAGGACAAAACCATTGAAGACAGAAGTAGTAGCAACAAATATATTGGAGTTAAACACATACAAGCTAATACAAAAGGAAATGAAAAAAAGGGGGGAAATCTTTTAAATTAGGAACAGTTCACAGCATTGAGAAGTCACAGTTCAAGAAGTACGCATACTATATAGACTGAAAACAGGGATAGGAAATGTAAAATACCACTCAAGGCTAACTTCTGCAAGCACCATTTAACTTCTGCTCTTTTGCTCAGTGGTTGGCCAGAACACTCCAATTACTGAGACATGTCAGTGTACGTAATGTCTAGGAGTGCAAATTTCCATTTGTACAATGCCCCAAAATATCTCAGATACATTTCCCGAGAAAACTCTTCAGAATACAAATCTGAACCTTTCCGTTATACAGCTTCAAAGTTCACGTGTGAATCTGCAGCTCAGATAAGCAGCAACAACTGAACCACGATTATCAGCCATCTCACAACAAAACTGTATTTAAAAGCGGTGTTTACTCTTGGTCAAGAAATGAAAAACACCCCACCTAAGGTACCCAAACTGCATGTTCTAGATTCGATGCATATTTATTAGTAAAAGAATTCAGTGTTTTTACCTTCTGCAAAGAGTTTGCCTGAATTCATCATAACTAGGAAGAAAAAACAGCTTTTAAATCTCATCTTCATTACTGTCTCCATCAATACTTTCCACCATCTGCAAAAACACCCCAACTATTACTTCTGTAAATGATTAACTGAATTTTCAAAGGTATTCACAAATGCTCTGATGCCCAGAGTATTTTGTAACACAAGATACTTCACCGAAAACTTTATTTTTGTTTTAATTCTCCACAAACTACAACTAGACTTGCAGAACTCTACTTCCACTGGACATACTTTATATCAGTAAAGAGGATTGAATTTATTATATAACAGCAAAACGAGGCAACAAACTGAATGCAACAATTTTAACTAATTGAACACTGTCCCCATTAGAACCTCTTGAGTTCCAAGTTTAAAGGGCACTCTGTTATCAGGTTACTATTTACCTTGGCTACAGCAAGAGGAAATAAAAATTTCCCTCCCACACACTCCTTTGCATTTGATCTATAATTCATTCTGGAAGCTCTTACATTAAGGAGAACATAGCCACATAGCCACTGTTCTTTCCTCTCCTTGTTCTGTAGCATAGCTATTCACCTTTTTTGAAGCAAAGAAAAATGGAACAACACTACTGTCTAAAAGAGTTAGATTAAATTCTTAACTAACAGATTAATGGCTACCAGTTGATTTGGTATCATATTCCAACCTTGGGAAGCATAATCTCCAAAACAGAGAGCGGAAGGGTATCGGTTTATGGGTTTGGTTTTCTTGACATTGCTCTAGGAAAACAATTCCAAGGCACAGCAGAACAGAATTTCAGGGAGATGCTGTGATGAACACCATCTATTCAGCTGGATGAGATGCACGCTCGTATGTATTGATGACATGAAAGTAAGAAATCTCACAAAATTACCTCCCTTAAAATAGCAGGTCAGATAATTCATCCCTACAAGAACCCTTTGTTCCTTCATAAGTTTGCAGTTTTAAAAAACTAACTTTAAAAGTTTCCTAAAGTCACGCATGATCCCTCAAAGTTCACTAGAAAGTGATCTCAAGCCTCATGAAGTCACAAGCCAGATTTAAAGTCAGTAGATTATCCCTCTTTCTCACACCTCTCCACATCAGACAAGCCAACACAACTGCCGCACACGAACAACAATGCAACACTTGGTCAGAGTGAGAAATACCATGATATTGGTAAGATTCAGAGCCGTATAAGAACAACACGTTAATGCGACAGTAAAATAGACAAGGACATATGATTTTATTGTACAATTGATTCTGGCAGGATTTCAAAAGCTGTATACAATACAAAAAAGTTAATTACAAAAACATTTTCAAGGGCAGCTTGACAATTATTTGTTTCATTTTAAAATCATTTAGTTGCCTGCTGCATACATACTGTACAAATACACTAATTTACATTTCAGTAGCAGGCAATGCCAAGTGTATCCATCACCATAACAATTGCTTGTAGAGGATCCACAATTTCTTGCATGTTATCTTTTCTCAATACCCAGTCTGGTTTAATTCTGTGGAAATAATAGTGGTTTATCATTAAAATAGTGTATTATCACTGTAAAAACTGCAGACTAATTTTTAGGCACGTACCTTGAAACTGTTTTTATTCTTAGAGGAGTTACTGGAATAAAGGAAGTGCCACTAATTAAAAAGTTTGTCTTCTGTTTCACAAGCGTTCTCTCTGCATCCATTTTGCACTTACGAGCTGTAAGCTTATAGAGGCTTTGAATGCATGTAACAACTCTTGGCATGCTTCGGATTTCCTGAGAAAAGGCGAAAACAATACATGGTTAATACTACAAATTCAAAAGTAACTTAAACCAAGAAATCTGTTTTGTTCAATTAAAATTGAACATTTTTAACATACGCTGAACTTCTACCCAAAAGTGAAAGCGTTTTAAAACCAGCACACTACTATTGCTATCAAAATACATACATGGAACACTACCTGAGACTTCAGAAAATTCTAGAAGCACAATTCAAATTTTACTAATTTCTCAATTTGAGGCAATTTTATTATGTCACTGGTGTATGTCTCTAAAAAGCAGTACAGAGAGACAACTTATTGTTTTTGTGCATCTTCATATCACAGATTAACACCGTGGTCAGAAGTAACTGAATAACCAAAAGTGCTCACATCTGATGGATAAACTTGGATAAATCTGATGATGCCTAATATAGCACAGAACCCACGCTGCTCTAGCTGTTGGCAATTCTATCAATAAGTACGAACAAATAAACTCTTTTTTTCCAAAAACAGGCTATGTCTCTGTTACAATAAAGTATGTTACACAGAGGCATAAACAATTATATTGCTAGTTTTTATTGACAGTAAAGATTTTAACGTTATCTGAAAAGTAATGTAAGCTCTCAGAAATAGGGGAAAAAAAGTAAATTAAGCAGCAACTAAACTTTATGTAATGCTAAGTAACTGATAAAAATTCATCAGAACCCTTTTGAAAGCAGCAAATGCAACATCATAATCTTGCAGATATTGCAGGACCAAAAACTCGGTGTCATACCTACTCTGATGAAGGCATACAGAGCACTAGCTAATGACTGTTTTCACCACCTTGGAATTGCATTTTCCCACCAACAAAGTTTAGTTATAACAGGTGATAGGTGTTAGGCAAGAAGGAGAGGAAAAACCCACAAACACATGTAACACCAAAACATACAAGAAAAGCAAAAAACAAGGATAAATCAAATCGTCAAAAAGAAGACACTAGGTCTTACCAAAGCTCTCTTGGAGTCCTTTGAAAGGATGGCCAACAAACAACAGGTCTTCGTGAAAATACTTCCTCCTTTTTCCGAAATTTTGTCCCCAGCTTTCCCTCTGTACATTTGCAGCAGGTCTAGTAAAGTATCTATAGAATTATCTACTTCATATACTGCTTGAGTGGTTCTTTCATACTGTTATATCAGAAAGAAATAAGAGGTCTTATATAAACCGATCCTCAAATTAACTTTCTGACTAGAGGAAAAAACAAAATCTATATTCTTCCCTTGATTAAGTTTGTGGCTGGTCTGGCATCCAAGTGACAAAAACCACTTTTGCACATTACACTATACAAGCAGGTCACAAAAAGCTACCCTTTTTGCTCCGCAGCCACTTAAGTAAAGATCCCCAGAACTAGATTCTACATTTTAAAAAAATAATAATAAATTAGAATGGGTATAGAATAATATAGGAATAAATTTAGTCTCGATATTCTATTTTTTCCTGAAATAAAAAAGAATTTGAACATAGATGTTTGTAGGATGGATATAAGATTGAAAACCAACGTTTAACAAGTTCATTTTTAATTTCAAAATCAAAACAACTCCAGCTTTAATTATTTATGAAAATAATCAATTGAGTAAATTATCAATTCTATGACACAAATTTGGTAAAGTAATGTATTTTCAGCAACATGTACGTTTTTACTTCAAAAATTTCACAGTTTATGCTAATTGTATACAAATCCTGCCCGTGAAAGCATTTTCTTTTACCAAATATAATGAGTTAATTTTCTCAGTAACTTAATTAAAACTCAGAAATTATTTTGTTCTTCAAAATTATAATATTTCTTTTAAATTTGTTCAGAAATTTTGTGGATAAGTAAAAATTGCAGTAAAGTAAAGTAGTCTGCTGCTTATAGATCTGCTAAAGAAAACATTAAAATTACCTTTGAAACATTAAGTAGAACTTGAACTGAATATCTGATCACATCCATACATGGAACACTCCGGTTGCAGCTTCGAATCAGAACAAAAATAGTGAAGATTGCTCTGCTCTGGGCCATATTTTCACAGCAGAGAGGGGAGAGCCTGGTAACCACCTCTATAACAAAGAGAAAAACTTGCAAAAGATTCTGAAGCACAAGCAATTTATTTTCAAAATAACTGGGCTTTCTTTTATGTTTACATAGAACTTACAAAGAGGTAATAACCACAATTTTGACTTAAGCAAGTATTTCTAAATGAACAATTATAGTATTCCCAACTAAAATTTAAGCACACAAAACAGAACATTTACTGACAGTAAATACATCTGACTTTAATGTAACACATTACAAGGACTGCCTGTAAATCAGAGCAATCATACAGGACTTCCTTTCTCTACATAAGCCTTTTAATATTGTTCTTAACACAATTATCTAACTTTAGTCTTGAAAAACAAATCATATCTATTTTATCATATCTAACTCACTTTTCAAAATCATACAGAAAGCATAAATGTCATTATGAACTTTTCCCAGCTGAGTAATTCCTACGGTCATCCAAGAAACCTATTGGTTACATCAGAGGCTGTAGTGATAGGACAAGAGAATAACAGTTTCAAACTAAAAGTGAATAGATTTACATTAGAAGTAAGGAAGAACAGTGTGGGCTGTGAGGCAATGGAACTAGCTGCCCAGAGATGTGGATCACCGAAAGTGTTCAAGGCCAGACTGGATGGGACTGTGAGCCACCTAATCTAGTGGAAGATGACCCTGCCCACAGCAGTGGGATTGAAATTTTGAAGTTCACTTCCAACCTAAACCATTCTATGATTCCGTAAAGAAGCGAAATACTAACCTAGATGCTTTAATGCTGCAAGAATGTAAGAAAGATGTTTGTATTTTAGAAGGTATTCAATAGCGATTGAGGTCCTGTTGCACAGCTTGTTTTCTTCTTTGCTCTTTTTGTTAGCCTTTTCCAAACTGCGCCTTAAAGCTTTAGTTTTTGCTGTGTCATTACTCTTTCTCCAAGAATATCCTCTCCATAATGCCTACAGAAAAGGAATTTCAGAAAGAGAAAAAAAGAGTTGTAAGTAGAACAGATAATGGAACTTCCACTAGCGTTCCAAATCAATGTTACAGAAGTCTAATCAAGAATTTAAATACTTTGGTTCTTCATTTTTAGCTAACTGCCTAATAATCACATTCAGTGTTTAATCTTCCAAACACTAGATCTGCAAGATGGGAGATCAAAACATACATGCATGTATACATACACCCTCTAAAAAACTCTACCTCATAAGCCACCTCAAACAGTATCTGCTGAATATTACTTCACGATCTGTTTGCATTTAATTGAATTGAAACTGATTTGGCTTGTAATATAACTAACAAATTCACAAACCAAAGTAAACTTTTCTGAGGAAAAAAAAAAAAAAACAACAAAGAGAAGTGCAGTTTTCTTGTAAGAGGTGTTCACCTGAAATTTAATTATTCCAGCTGCGATTTTTCTCTTACGTCTGCAGGCAAGGAATCTTCGTACATTTCGTTGGATTATGGTCACTGCATCATTTCTGTGATTTAGCCAGTGTCGGATCATACGCTGCAACTGAATGATTCTTTGATAATCTCTTTGAAATCTTTTCTGTTGCATTTTTGCTCGGAACCATCTCTGTTTAAAATTAAATTAAATTAGCTTTATATTTATTTTATTTAATTAAATTAAAGTAGCTTTATATTTACTTAAGACCTCTCCCTAAGCTTCCATGCCCCCCCCTAAACAAGCACTGATAAAAACTGAAGAACTATTTTAACATAACTTATGACAGATACAGGCTCTAAATATCCCTAGCGCTCACACAACCATCATGTCTCAGCTGTGATTGGCCTAGTGGTAGCTGAAATGTGTGACTGCAGAATGAAATCTGAACGAGGAGCAGTTAGGGAAGCATTCAATTTTCTCTCAGCTGATTTTCAGGAAAAAGCACCACTCTACCTCCTACTTCCCAGCTGCAACTTAGCCATGTTTAGTTGCCACTGACAAATCAGAAAAATCCAACCATACAAAACACTGTAGATGACACAAAACTGATTGGGAGTGGTCAATTCACCAGAGGGCCATGCTGCCGGTCAAACAAACTTGGACAGGCTGGGGATGTGGGCTGACAGGAACCTCATGAAGTTCAATAAGAAGTGCGAAGTCCTGGACTTGGGGAGGAGCAATTCCAGGCACCAGTACATGCTGAGAGCCACCAAAGTGAAAAGCAGCTTTGCAGAAAAGGACCTAGGAGTCCTGCAGGACACCTAGCTGTCATTCACTCAAATCATTCAGCAGTGTGCCCTTGTTGCTAAGAAAGCTAATAGCATTGCTGGCTGCATTAGGCAAAGCAGACCAGTAGGAGGATCCTTCCTCTCTGCTCAGCATTGGCAAGCCCCCACCAGGACTACTGTGTCCAGTTCTGCACCCCCCAGTAACAGAGAGTCCCAGACGTACTGGAGAGTCCACCTCAGGGCCACCAAGATGATCAAGGAACCGGAGCACATGTCCTGCGAGAGGAGGCTTAGTGAGCTGGGACTGTTCAGCCTAAGAGAAGTGGAGGCTCAGGGGAGATCTTATCAATGTCAATATAAAGCTGAAGGTAGGGTGCAAAGAAGACAGAGCCAGGCTCTTTTCTGTGGTGCCCAATGACAGGACAAGAGAAAACGGGCACAAAGTGGAACAAAAGAGCTTCACTCTGAATATCATGAAACACTACTGTGCAGGTGACTAATCATTGGAACAGGTTGCCCTAAGAGGTTGTAGATCTCCCTCCTTGGAGATCACCAAAAGCCAACTAGACGTGATCCTGGGTGGACCTACTAGGTGGAGTTGGACCAGCTCACCTCCAGAAGTCCCTTGTAATTTCAGCCGTGCTATATGGATTTGCAAATTCATCCCAAGGGCTATTTCTTTCAGTAGATGCACTTCATCTCATGAGCATTACAGGTTGTTGTGTCTGATCTTTCCTACTTCCACTACGCTAAGACAGCACTTAGATTACTTTAGCAAGACTGAGGGATGAAAGAAAACAAACTTTCCCATCCACCCTCAGCTTTGAGCTGCTTAAGCCTCCATTGTCTGTTAACACCCACTCCATTAAGCTTAGCTGAGTATAAGCAGCATTTTTTAATAAACTGTCATCTCTATGTTCGCTTTGTTTTTACAAATTAAGGAACTACAGTGTCTTAGTACTACAGCTCAGCAGACAAAATAAATTAGACTATGTTACATAGACTAACCTGTATTATAAGAACCGATGAGATGTGTTTTTCTGCAAGCTTATAGGTGAGGTGCATCCTATAAGCCCTTTGAATTTTAATTGCAGAAACATGATGATATGCAGCTGCTATAAAACAAAGTAGACTCTTCTTTTGTTTCTGTTCTGAAATCTGTCAGAAGAAAACCGATCAAAGAATATCATTAATTTTCATACCCAGAGACAGCTGATCATTTATGCGAAGAACACAGCACACAGCAATGTATTCTTCAACAAGATGCTGAAGAATGACCTCCAAAGTCATTACCTCAGAACTAAGTACGCTACCTTTCTTCAGTCCTAGATCTCTAATCTGAACAAATAGACAGCGAAGTGATTGGAAGAACAGTTTCATTGTAAGCAACAGTAATCTGACCTCTGACCCAGACAATTCTCAAAGCAGTCAACAGGAATCAGCATTCAATGATTTGAGTTCTTTTCTTGCCAGCCAAAATTAATGCTAAAATTGCTCTGGAGATACTTTAGAACAAGAGTAGTTTTAAAGTGAAGTATACCAACCTTTTTTCTGACTAAATAACCCCGTATAAATGCTTGCAGTTTAATGATAGCTCTTCTGATTTTGTTGTATTTCATAAATTGAAGCCTGCCCTCCTGCCAAGCCCTCAAATGTTTTTGGATAGTCACAGCAGCAGCTTTTTGTTGATTAAGTTTCTTCCTCTCCTTAAAACATCTATAAGTTGTTTGGATCAAACATGCAGCTTCGTGCTTCTAAAAAAGATTTTAAAGAGTTCATTGATAATTGAAGTGGTGTTCATTCCTGTCGCAATCAATATACGTCTTTTTCTTAAGATGGAAACTTTTTTCTAGAATTGAAACTTAAAAGTACAAAAATAAAATAGGAAGTACAAGCAAACAACCATCACACTAGTTTGTATAAAAATCCACTTTCACAACTTTGAAGGTCTTTTCCCTTACCTAAATGGAGTCAAAATACTGGCACAACTTAATCGTTTGTAAGCAAGAAATCCAATAGATCATTTATACTTTTTGCCTTATTGGCATAACTGGGGCAATGCAGTAATTGGAATTACTCGAAAATATCAACCTAGTTGCACAAAACAAAAGGAATTGGAATATTTTGAAGATAAAACAATTTTGATTTGAGCAATCTTTGCTCTGGCCCCACTTTTTCTTTTCTATACTTCCACATATTGATGACAAAACTCACTCAAAAGCACTGAGAACTTAATACAGCCATGACATTAGAGTGCAAGTGAAAACATACCTTTCTTAAAAGTCTTCTAGCCCTGTACTGTCTATATGCCAACTGAATCTTAACTACTGCGTTCTTAGTTGCCAGAAACTGAAGCCGAACCATTCTTGCTGTAAGGGTTGCCCTCCATCTTCTTTGAATAGTAAGCGCACAGAACTTCATTTTCAAAAACCTGACAAGAAAATCCATTTTAGGTTTTTCTAAAAGTTGAGACCATTTAGATTTTTAAGTTTAAGTGCAACATGAAGCTTCTGGAGACAGGAAGTGAGGCAATGAAAGTGACAGCTTGGATAAGTCATTATATCCATAGAATACGTATATGCAATCTCTTTTAAAAAAAATCCAATAGCTAAACAGCAATCACTGAAATATTAAGAATAGTCTGAGAAAAAATAGAAACACTAAATGGAAGAGAAAAAAGATGTTACTTTCATCAGGTCAAATCTTTTCATTTTATGTCCAGCGAACAATGGAAGTCAAAAACCTGCCAGGGCATCATGATGAAGAACACCAAGAACAGTTCAGAGGACATAATTTTGCTGCTATTTAAAATAATCGTAAGGACAATACGCAGTTCTGATCTCTACATCTCAGATAGGATGCAGAAAAGTCAGGGAAGAATGACTAAAACAGAGAAGATAGAGCAATGGAATTAGACAGTAAAACTTAGAAGAACTGGGTGCTTCGGATGAGAGAGAGGCCTAGAGCAGGCTTACAAAATCATTTAGATAGATATGCTGAAGGCAAATCTGTTTTCAGCCTAATCCTGCAATACAAAAATGACTGGTTTAGAATAGATAGGTACTTTCTGTTTTCCCACAGTAGGTACTCCCAGAACTTGCGGCCAAATGAGGCTGTGGAGGCAGCAGTAGATTTAAAAAGGCACTACACAAGTTGACACCCAATAGGTCCAAAGAATGATAATAAAGGGAATGAGCAAAGATATAAGCGTTAACATTCATAATCTAAAGAACGCTGATGCTGAGGGAGGTCTCAGTAACTGCTCAGGTTCATGTACTCTCCCCAAACAGCATTTTTTACTGCTTCTGACAGGACACGGATCTGAATGGGACAAAACTAGATCAGACTGTTGTCTGATCTAGTAGAGCATTTCTTGTAAAGCCATTTCCATAAAGTAAACGGATGCTCATTTAACTATTTCAATATGCATTATAAAGAAATAGTGTGTCATCCTATTATCTTCATGCTGGAATTCATAGAATCATAGAATCACCAAGTCATAGAATCATCCAGTCCAACCGCTCACCTATCACCAATATTTCCCACTAAACCATGTCCCTCAGAACAACATCTAAATGTTTCTTGAACACTTCCAGGAACAGTGACTCCACCACCTCCCTGGGCATTCCAGCACCATTTTAATGATAAAAACAAATAAACAATAAAAAGATAAATAAAAAAGATCAAGCCCTACTCTATCCCAATCCCTAATACATAAATTTAAGATTGTGCAGTAGCTTCTAGTCCAGAAAAATATTTAAACGTAAGAAAAATCATGTGCAAAAGAATAATTCCACTGAAATCAACATGATTACACTCAAGCATATTATATACATGCTTGAGGGACAAAGTCTGAGAATCTATAGGTATTTGCCAGAGTGCAAAGCAGTACAAAGTAATTATACAACAAAAGCTTTTAGAAGGAGAGAGTCTATGTCAAATTCAGCATTACCAGGTCCTCTGCCGTTTTGTCCTGAAGTGACTCTTAATAATACACACAGCTTCGACCATAGATGCATATTCCTTTCGCGCTTTGCAGCCTCGAAACCAGGCTTGAATTACTTGTGCTGCTCTCTCTTTGTTAGCCAACTGCCTGGCTTTAAATCCTCTATATGAGGCCTGTTAAATATAAAAAAACAAAAACATCACCTCTGTTTCTTTTATAATGGAACAAGCCAAATAAAAGACAAAGTCGCTTCAGCATGAAAGGCGGTTAGGATTCCTGTCTGTATAGTATTATAAGTATCTATGAGTTTCTCATATCTGGAAGTTGTTTTCTAAAACAACTGAAAAAGCAGCTAGGGAAATGCTACAAATACCACTAACACCTGTAAAAATAATGTCATAAAAAAAAATAAGTACAAGAAACATGAAGAAAAAGAAAAAAAAACAGAACAGAAACACAACCAACTGCTCCTCCTCCAAAAAAAACCCCAAAACAAAACACCTTCTCGGATTACCTGAATTTTGATAGCAGCTCTTTTCTTTCGGTTGAATCTTTGTTGTTCAACATTTCGCATCTGATACGCTCTGTAGTGCTGCTGTATTACTACAGCAGCAAACTTGCACCGAAGGTATTGTTGTCTCTGAGTAAATCCACGAAAAAATGCCTTGAAAGACAAAGACAATCTTGGAATATTTCCCCACTTGCACAGTACTGGCAAGGAACCTAACTGCATATTTTTAAGTACTGCTATAGTCACTAACTTGGTCTTAAAATCAACAACATAATAAATTTTGAAACAGTTCTGATTCCCCAGTTAATTCTTACTTTTCCCTTTCAAGCAAAATCATGACACTCACCTTTTTTAGGATATACAAAGCTAAACATTCAAATAATAACTAAAAAGCTGCCACTTCCACCCTCTCTCCAAAATGGGAGGTAACGAAGGCACAGCTTAATGTGGCATATTTAGGAAGGCACAAGTAAATCAGTCTTAACGAATGCAGCAGTCATACCTTTCCTGCCTTTACTTCACCTTATATCCAGTACAAGAGCTCACTTATTTCAGCACATCTAAACAGCTTTCATTTGCATTCCAAAGAAAATATTCATTAAGCTATTAATATTTAAGCAGGTGGAACCCAGTTAGGACAAAAATGTTCTTAAAAGGACAAGAGAAACACACAGAAATACCAGAGATCAAATTTTAAATAGTAAAATTTTAGGGGAAAGGTAAGAAAAAAAGGAATATGACCTTTAAGATGAATGCCTCAGCAAGGAAAGACAAAACAGAGCCATACTCATTTCTGCGCCTCGCTGTAGTAAACATTACATGCTTAACATAATATACCGCGCAACTTAATTCTGTTTCAAGATAGATGTCTTTGAACCATTGTTTGAAATAGTAGCAGTTCTCCAAACAAACAAATAACAACAAAGAACAACAAACAACATTTAAATTCAACATTTATAAGAAGTACCTGAATTTTTATTGCACTTTCTTTAATGTTCTGGAACCTCTTCTTTACAATGAATCTTCTGACTACAGACTGCACAATGATAATTTTTTTCTGGGTTTGCAAGTAGGTCATTCTTTGGTATTTTACAATCAAGTGGGATCGGTACCATCGCTGTAAGACAACAGCTGCTTTTTTATAGCTTGCATACTGTGATTTAGCTTTATGCATTAAGTAATAAGCTTGTAATGTAATAGCTGCTCTTTTAAGTTGAATAAATTTTCTACGTTGCACAGCCATCTGAAGAAAAGACTGAATCTTCCTTGTAGCTCTTATCTGTCTTGCTAGTTTTCTTGCTTTCGTGCCACGGTAGGCAGACTGAATAATTATTATTGCTTGCCTTTGAAGAGAATACTCAGCTTTCTGTAAACGAGCCCTGTGACATGCTCTATACCACCTCTGAATAGTAACTATTGCATTCTGAATGGATTTATAGCGGGTCCTTGCTCTCTGGCATCGAAATGCTGACTGGATCATTATCACTGCTGCTTTTTTCACAAGAAAACGCTTCCTTTCCACATGCATTCGTAAGAACGATTGGATGCACAGCGCAGCAGCATTGGTTTTACGGAACTGCCTTGCCTTCTTAGCACGAAAAGCAGATTGAAGGCAAATGATGGCCTTTCTTATTTTTGCATAGTTTTCCATGTCAGCTTCTTTTGCTATTTTGGCTCTGAACCTTTGCTGTGTAACTCTGACGGCCCAGCACAACTGTTTATAATATTTACATTGTACGTGCATCCGATAACTAGATTGTATTACAGTTGCTGAAGCATGCATCTTTTTTAGTTTCTGTCGTTCCTTCACGCCTCTGTAAGATGCCTGAATAAGAAGAACAGATTTCTTAATCATCAGATATTTCTTCCGTTGATCCTTTGCTTTAACGTATGAACGGTAGTAGTTTTGTATAACAGTAGCTGCAGTTCTCATCTTCTGATAGTCCCTTCTATTCCTGTGCATTTTATAGGCTGATTGTATTGTACGAGCAGCTAAATGCATATGCTCAATGCTCTTGCGTACTCTGATACCTCTGTAAGCAGCCTGTATACGAATAGTTGCTCTGCGAAGATAAAGATACTCCTGAGTATGCTGCCTAGACAGAATCAAAGCTCTGTATCTTCTCTGAAAGACAAGAGCAGCTGCTTTAAGAGAGAGATATCTTTGATGTTCTCGAAAAGCTTTATAATTTTTCTGAACAACAGTAGCAGCACGGTGCATTTCTTGACGTTGTTTTTTCAAGCGCATGCCCCGAAAAGCCCTCTGAATACAAACAGCTGCTTTCTTAAATGAAGAGTAACGCTGTACTGCAATATTCCTTAGGCTATTCGCTCTGTACCTCCTCTGTATTAGCTGGGTTGCCCACTGAACTCGCCTGTAGTGGTGGTACTGCCTGTACATTCGGTAGTTTCTCTGTATTAAAAGTGCTGCCTCATGCCTTTTCTTCAAGAAACATCTTGTTTTCATTCCTCTATAGGCAGCCTGAAGAACTAAAACAGAATTGTACCATTTTAAGTACATTTCTCTGACACGCTTCCCTTCCCGGTAAGCACGATAACGTTGCTGTATGATTACCGAAGCAAGTCTGAGAGCTTGGTAAGAAATGTAAATTTTACGCATTCTTAGTGTTGCTTGGATGACCGTAGCAGCTTGATGCATTTGCCGCATTTTTCGCCTTACCACAAAGCCTCTATAGACAGACTGGATGATAACAGCAGCATTAAACAACAAGAGATATTTCTGACGTTGAATTTTTGCGAGTTTTGTTGCTCGGTATTTTCTCTGAATTACAATAGTGGCTGTCCTAAGGGAAATAAAATGTTTTCTTTTGAGAAAAGTTCTGAATCTTCTTTGAATAAGCTCAGCAGATTCATTCATAGTTCTTAAAAGTCTTCTTGTTTTCATGCCACGAAATGCAGCCTGGAGACAAAGCGTAGCACTTCTCACAATCAGATAGTTGTGAACTTGCGTGTTTCGCTCCTTACAAGCACGATACCACTGCTGAATCTTTCTGGTTGCCAGCAACAAGTTTCTGAAAGCCCTCTGTTGTTTGTGCATTCGATAATAAGACTGTATCAGTGCTGCTGACTGATGCATCATTTTTAAGTCTTGTCGAACTTTCATGCCTCTAAAGGCAGCCTGAAGGACAATGGAAGACTTCCTGAGCTCCAAGTACTTTTTACGTTGTACTCTGCCTAAACAAAATGCTCTGTACTGTCTCTGAATTATAATTGCTGCCATTTTAATTGCCTGGTATCTAATGTTTATGTGATGCATCTTAAACATGGCTTGAATACAAATAGCTGCTTGGTGCATAGAATGAATTTGCCGTCTGACTTTTACGCCTCTGTAAATTGCTTGCATTTTGATTGCAGCTGTTTTCAAAGATAAGTATTTTTGCCTTTGCCGTTTAGTGTGAATAACTGCACGATAGTGCCTTTGAATTACTACTGCTGCAGATCTAAGTCTTACATAGTCCTTTCTTACCAGGTATGATTTGAAGGCTGCTTGTATTGTTGTAGCAGCTTTGCTTAGTTCCCTCAGTTGTTTCCTCACAGTCATCCCACGGTACGCAGACTGCAAGACTAGCACAGCCGCCTTTGTCTTTAGATAAAGCGCACGCTGTTTTTTTTTCATACAGTAAGCTCTGAAGTATCTTTGAATCACTAGAGCGGATTGCCTTAGTTTTTTAAATTTTAATTGATTTACATGCATTCTGTAATAGGACTGAATAATTGTTGCAAGACTGTGCTTCTTTTGAATTTTTTTTCTCACTGTTTTTCCCCTCCATATCGCCTGAAGACATACTACGCAGTTCCGCAGCTCAACATACTCTCGCCGTTGTTTTCGGCTTATGACACTGGCTCTGTAACGCCTTTGGATAGTGAGCGCAGCATGGTTCATAAGTCTGAATGTTTTCACAGCCATGAATTTTCTGAAGGCAGATTGTATTGCAGTTGCAGCAGCACACTGTCTTCGAATTTGCTTTCGAACCCGGTAACCACGAAAAGCTGCTTGTAAAGTAAGCACAGCTGCTCTTGTTATTAAGAAGGTCAGTCTCTGCCTGTTACTAGTCTTGCAAGTTCTGTACCACCTCTGAATTACAATAGAAGCTTGAATCACTGCCTGATATTTTGTTCTTGCAGCATGAGCTCTAAAAGCCGTCTGAATTTTGACAGCGGCTCTACGTTCAAGCTCAAGCTTTTTGCGTGCTTTATAACCCCTGTAGGCTGCCTGTATGCACACAGCTGCTTTTTTAACTTGCAGGAACTCCTGCCTCTGACACAGTTGCTTGTGGTATGCACGATAGTGTCTCTGAATGACAACAGCAGCACAGTAGATAGTTAAATAACGTGCCCTGGTCCTCCTCATTCTGTACTGTGCCTGGAGAAATATTGCAGTCTCCCTCCACCGTTTTATTTGTTTCCTGACAAGATAACCTCGAACTGCAGCTTGAATTCTTATGCAGGCTCCCTTCAATTTCCTATAATCTTCTTTAAGTTGAAGAGCATATCTATGAGACCGATACCTTCGCTGGACATAAAGCGTTGCTTCCCTTAAGGCACAGTAATACCTACGTGCTAGTTTCATCTTTACTAAAGCTTGAATTCTCACTGTTGCATTTCTCAAGTTTTTAAATCTCTTTCGGATGACATAAGCACGGTAACTTGACTGAATTTTTATCACAGATCTCAATATGCGAGCTTCTTTCCTAGCTTTCCTTCCTCTGTAGGCAGACTGTAGGACAACGGCAGCCAGACGCATCCTCTGGAAAGATGAGGCTGCTTTCTTAGAAGTGACACGTGCCCTATACCAAGATTGAATTACAGAAGCAGCATTTTTCATCTCTTTGTATCTTTTTACCTGTTGGTATTTTCTCACATGCGATTGCAATATAGTAACAGATTTTTTTAATAGTAGAAATCTTAGTCTCGCTTGTCTCGTTCTCCACAGTGACTGAACAACACAAGCTGCTTTTGTTTGCCTGTATAGTTTACGTGCTTTCTTGCCTCTAAAAGCAGCTTGGAGAACTACTACTGCTGCACGCTTTTGCAAATAGTTTTCTCTCTCATTTTTTCCTAATTTATAAGCTCTGTAATACTGCTGAATGGTCACTATCTGTGCCCTATATTCCTGGTAAATACGCCTAGCTGTCTGACACCTGTACCAAGCCTGAATCTTGATAACGCTTTGCTTAATACATAGATACCGTTTCATATCTCTGTGCATCCTATACCAAGACTGAATGACAAGGGCAGCTCTCTTTCTTTTAGCCAGTTTTGAAGATTGCCATTTTCTGAAATAGTGCTGGAGCACTAAAGTAGCTCTAATTTTCTTTTGAATGTTGTGTTTTCTCCATTTTCTGAATGCGGACTGTATAGTAAGTGCTGAAGACCTTAAGAGTTCATATCTTTGCCGCTGTTCTTTTGCCAGTTTAGATGCACGCAGGCGATTCTGAATTGTAATGGTAGCCCAAAGAATTCGCTTATATGCTGCAACAGATAACAACATCCTTATCCTTGCTTGTACAAAGATAACATAGTATCTTAGCTGTAAATAACTTTTCCTTGCAGAGTATCTCCTCCAATAAGCCTACAGGAAAAACAGAAAATTTAGTATTTTCTTAGTATATCAGTATAATAAGTTAGCTTGAGTTAAGTCTAAATTTGATGACTATTGACCTCAGACATCTTAAAGTTTCTGTATTCCTACTTAATCCACAAAGCACGGGAACAAGCTGCTCAGAAACACTGTGGAGTTGCCCTCTTTGGAGATATTCAAAATCCACCTGGATGCTTTTCTGTGCAACCTACTCTAGGGAGCATGCCTTAGCAGGGCAGTTGGACTGCAGGATCAGACTGGGGAATCTCCAGAGGTCACTTCCTAACCCTATGATTCTGTAATGCCCAGATATCTATATTAGAAACAAACAAACAATTTTTAAAAGCCCATTACTTGAATCTTTGCCATTTTAACCACTTTAGATTTTGGGAAAAAAAAAAAGGATTGCCCTGTCAACAGAAGACCTATTAAAATATGTGTTAAATCAGTGATTCTTTAATATCCATTCCAAAGAATCTTAAGAATGCTTTGGTTAACAGTGGGGAAAATATCTTTTTTTGAATTTTTTTTTTTAAATTAACTATCGAATTACTAGCTATAAACTGGTAACTAATTTCTGCTATTCTGAAAGTGCCAATAGCAAGTGTCATAACATTAGGAGAGAAATCATCTCTAGCTTCAACAGCTGCAGAGAAGCAAGGCAGAATGATCTGATTAGTCCTGACTGGTTTAAGGCCCAGTGTTTTAATATTTGTGGGATACCGGTAAACAATATTTACTAGGAAAGAACAATTACAGATTTAAAACCATATTACCATTTCTCTCTGAATAGACATCTGTTGCTGTAAGCAGAACAAATGACCCTGAGCAATACTGTTTCTTCCAGGTTTCAGAGGGTTCCCCTCTGCGTAATCTCACCTCAAATCAAATTACCTGAATTAGTGTGGCAGATTTACTTCTGGCTTCCTCCCATTTTGTCTTTTTTAGGTTTAAAAAATTCATCCTAGCTATGTATCTTCTCCAGTGCTTCTGGATGATGACTGCTGCATTGTGTTTCTTCATGAGGCGTCGATAAGACAAGAAGTTTATTGCGTATTTTTGAATTATCCGAGCAGCTCTGTCTCTTTCCTACAAAGAGTGAATTTGAACTGAACAGTCAGGATTGAGATTGCTGTTCATATTTTTGGTATATTAAATAACTATCTAAAGCAATCTTATAAAAATTAGGCTTGTCGATACCATTGCTTTTCTTTATCCTATTTCAATAACTTTTCTGAAACAGAATGCTTACTTTGGCACTAAGTTTTTTGTAAAAGTATGGTATCACCTAAATCTGCATCTTCCTGCCTTGACAGTACTTCCTCTCTGTTACAGTTTTTTAGTGCTCCTCAAGTAATCTACTTTTAAGCCTCAATTTTAGTTCTCATTCACAAGAGTTTAAGATATCCGTAATAATGGTACACACCAGAACATTTTCCAGCTATACTGAGGTAACGTAAAAACACAAAGACAGCCACACCAGATCATGTCCATCTAGCCAGAGTTTCGTCTGCATAGACCAACCAAGATTTTTACAGCATCCCAAAGACTGCAGTAACAGACTGATATACATCAGGGCAACAAGAAAAGCAACTTGTAGATGTAGTACCTAAGTAAAAGGCTCACCTAGTCAGAATCCTAACTAGTAGTCTATCCATACTGCAATACAGCACAGCAGAGTTACTCACATTGCAAGATTAAATCCAAAATAACATTTGCAGTGCCTGTTGGTTTTGTTTTTGACACCATTCTCCTACAGTCAGCTTTTTTATTAAGTATTTTAAAGGTTATTTATAAAGGAAACACTTTTATCTTAGCATCAAGACTGTATTCTTTTCATCAGATAAATAAACAGGAGATGAAAAATTCCCCTTTGTATGCCACAGATTCTTAAAATATTTCACTTGGACACTGTTCAAGTTTCTAATATAAATCTCAGATGGAGTTATGGTGTTTATCAACCTTAATGGTATCACAGCTTTACAATCATCACAAGTTCTGGCATAACTACTAGAAAAGCAAGAAACAAAATAATATGCAACTTGACTCAAAACACTATGGAGAAGTTTAGCAGCTTAGCACCTAAACTAAAATAGTAAATCCACATGAAAGTTTAATTTTACAAGCTACAAAATGCAATTAAATAAAAAAATAATTAATAGGAATTTAAAAGGAACAGCTCTTTTCAGTTCAGGAAGCAGTGCAGCAACTTCATACCTGACTTGGGAAAAGGATTTGAGGGGAGCTACATTTTAGTTAGAACACAAAATAATCCCTCAAGAACACTAACCTTTAAAGAGCATTCACGTTTTAAAAAACGTAATTACTTTAGAATGGTTTATAACCAGCTTTTAGTAGATTATGCTACCAACAAGTCCGTACAATTTGATAATAGTATTACTTGTATTAATTTAAATGCCAATATTATTCTAATAAACCTGTATAAACAGTAAATTTGTACTCTTTACTTAGTATTTCTCAAAGTAGGAGCTCCAAGTATTGCACAGATAGAGTACCTGAGAAAGTTTCAGTTCCATTTTCAACCTATATTTCCTCCAAGCAGACTGAATTAAACGAGCAGCTCGAGTTTCTTGCCGTAGATCTAGAAGCCGTGAGCACAGAAACGATAGGTAGGTAATAACAACCTATTTAAACATAGAATATAGCCAAGTTAAGGACCACACAAGACAGCTGAATACATTTACATCAACTCTCAAGTCAGCTATCTCACCTTCTCATCTGGAATTGTATTTGACATGTCTGAGTGATGAATCATTGCTGGTATTCCACCTAGGTCAGAAACTGCGTTATTGATCAGCTGGAAGTTCTTCTTTTCATTTTCTAACAGTTCCTTGTACAAGACTGAAGCAGTTACAGCTTTGCAAAGAGAAAATATTTGTCAAATTAGATCGAGCATAAGAGTAGTGGGTTTAACAAGTGCTTCCGAACACTGAGTAACTTACTTTGGTCAAATGTTCCGTCCATAACATTTAGAGAAATATCAGACTCTGAAGAGGATGAGGAGGAACAGTTTAGTCCCACCTTATGAGTTCTTGAGCACTCTACTGTTTGAGTTGTACGCTGACACACAGCTTCCAAAGGCACATAACATGGGTGGTAGTGATGAATTAAATGACACAGTACTCTACCATCTGAGAAACAGACTGTGAAATTTTCCACCTATTTAATAAAATACAATAAGATAAAATTCCCTTCATTTTTTGATACCAGTTAATTGGTAGACAATTCTATACCTAGTTTATACCTTACACCTTTGAAAGT
The DNA here is from genome assembly GCF_002078875.1 of Numida meleagris. Lineage (NCBI taxonomy): Eukaryota > Metazoa > Chordata > Aves > Galliformes > Numididae > Numida > Numida meleagris. Next base: position 2,756,146 of record NC_034415.1, on the reverse strand, counting down.
GACCGGTCACAGAATCATAGAATGGCCTGGATTGGAAGGGACCTTAAAGATCCTCTGGCTCCAACTCTTTGCTGTGGGCAGAGTTGCCAACCAGTATTATCAGGCTCTAGATCAGATATGAATTCTGATCATTTATTTTGAACAAAAGCGTTGCAAAACTATTGCTTCCTTTGAACATTGACTATACATTGGCATATAGCTGTAAGAAACCTGCAACAAGTGTGAATTACTGTACAATGAAACTTCAAGGGAAACACTTAAAAAAGAAAGCAGTGTTTCTACATAAGGATCTCTAGAAACTTCTACAGATTGCTCTCAAGTAGGTCTTCAGTGCAGAAATAAGGTCTGAACTTGCATGAGTTTCAAAGACTATATTTTGCCCCTCAGAAAAGTTATCAGGTGTGACAGTGTTCTGACAGAAGACAAGTTTCTTAACAGGGCTTCTCAGAGAGAATAACTGACAACATAATCCTTCTAAACAGACATCTCTGAGGAGAAGAATCCTCCTTGGTCTAAACACTAGTTTCATTCTCACAGTTACTATGAACGGTGAAAAACTTATACACAAATACTTTTAGGATGAATACTCATTTAAAAAACAAAACAACATCAAAAAAGCCCACTTCAAATAAAATGTCATCTTCCTAAAAGGCATTTTTATGCATGAGACTAACTAGAAGGCAATACCCTTTTGCTCAAGTTTGTTTAAAAGGAATGCTGCAGATCAATCCACAGGAAGATGGTTATTCCAAATCAGATTATATAAAGTTGAGAAGGACACTTAAAACTAATTAGCATTGCCTGTAACACCATTATTTGATAGCTTGAAGAATTCCGCTCTTTTAAAGAATAAGCATTTTACCTTGATATTGTAAAATCCACAAACAGCATTAACCCACGCCATCAGCAGCTTCACATTTTCACTATGATTTTGAGGTGAGGGGCTACTACTGTTGTCTTCTTGTATTCTACAACAACTTGAAAAAAGCTTGAGAGCACCCAGTTGCATTTTTATCTTATGTGCATTTTTTAAAAATATGATTTCTTCTTTTAACTGTTCCACATTAAGAAGAATATCCACCTATTAAGGAAGACAAAAAAAAAAAGATTTTATTTATGTCATCATTAGAGCAGCTAGATGCAGAAGCTTTAGGTATTGCCTTTTAAAGAAAGAGAAATTACTCTCACTACCTGCCACACTAAGTCAATAGAGATTAATATGGACTTGCCATCACAGGTGGCAGCACCCACTACAAACTGCTTCAAGCAAAGAACTTAAACCCACACTATCCCTGTTTCATGGGAAAAGGTTAGAGAGAAGTTTACCAGGGGAAGTCTGTGCTGAAGCTGGGCAATGAGGCAGGCAGAAGACAGTAGCGAAGAATGTTTATAATGTCATAAATAAGTAGCTGGAGGGAAGGGAAATTTCCTCAAACAGACTATATTTTTACCTTACTTCCTGAGGAAACAATTTCTTGCCGTCATTTCTACTGAGTTCTGCATTTCTACCACTCACCAGATTATGCATTGGCAGTATGTGAGCTGGGGTTGTGATAGTGTGGGAAGATTCAGATAACAATTAACAGATCCACAGGGCTTGGACAGAGCCACTGTTCACTGAAATAATTTCTTTAATCAAAAGTAATGCAATTATAGAATCATAGAATTAGCTATGTTGGAAAAGACCTACAAGATCATCCAGTCCAACCATCCACCTACCACCAATAACCCCACTAAACCATGTCTCTCAACGCTATATCTAAATGTTTCTTGAACACCTCCAGGGACGGTGACTCCACCACCTCCCTGGGCAGCCCATTCCAGCGCCTGACCACTCTTTCAGAAAAGTAGTATTTCCTAACGTCCAGCCTAAATCTCCCCTGGTGCAACTTGAGGCCATTCCCCCACGTCCCGTCACTAGTTACAAGAGAGAAGAGGCCGACTCCAGCTCGCTACAACCTCCCTTCAGGTAGTTATAGAAAGCGATAAGGTCTCCCCTGAGCCTCCTCTTCTCCAGACTGAACAATCCCAGCTCCCTCTGACGCTCCTCATAAGGCCTGTGCTCCAGACCCCTCACCGGCTTCGTCGCCCTCCTCTGAACACGCTCCAGGGCCTCAATGTCTTTCTTGAAGTGAGGGGCCCAAAATTGGACACAGTACTCGAGGTGGGGCCTCACTAGGGCTGAGTACAGAGGGACAATGACTTCCCTACTCCTACTGGCAACACTGTTTCTGATACAAGCCAGGATGCCATTGGCCTTCTTGGCCACCTGGACACACTGCTGGCTCACGCTCAGCCGAGCGTCGACCAATACCCCCAGGTCCATTTCCTCTACACAGTCTTCCAGCCACTCTGCCCCAAGCCTGTAGCGTTGCCTGGGGTTGTTGCGGCCAAAGTGCAGAACCCGGCACTTGGTCTTGTTGAACCTCATCCCATTGGCTTCAGCCCAGAGATCCAGCCTGTCTAGATCTCTCTGCAGGGCCTCTCTACCCCCAGGCAGATCGACACTTCCTGCAAGTATGGCACATGAATACAGGAGGCGCAACTGGAAGAAGTTAACTACTCAACACTGTCATAGTAGTTCAGTAAGAAAATAAGTACATTTGATTTTTATTATGTTCTTCCAGCTCTCTGGTAGTTTTGTGGCTAGTCTTTGGAATTCTTGATTTAGATGTACTTAAATTCGCTTATGTTCTTTGACTACACAGTCAATTTCACCTCGGCATACATCTTTCTTTACCTTTATGTTCTTTCTAAATAGTTTGTCAGCTGGATATTCTTTGTCAAAAAGAATATCTTTGTCTCATTCAAGTAAACTTTGAAAACAGTGTCAAGAAAACTATTTTTGCTTTCTCTACTGAATTTATCCAGTGGCTTTGCAACTCCTTACAATAACTCCTATGAAACCTTCAATCTTACTTCTAGAATGTTTAAGTTAATTGCTTCAATATAAATGGAAAACAGGACACACCTACAGAGCTTACTCAATACCGTCTGTCAGTTACCTCACAAGCCAATTCAAAATTTGATTTGCCAATTTCACTTCTCAGTTAATAAGCTCTTACAAGCTTTTGGAAACCAAAGTTATTTTTTTCTAGCCATGAATTCTGATAGCTTAACAGGATACGTTCAGAAGTATTTGCGTGGGTTTTTTTTTCTTCAAAAACTTTTATGACTGTATACAAGAAAAAAAGCATGGTTAAAAATGATAAAATATACTGTTAAAAGTATTAGGTAAAATTTCTAAGGCACTTAGAATTTACAAAGTAAATTGTTCTACAGTCCGCCTACATAGACAACAAATAGTTACTGAAGGACTGACATTTTCATTACCTTTCACTTGTAATTAGAAAAAAAAAAAAAAAAAACAGAAACAAAAAAGTAATACCTGGAAAGCAAAGACAATTTTCCACAGCAGAGCCAACGTTCGTTCCCTGTGTCTGTCCACAATATCCCTACAGTCAATTGAAGCACCTATTAAATAAAACAAAGAGATAAAACATGCACTAATCCTGCAGTGGGCTTAAAAAAACTGATTTCTAGGCCTTACCACTGTCATCTTTCAAGTGAATTCCTCGCTCTTTAAGAACATTGAGAACAATATCAACATTATGCATCTTCTGTAGACGACTTATTGCAGGAACTCTCAGCTGTTTTGAAAGATTCCAGTCTTTGGTTAGAAGTTCCATTGCTCTCCTAACAAGGGGAATTTCACAGTTTAATACCTTAACTTAGTTAATATTAAATATTTTATAAAGAAAATGAAGAGTTCTAAATAATTCTGTATCAACGTACACAAGACGAATGCCACATTGTAAGTCCACAGCCAGATTTGTTACAGCAAAATCAAATTCATCAAGTGGAGTTTGAATATGACTGACAGGTAGTCCCAGGAAACCAAGATGGCGGGAAAGATCACCTTCACCACTCAGGAAGTCACGAGAAATTGCCAGCAGTATGTCTTTACTTGTCTTAAACAAACAAACATACAAACAAAAACACATATACATTAAATACAAATATTTAAAAAGATAAATGCCTTTCAGTTTGTCTGCACAATACAAGAAGTACAGGAAATTTTCCTTCAATATAGTAAATACATTTGTTAGTTAAAGCGTTTATATGACAGATGTTGCATACTCTCTTATAACAGCAAAATAAGAGGAAAAAAAGTAGAAAACCCATCAAACTGGCCTGCAGTTTAAGATCAGCTGCAGTACAGTATGCTAGAATGATATGTAAGAACTGTGCAAAAGCTTAGCTTTAGAAAGGGAAGCAAAGTAATGCAACATAGCAGAATCCTTCCAAAAGAACCAACACCAAATGTTCTTGGGAAATCTTTTTCATAACCATGAGGTCATGTACTGAGAATGTTAAAGTAAAAGCACGAGCACAAGCAGCCAAGACTTATTACAGAAAAATACATCATGATATTAAAAAAGAAAAAAGTCCTACATTCAGTCACAGTATGTTCACATGTAGAACAATATTAGACAGAGACATCAAATCACATCTCTCTTACCTTGAATTCTGCATCCTTACAAAAGAGGCAAGGGTCATGGCCAATTAACCTGGACTGTTTGGCACGATCCAGAAAGCAAACTAACAATAGCAATTTTTTCAGCGTAAATTTTGACAAGGCTTCTTCGTGACCTAAAATGACAGAACCAATTAAGTGGCAGTTCAAAAATTAATTGCTGAAGTGGCCTATTTTTGAAAATACTAGTTACCTTCTCGGTAAAGGTGAGGCACAGTGGGATGTCTATATTCAGCTGCAATGTCAGGGTTCCAAAGCAAGCGATTAAGAATAAATACTGCCAAACCCATAAAATCACTATTGCTCTCCAAAGTTATCAGCTCCCCATAAACAGTCTAACATGAAGGAAAGAAGAAAAAAAGCAGAACCATTAAAAATGACCTTAAACACTCTGTGTTTTTGTAAATATCATACACTAAGGAAATAGTACTGAAATTCTGTAATAGCAAGTGGTATTTAGTCTCTAAAAATCATTTATTAAAACAGTGACTAAAGGATAAAACCAAAGGAAATTTCAGAATATTGTTTCATGTAAAAACATGTTTGATAATCTGCGTCTGATGAATCGATCAGGAGCTCCCTTAAAAAGAAGCATTTTCCTATAGCTCAGTGAGGTGTGAAGCTACCTGCAGCCTGCTCTTCTGTAATTAGTCCAACTTTCCTTGATTAAATATTTTCCTTTTTAAATAAACAATTTTTAATGCAAGTCAGTTATAATAAAGCAAAAGGAAAGTAAACACGCTATAGCTTAATCAAAGCTACTTGGATTAATAAAATAGAAAATAAAACAGAAACCTGAAACATTCTCTACTAGAAAGTTTGCTAGATTTTCTTAAAATGTTGATTATAGACAATAAGTTTTGCACTTACCTCCAGACCTATACGCAGCCACAAAGGGTTGTAAGATAAAAGCCAGTTAAGGACTTTCTGCCTCTCTCCTGCAAAAGAGCATTTTGTGATAATACATTTGGCAAATACTTCATATTATAGAAAAATGTTCTAACAATTGATTTTAGATTAAAGCCACCAAGTGTATGAGCAATCCTTTTCCTACTCACAAGAAAGGAGAGTACGAAAACTTTTAGTATTCTTACCTACATCTTTCCAGAGATGCCTGTCTCGACGAACTAGCAAACGACGAGTTTCAATCTCAACTTCCAGCTTCTTAATAGCTTTAACCATTGTTTCAGATGTAAACAAACGACAAGCATCCCGACGTAACTTATTCAGTCTACGACGAGCAGTATATGCTTTTAGAGACGCTTCCTCTTTCGTTGGTGCTTTAGGAACACTGGTTTTATGATGGTTCTCTTCTCCCAAGATAAGAGCAGCTGCATTTACTGTTTAAAATGCATGTAAAATGTAAGAACTGTGAAATAAACAGATCTACTCGTTATATAAGAGCTTACTGTTACACAAAGTAAAATGACAAATAGGACTAGTGTTAAGATATTCATTAACATGAATAAAACATTTAAGAACATTGTAACTGAAAAAAGTGAAAATCTTGCACCCTACCTTGCGATGTGTTTGTTTTTACACTGAAGTCGTCAGGGGTAAGTACAAAATTTAACCACCAAGTGAAACCTCGTTGTTGCTTCTCCTTCCAACGTTCATCATAAAACATGTTTTTAGCAGCAAAAGGCATTGGGTGCCTAGGAATGGCTTGAAAGAAATAAACAAAATCAAAAACTCAGTCTCTCCTTCTTCAATCAATATTTAAAGAATAGCAGCCCTTGAAATGCATGACAAGTAAATTGTGGAAAAGATTAATGTCTGACACTCCATCTAGCACTAGAACAGAAAAAAATCTAGGTTTTTAGAATCTCCAGTGACTTGTGAATCAGCCACCATTAGATAAATTTCAGTCACAAAACATGGATAAAGTTAGAACACTAGGACAAAGACAAGACATTTCTGGAACACAGGCCATTTTTGACACGTATCTTAGGACAAAATCCAGTTGAGTTATATTACCTCCAGGAACAACCATTTTATACGCACATTTTTTCTTATCAGATCAACTTGCTAGTACCAGATTTGCTAAATCAATACATGCTTAGTGGGAAGATTTCTCTTCTTAGGTATGCTGTTGTATTAAAATTTTATCAGATATAGAAGCATTTCACCGATAAGCACCATTTGGTGGGGAACACACCTGTGAAGTACCTTTCTGCACTTACTTCTTGCATGCAAAACTGGAGGAAAGGACTATGTGTTACAACAGGTTTCTTACGAGATGCATCACAAAAGGTACACATTTTTCTACTAGTCATTTAACTGCGGGTACAATCTTCTATTTCATCCCAACTCTACCCAGTTAGGTCTCAACTACAAGCAACAGTAATAGAGCAATAAGTTCAGTTATTGGATATTGACTTACTGAATATCAGAATTCTGCTCACCTGTTTTCAGTGGTTTCACAAACGTCAGGTGAGACTGAGCCAATCCAGCAATGGGCTTACTATTTCTATTGGTAGTTTTTGATGCTTTCTGAAGGGAAGAACCTAAAAAGAAAACCCACAAATATTAATAACAAATGTCAGTGAAACTTACTAGGATTCATAATTCTTGTAACAGCAGAGAACTGGAGTGCTTTCCTATGAACCCTTATAAGATAGCAGTAATCTCTTGATAATGAAAGTTAAGCAGACTTTCTCATCTATAATCAATAGAGGAAAAACAGTTAAGAGCAAGTAAGAGTTATTTTATTTCACGGTTCTTCAGCACATCAAAGAAATGTATTGTTAAAATTGATCCTAATGTATCCTGATAGAACTTTGACAGATTGAGTGCTGTAATTTAAGAATTAAAAAAAAAAAAAAAAAAAAAGAGGAGGAGGAGGAGGAATTCCTGGGTTAATATCTAGGAAAGATAATGCCACATTTAGTTTGCAGAGATAAATTCTCTGCTCTGCATGGTTTCTGTACAACCCCAAGGCGAGTCACACTGAGGCTCAAATCCTCCTCAGAAGGCTAACGGAAGGCTAGTTACCAGCAGTTACAAATTGATGGGTGGGTGTTGCTGAGTTAAAATGCAGTGACAATATAAATCTTACTATAATATAACCTCAGCTACTGCACAGCTTGCATCTTGATTTCAGCCAACTCAAACAATGAACCATAACGAAACAAGTTAATAGTCAGAAAATTCTCTGTAATCTGGAGATAATCATAGGGTGGCCTTAGATATTACGGTTTGTTTTTTTTTGTTGTTTTTAATAAAAGTGTGCTCTACCATCATTTGTAAATACATTCATTTAAAGGTTTTTATGTTTATTATCATAGGCCCAGAAACATTCATTTGAACACATGAAAGTGTGTACTGCATGAATACCTGGCCCAAAAGGTATGGCTTTTTAGGGCTTGATTCCCTCTTCCCACAGTTAGATTGCATGCTACATCAATGCTCCTTTCAAAGCAGCCCGATTATGTTAGTTAAAGCATCAAGGCATGATCTAGTAAGTTTTATCTACTTAAAACACAATGAAAAATAGACCTAGGCTTTCTGAACGTGTAAAAACAAACTCTTCCAGAGCAAATGCTTTGTCACACTGACATCAAATGAAGGATTAAAAAAAGTATGATGTTGCAAATGGACTTTGGTTCCTGGCTTATACCCAATGATGATATGTTATTTCAGAAGCAAAAAAGATAAGAGATTGTAATTTACAGATTACATTAATGTGTTCAGCTAAAGTGGTTTTTTCGTGCTTATTCCAACCTCTCCTGTTATTCTCATAAGTTTTAAGTATATTTTGAGCGTTAATAAGAAAGTTGGGTTTAATGTGGATTATTCTGAGGCTGGAGGTTGCAAAGGTAACTTTTTATAGTGGAATATGATTTTTCGTTGTGAAGCCTATAAACAGCACGTACTACATTATTTACATGCGCTATTAAAATAACAGGTTATATTTTGAAAGAAACAGTGATAAAAAGAACGTAATTAAAAAATGATTAATTAAAAAATGATGTCATCTACAATTACACTTGTGGATGAACAGAAATAACCTGGTGGGTAACACTGCTTCTTCCTCCTGGACATGGACCTGGTGAATTTTTATGTAAAGTGTCTCACAGAGCCTGAACTCAGACTGCATTACTGAAAGCCCCACATCAAATCCAGATCACAGAATAGGTCATCTGAAGAACGGAAGAAAGGAGCATATGCTATTTTAATTTCAAAGCCATGATAATTTTTTTCTGGTAGTTATATTACAGAGACAGCAGGAAGATTCTCAAATGAAATGCTTCTTTTAGTTACCACTCCTCTTGTATTCCTAAGCATATTTGGGAGTGGAACCTTTTGAAATCATAAAAGCACACTGAAATACAAGAAGTCAGCTTGCTCTGATCTTCAAGCAACTAAGTACTGGTAAACTGCACAGGTAGAAAGATCTACAGAATGCTGATGTCACACTCACTACAGACAGTAAAAAAGCAAGCAATGCAAATGAGACTTAGGAACATATTTGAAAATGCATGGCAGTAGCAAGGGATTCAAATATCCACACTGGTAAGTGTACAGCTAACAGAAACATTGCGCAGTGAGCAAGCTTCTAATAAATTTGAATTACCGTGCTCAGGAATTGCCAGATAACTTTCCTGTTTCTGTCATTACCAAGATTTACAAAAGAATGAAATAAATTTGAGTCCAATAATATAATCAAAACTTAGATCTAGTTTTCAAATTTGTACAATGCAGATAACACCTAAAAAAGAAATTACAAACACCCACATTTCAGGGATATGAAATATCCTTGACTGTTGTTAGACAGTTCAGTCTGCTACACAAATTTTATAAACAAAGGCATTTTCCAAAAGTGTTAAGTGAAAGTACAGCTCACCAGCTTTCTTTTTCTGCCCTACTCTCTCTCGGGTTGTATGTTTGAAGGCTGATGGTCCCATGGTAGCATGCATTTTATCATCCATGCTAGACGTAAGAGCTCTTTTTCTTTCCACTTCTTCCACGTGCACTGGGCCTACAACTCTATTTTTTTCCATATATACTTCATTTTTCCTCTTACGACACAAAGAAGTTGATTCAGTAGATGAGCTTACTTTGTCATTGGGACACTTATTTCCAGCTGAAATTGGACCTATGACTGGAAGCTGCTTAGACATTTCAGCCTTTGTGCATACTGGCGCCACATTTTCACATGCCATTATTGCGCTATTAAGGCATTTTTTAGATTTGGGCTGAAGCATTTCCAATTTTTTTCTTTCATCGGCATTGGGTTTATTTTTGACAACAGTGGCAGAAAGAACTGGGCGCTTTTTTGATTGCTCTATCCGAGAAGAACGTGTTTGAAATTCCTCTACAGCAGGACAACTGAAGTGATTTTCTTTGGGTTTGTTATAACGAATCACTTGTGAATCTACGCTATGCAGCTCAAAGGCTTCATTTAACACGTGTTCTACGTGAACCTGTGTTTTTGTCTGTCTGCCTCCATTTTTTTTCCATTTTGAGGGGACACATTCCTTCATCACATAAGTCTCTGTAGTAGAAGATACTAAAGCTACCTCAGGTTTGGGAGTCTTTGATTGCATATATGATTGCATGTCTTTCACAAACTGATCAGGTGACAGAATTGGAACGGGTGGCTCTACTGTATCTCCATCAACTTGATAATTGTCATTTACAAAAGTATCTGGACTTAAAAATCTCCTTGTACTTAAAAAGGGCACAGACGATGAATGTTCTGGAGTGCAAACAGGTGAGAGCGTGCAATTGAGAATTACTTCATTATCTGAAATCGGTGGTTTTTCTAATCCAGAAGAACTGTATGCACTTCCAGATTTCAATTCATTGTGGTCATCGGCTAATTTATTGAAGTTATGGCTGTCCATTACAGGCAATAACCCCTCATTTACGGCAGCAGCAATATCCGAGAATGTAGTAGATCTCCTCATTGAAAGTGGCGTGCAAGCAGTAGTACGAAGTTCCTCTAGCACCGGTGCAATAGGAGAGATAGGTAATTTATTTTCTGAGCCAACAAGAGATTCATTTACTGGCGATGTACTATTTTGCATTGCATTCTGATTTTCACATGATTGAAGTGGGCTTCTTAGTCTATCTGCCTTCTGGGAAACTTGAAAGGTTTTATTAACATTTTTAACTTTTGAATTTCTTTTATTAATTTTTCTTGAAACTGATGTTTCTGAAATGTTTTTCTTTTTTATAGTATCCCAAAGACTCTTCTGAAAAAGAACCAGAAATAATATTTAGTATGCTGACTTTCTGCATACATTTATGCGTAGAAGTGAACATTAGTACATTCTTTCAAAGTCTAAAATGCTAAAAAAGAATACCTAGGCATATAACACAGACATGATCAGAGGTTAATGGAATGGGGAACGTTTAGGTTAGCAAGGAGAAAGCTTGAGGGAGCTACTTGCAGTTCTCTAACACCTAAGAAGTAGGTATTAGAGAAGCCATGAATGCCCCATCCCTGGAAGCTTTCGAGGCCAGGTTGGATGGGGACCAGGGTAGCCTTAGCCAGTGGCTGGCAACCCTGCACATGGTGGGCAAATTGGAGCGAGGTGCTTTTTAAGGCCCCTTTCATCTCAAGACGTTTCTGTGATTCTGTGGTAAGAACCTACGGTAGTACAGCAAGAGGTAGCAGGCAAAAGTTGCTTATGAGGAAGATTGAATCTGTATGTATGTATGTGTGTGTGTGTATATATATATCTATATATATACATACATATAGATATATATATACACATCTACAGGAAAAACATACATCTTCACCGTGAGGAAAGTTAAACATAGGAATAGGGTGTCCACAGTAGAGCTAAAATTTCCCTCACTGCAAACAATCAAGGCTCGACTTGGCAAGGCATTGCACAAGCTAGTCTAAAGCCCTTCTTTCAGCAGAAGGTTGGATCAAATAATTTTCAGACACCACTTCCAATCAAAACCTTTTTGTGATTGCCATAAAATAGACATCTAAATCCATCACTGTACTAAAAGTACCAACAAGACAATTGATAGACAAAAATAGAAGGTAAAGCCAACACATCTAGTCCAAAATTCACTATAACTTATTTCCATGATTGAAAATAGGGTTTTTCTGGGGGGGGGTGTCACATTTTATTCCCTAAACAGTAATACACTAGTATCTATTTTTCAAGCCTGCTGAAGAAATTATATACCAAGTGCCCTTCCACAAACAACAATTACTAATTTTTAATCCCTTTTCACTGAATTTTTACTAATAAGAACAGTATGTTTCAGCTATATTAAAGTAATGAAATTAGGTAAGACGTACTCACCTTTTTTTTCCGAGGCTGTTCAGCAACACCCAAGAGCACAGCCTGATGCTTTACAATGCCATTGATAACAAACGTTACCAGTTCTCTGACCTTGCCTTCTTCTAATGGGGTCCACGTTACATAAACAAAGATTCTTTGTCCTGACTAATGGAGAGGAAGAAATGTTTATTGTATAGCACTTATGTAAACTTTTCTATCATCAAAGATAAGAGTAATCAAGCCAAATTGGAAGCAGTATACAGAAGAAATGCATATTTTGACACTATGAAATGATAACCCATCACTAAACGTCAGTTCCTCCACCTTCATTATATTAATTTAAGCAAACTATCAAAAATGTCATTTTATTTAAGAGCCATATAATTCTTCATGAAGTTATAATGGAAAGCAAGCAAGAACACATAAATGTAACACACAATAGAAAGGATAAGATTGGGATAAAGGTAGGTAGAAGAAATTACATGATTTTTTTGCACATACTTATCAAAAAAGGTCATTTTGAGAGAATGGTATTTGGACTTGTAATCAGAAGCTAAGTTTCAGGACCTTAGCTGAATGTAAACACAAACATCAATTTTTTTAGTCAAATGATCTGCAGAGGTAGGATTTCACAGACAAGTTCATTGAATAGAATTGAGGATCTGATCTGCAAATAAAAACGAAAGTCACAGAGCTCTGCGTATACTATAAATACTCTTCATGCAGAGTGACCTACCAAATCACATTCATGCCCTGCAGGTGTCAATACTAACAAATCAAACAACGTTTATACCATAGGCAAATTCAAAAACAGTGTGAAAACTAGCAATCTTTAGAGCATTTGAACAAGGAGTTCTGCCTCCTTGAGCAGATCCATTTCCTAAAAACACACTAATTCAGCACATTCTTATACTGCAAGACCTGTCAACAATAGTTAATATTTATTAATTACAACAGGTTCTTTTTAATTTAAATACGTCACAGCAGCAGTTCAGTCTGCTTTTGCAAGCTCCTTGTTGCATGTGATCTTCAGAGAGCTACCTCCTTCTCTCACAAAAATGGAACGACTTAGGTTGGAAGAGACCTTAAAGATCACCTAGCTCCAGTCCTCCTGCCATGGATAGGGTTGCCAGCCATTAGGTCAGGCTGTGCAGGGTCCCATTCAGAGATGGGGCATCCATAACATCTCTAGGCAGCCTATTCCAGTGCTTTACCATCCTTATCATAAAAAAATATTTTTTCCTTACATCCAATCTAAATTTCCACCTCTTAATTTGAAAACATTTCCCTTTTCCTATCTCAACAGATCCTGCTAAAGAGTCTGTCTCCCTCTTTCTTACAGCCCCTCTTTAGATACTCAAAGTCCACTCTCAGGTCTCCCTGGAGCCTTCTCTTCTCCAGGCTGAACACTTCCAGCTCAGTCTGTCCTCGTAGGGAAAGGTGTTCCATTCCTTGAGTCATTTTTTTGGCCCTCCTCTGAATGTACTCCAACAGGTCCCTGTTTCTCTTGTATTGGATTCTATAAACTCTAGATGGCAATAGATACACACTTGTCTCAACTGTCATTTAACTGACAGACACAGATTCAATTAACCATAATTTATATTTCCTTAGGAATTACATTTTTCCTTAAGAATGTATTTCCTTCGGAAGATTCATTACTGGATTATGCCCGCTTTTATATCTATTCTATTGTTAACATGCAGGATTATGAATTAGCGTTCTATTCACAAGCTTCTTCATACTTTTTTCTAAACTGGACTGTTGCCTTCCAACTCTTTGAAAGTTCACTTATTAAAATATTTCTTGTACATACCTTATAGTTCTCTACAACTACCTGAAAGCAGGTTGTGGCAAGGTGGGGGTAGGTCTCTTCTCCCATGTAATTAGCTAGAGGGAATGGCCTCAAGTTGCACAAGGGAGGTTCAGATTGGATATTAGGAAAAATTTGTTCTCCAAAAGAGTAGTCAGGTGCTGGAACAGGTTGCTCAGGGAGGTGGTGGAGTCACCATCCCTGCAGGTGTTCAAGAAGCAGTTAGATGTGGCAGTAAGGAGCATGGTTTAATGGGGAAACATCGGTGGTAGGTGGACAGTTGGACTTGATGACCTTGGAGGTCTTTTCCAACCCTGGTGATTCGATGATTATTTTTTCTGTCTTTAAAACCGCAATCTCAGAAAACAACTATTTTTACATCTCAGAGACCTTCATCCTGGATTCCGACATTCAGAGAATTACGGTGAGGCCCTGGCACAAGCTGCCTAGAGAAGCTGTGGATGTCCCATCCCTAGAGGGGTTCAAGGTGCGACGGGGCCCCGGGCAGCCTGAGCTAGTGGCTGACAACCCTGCAGACGGCAGGAAGATTGGAGCTAGACGCTCTTAAAGGCCCCTTCCAACCCAAGCTATTCTATGATCCCAGAATATCCCGAGTTGGAAAAGAAGCTCCTCTCTGGGCAGCATGACAGCACAACGTGCAGGCGCGCCTCACGGCGACCGGAGAAGGCTCCCGTGACGAGAGGCCCGGCCGCCCTCCGCCTCCAGCCCGGCAGCCGCCCGCGAGCACGGTTCGGAGCCCCCGCGTGCCCGCCGCAGCTTCCCGCCGCCCCGTACCTCCACAGAGAAGCGGCGGCGCTCGAGGCTGAAGCCCCTGGCAGAGGCCGGGAAGCGATCGACGACCACCTCGGCATCCTCCGCGTTGGGGTTGTCGATCCCCAGTAGCCGAGTGCGCGAGGCGCCGACGCGCAGGCTGCCGAAGCTGAGGTACGGCGGCCGCGAAAAGTGGCTGAGGACCAGCACGGCGGGCTCCTCGTCCGAGTCATCCTCGGGCCGCGGCACGGCCCAGCGCCGCCTCCCGGGGCTCCCGGCGGGGCTCAGCTCCCAGGCCGCCGCCGCCGCCGCTCCGGGGAACGAGCCCGCCGCCATGCCCTGCGAGGGTCACGCAGCGGGACCGGGCTCGAGCTCCCCTCGCAACCAGGGACGGGATGCAACGCTGCACCACCGCCCCAACCGCCGCACCTCCTCCCGCCGGTTCAAATCCAGCGCCTCAGCCAATCCCCGCCCTTCCAGCCGCGCCGCCAATGAGCGCCGGGCGTTTTATTTAAACGGTCGACGGCGCCGCGCGCCGCCCCGCGAGCGAGGCCCCTTACGGCGGCGCCACAGGGGGGCGAAGCGTGCCCAGCGCCAGGTGTTAATTAAAAGTGAGGCAAAGAAATAAATCAACAAAACATGGCGTTAAAGTCTCCCCCTTTTCACAAAAAATAAATAAATAAATAAATAAAAATCAATTGAAGTAAAGACTTTTTTTTTAAAATAAATTTAATTTACAAAATATTTTAAAATAAAAAGTAACACACACAAGAGTGACGAAAATGTTGCTTCATCTTTGTCTATCTTTCAGGAGTTATCAGAGTAAAAAGACACACAGAGCACTGTGTTTCCATAGTGTGTTCCTATACTGTTCAAAGTGAAAAGGCTGAAACTGAAGCAGACCAAGCACCACTGCAAGAAGCCCGGTGAAGCGAGCAATGTTAAGACAAAAGAACTTTACTTTTCCATAACAAACAAAATTACACGTTGGACTGAGCACCCCTACATTTACAGTACACTTCCTAACTTTTCCTTACAGCAAATAATTTCTCCTAAAAAGACAACTTCAAAGACTTCCATCTAAAATATCAACCTATACAGACCACATTTAAAACACAGTATTTCATATACCAGTGACAAAATATTGAGCTTCTTTCACCTTATTGTTTCATATAAAAAGACCAACATTTAAACACGACCAAAATGGTACCAGGGGATTAAAAAAAAAGCGTCATTTAATGCTTCAAATCCCTTTATACTGTAACATTTCTTACAAACTATGCAAAGGATTAGATAGGCTTAACACAATGACTGCCCTGCACTATGTTCTGCAAGTTTTATTCTTTGATGCATACAGTGAAACAACGGAATCACTGTGAGATGATATTGTTAAAAAAAAATTACAGGTGACAATGTACTAATGCACTATGATAAATGTACTACGTGCAGAGCGGAATCTAGTACGCATGTGTGCTCAACACAGAAAAAAAACAATTTGTTGTTGTTTTCAAGGGAAAAAAAATCATCAGCAATAATCTCAGAATTCAGTCCTTTTTCATTGTATGAGTTTCTACACTGATACAATAATAATCATTTTTTAATTGAACTGAAGAGTCATTCCTCAGCATCCTGAATACTCTCATATTTATTACTATGAAAATAAGTTTAGCTCTTCGATGATGGCAAGCCCATCTTTCGCCATAGTGTTTTGGCCTGACCCATCTTTAAAAATAACTACCCAAATTATAATCCAGACTGAAGTAGCACTATACGTTTTAAGGAAACCACCTTACAGAAGATATATCACCATTACAATTACTGATGTTCAGAATAAAAGGAAGCCAGGACAGCCATACCTCTGTAGGAAAAGTGTCAGTGCTCAAGGAGTAAATTCCAATATAAATAAATAAAATTGAATAGAAAAACCATTTAAGGAAAGGACAGTAATCCAGTCAACAGTTAGAAATTACTAAATTTGTGTAGCAAAACCCACAGAATTCAGTGTTTACAGAATGAGTGCAGTAAGTTCTCAGAACTACGCAGCAGTTTGGAGCACCAACACAGAGCCCATGCTTCTGCCCAAAGGTCAGCATGTGGAAAAGATTGACATCTTTCAACGTGTCACTTATCATTCTTTAGACATTTTGAGAGACCTGCTTCTTCCTTCTTTGGCAATTAACAGTCAACTGAATCAATTACTGCCAGATACAATATAGCTTGTATTGTAAAAATGCCCTCCAGGTTAACAGGATATGAGTATGCACACATATTAAAATGGAGGTACTAGACACCTAAGGAGTTTCGACCCAGGCAGATGTGAGGTTCAGAGCTCTGTCCTTGAACTCCAGAACTCTCAAAAGGAACCATCTGTCACTAGACATCAGCTACTTCCACCCACCAAATGAAGTACCAGTCCATGAAAATTTACTTAGCTTATACATGAATAGGTGTAAAGCCATAAGTGTTATAGCTCATGATATTAAAAATAAAAAACTACATATCTAGCATGTAAGCTTTCCTATTTTCTTTCACTGTCAACTGGCAATGATCAGCCTGACCAGCAGGTTAAAACATTAACTAGCCTGATTATCTGCAAATAAAAGAACATCAAAGAACTAGTATATCCTTTTTTTCCAGGAATGACTACTAATTCTGGCCTTCTAAACAGTGAAGATCGAGCTCATTTTTTTTCCTGAAAAATAAGTCCTTTTTACAGTCTGTTCCTTGTTGGGCATCCAAAAACATGAAGCCCTTCGGAAGATATTGACCTTAACTCTTTCTGAATAATCAACTAAGTACAGAAAAAGCCATTATTCAGAATATATGTAAAAGGCACGATCACAAAAAAAAATTAGAAGGACATTATCAAGTAAATGTGCTCTAAATTCTGTTCTAGTATTTTACTAGAGTGCCTTGCAAAAGGACTGGACTTCAAAAGAAAAATAGTTACCAACTAATTTTAAGTCACTGCTTTATCAAAATCCTACAATACCTACTTCTACTGTAGGCCACAAGAGACAAGAAACAATAAACGGGTTAGGCTTCTTATTCTGAGAACTGCACTGACCCCATTGATGTCAGTTTACTTTTAATCATACAAATAGAAATGATGGAACTCACGTTTCACATCATGTGGTAATACGACATGTACACACTAACTTGAAAACTACAGATAAAACAGCAGTTTTCAAGTCATGGAGTGTAAAGATGACAAATGGTTTGTTTATGAAAGGAGATAAAGATGGAGTTAGAAAGCAGGAAGGATAGTACTTGATAGTGTCCTTTCAGAAGGTGGCATTCAAAGGCCTCATTATTGCTGTATATTTGCTAATATCTGGTAAGAAGCTGAATACATTTACAGCATGTCAGTCTGAACATTCGCAGAGCACAGCTCTAAATTTTACTTCAGAGATACAAACATAGAACAGTTAAACGTATGTAGTCCTGTTTCAAAAACTGAACTTTTAAAGTTTAGGACTTTTATTGTGCTTCTTTGGCTAAGTCCTATTTATATATCGGTAACACTTAAAATACTATAACTCTGCCACTACTTAACAGCTAACAGAAATCTTTGGTGTGTTAAGAATCCAACAGGGCACAAGCTTCAAAATATGAACATTCAGGCAGCTCTGGCCCCTCTTCTGCAAACTGCTGAACACTGAAGTAAATGGGAATTAAAAGAATCTCACACCAAAGTATTTAAATAGGACTTAAAAGGTTCAGTGTTTGGAGTTTACAGAACAGGGGTGATAAAAGAGCTTTTCCACACAGATTAGTTGTGTTCAGGTCACTGGATAAATTCAACAGTTAAAGTAATACATATACATCCAGTTTCCCATTTTAAAGATACTTTAATATAATAATTTAATAATAGCAGATTTCTGAAGAGACTGGGGAAAATTTTACCTCAGACTGTAATTCTTGTGAGTAATAATGAAGGTTATAAAATGATATCCAAAAATCTTCTTTGGCATAATTTTCACAATACAAAGAAAAGAGAATAACTTTTAAATTAGTCTTAAAATAGAAAGCTTAATGATCTTAAATTATACTAGATTTTGGGGTAAATTACACTAGACTTTATAGTTCAAAATAGTCTTTTTTTTTTACCCTTACTTCTAGTAAAGAAAAAGCTAAAAATAACTAAAGACATGGAATACTCTCTAGAGCTTGACTTTGCTTTATAAACAACACAAGACAGTGAAAAAAAAAAATCGCTAGCAACTCACAAAAGATTTATAATTACTGATTTTTTTTTTTAAAGAAAACAGTTGAATGCTGTTCTGGAAATAACTGCCTTTAAATTTCTTCATTACAGATAATTTGAAAACGAACACACTAAGGGGGATCCTGGTACAACTGATGCTCTAGCAAGAATAAATCATGCCAATTCTTTATGACTGTTCATAGGCTACCTGACATTTCTTTCCAAGTTAAAGAGTGTGGGGCACACTTTAGAAAACAAACATGACTGAAAACGAAAAACGCATACTGAAATTGTATACGGCTATCTGTAGTAAATTAGACAATGGTACTGTCTACATCTTCACACATAAGTCAATATTAAGTCCAAGAAAAAAGTAACAGACCAAATGCAGGTAGCCTAATTATACTTCTGGTGTTCTTTACAGTTCCCTATTTTGTGTTCACTAAATATCTAAATCACTTTTCAGAATTACCTAGTTCCCATTTCCATTAACTTGGCTCCAGAGTCTTTAGAAACTTAAAAGCTCTCCACAAATGCCTGAGGATTCAGTTTTAATTTATACATGAAACATAATTTGAAGTTTGTGTTTTGCATTACTGTCTACGCTTACCATTTCTAATGAATTTGATACAGTCCTTTTTCTTCCAGTATGCTTTCTATTACACTTATAACATTAACTCAGTGAGATGCTGAAAGGCAAAAAAAAATTTAAATTAATAGCCAGGTATGTAATTACATTTTCTCAGCAATTATCCTTAAAAGATACTTCAGAGCATAATTTTTAAAAGACCATCTATAATATTTTATAAACTCTTAAAATCACAAGAAACACTCTCTGTATACATCAGTGTGCCTAAATGTTCAAATATCATGTAAACAAACCTGTTTTTCCAAAACTATGCAGAAGACTCACGAGTCCAAATAAAATATAAAATATAAATCTTAATTGCCATATCAGCCTCCTGTTGGCTAATGGCTTAGTAAATCAGGTGGAATGTTATGCTCTGATCACGAATGTTCATTGTTTGAAATGTTCTGTACAGTAGGAGCTGTATCCAGCCCCAATAAAGTTCCAAGATATGACTGGTCTCTAGGATCCAACATTTGCTCAGGCCTTACAGGATGAACAATATTTGCAGGTTGTGGAGTAAGAGTATATTTCTCTAGAAATGATAGATCTGTTGCACGTTGATAATCTGCCTGCTCATGCTGTGGAGGAAGAATGCCATGTGACTGAGTAGTATGTTGCACTAGATCAGCTTGAGGATCAGACATCTGAACTGGTACCAAAGTCACAGGCACGCATACTTCTGTAGATACATTCTGTAACAAAGTTTTGGCTTCTGATTGATATGTTTTGGACTGTTCCACATACTGTTTAGGCTCAGTTTGATAAACTTTGTCATCAGAAGTATACTGTACTGGTAAGGAGACTAGTTTTTCCTCCGAAGAAGATGTCAATGCCTCCTCTGCAGCCTTTGTCCCGTGAACGTGATCAATATGGTATTTCAGCTTGTCTTTCCGTTTAAATGTTGCATTGCAGTGTTGGCAATTAAATGGTCGAGCATCTGAATGAATAACCATGTGCTTTGTTAATGTCTTCTTAATTCTAAAAGACTGATTACAGATTTGACATTTGTATGGTTTCTCACCTATAAAGAAGCAGAGAAAAGATGTGAAGGTAATTTGTTCTGAGCAACACCACCACATACATAAATAGATAAATGGTAAATGGTATATGGCATCGGAACCAGCATAAAATGAGCGTACTGAAAACAAAGCGCATATGTTCAGAAACAATTTAGGAATCAAGGGAGCCCTTGAAAGTTTAGAAGTTATACTGGCAAACCCTTCTCCCAATATTTGTATTTCTGTCATAAAGATCATCAGAACATAAAGCAAATTAAAAATAGAAAACACAACAGTCTTTCAACAGTTAAGACACCACTATTAAATAAGCTTAGTTTGTACTTCACATTTTGAAAGGACAATGACTTTCTCTGAGGACATAAACCTTCCCAAATGGGTTTCAAATCCTTGTTCAGATTACCAATAGAAATATAGTATTCTCTGTACCACTAAACTGATCAGGTGGTCTGGGTGTGGAGATATGCCACAAGCCTTCGCTGAGGATTCTGAACATTTCAAGTTACGCACATTCCGAAGGGAGTGCTCGGGAAAAGCCAACACACAAGTCTAAGAATAAGCCTGGCAGCATCTTGCTACTCTTACTGTGAATGCTTAACAACTGTAATAAATCAAGTAATACCATCAATTTTGAAGTATAAAAATAAGTTCCCATGCATTTTTGTTTCTCACCTGAATGTGTCCTAAAATGCATTTCCAAACTTGATTTCCCTTTAAAAACTTTCTTACAGACTTCACACTGGTGAAAAGTTGCTTTATATCTTTAAAGAAGAAAACATACTTCATGTTAGATAGCTTTACTACTAAAAAAGAAAAAACTATGCGCACAGTCCTTTCTGAGGACTTTAACTGCAAAACAGTGGAAAATCGAAGTTTCCCAACTTCCTCTCTTACGTTCATATTTTCCATCATCTGCATAACAATAAAGCCAATTAGTTTCACTTGTAAACTAAAACTTATATTCTCTGCTGGGATTGACAACTAGCATTCAAGGAGCAAAGACAACTAAAACTTTTTTCCCTTTCCCAGATATATCCTTCAGTAACACTTTTGACTAACATCCTTAAAAGGCTTTTACTCTGGTACAATTATGCCACAAATTAAGTATTAGGAATGGTTTAGCCTACTGGCTACCAAGAAAAGCGAAAAAAGACCAAAAAAACTCCCCACAAAAAAAGCATAAAATAAAAGGACAATATACTGTGCTTCCAACATAGACAAGTTAATAATGGCTTCCACCCAGTGTTGAGTACAAGCAGCTGAAGTACACTATTTGAAAAATAATGTCTCAATTTACTTGAAAATCTCTGAAAGGCTCAGTTTTGGAACTCAATAA
Source organism: Numida meleagris (assembly GCF_002078875.1). Classification (NCBI taxonomy): domain Eukaryota; kingdom Metazoa; phylum Chordata; class Aves; order Galliformes; family Numididae; genus Numida; species Numida meleagris. The sequence continues at coordinate 2,734,579 of NC_034415.1, read as the reverse complement.
TTTAAAAACCCTGTTGCATTTTAAATTTATAGGCATACCTATATTTTCAAAGTATTTACCTCCTTTCAGAACTGACAATCTACTTCCAGCTTCTTAAATAGGTAAGAGTGCAAGAGTTATTACAGTGCTTAAATAATGTCTAATAATTCAGTCTTAAATAGTATGCAATGATAGTAAGAAATATTACAACAAACTATTCACTTATAACAACACTGCAACAGCTATTATTTGATAGAGTCCTGTAGGATAATTTGATTTTTTTTTATTTAGTTTATTACACTACAAAGAAAAGAACTTGCTTCAACTGGAAAGGCAATTTTCTGATGTCCATTTCAAACCATAACAGTATCTTTATCGAGGACAAAGGTACTGGACATGACACACACATAGATGACTACAACTCTGCATGAAGATGCAAGTCTTAACAAAACCAGTTACGTCACAGATGTGTTTATGCAGTTATCAGAGTTGCCAACACTTACTTCTGCCAAACCTTTTCTCCTAGATGAACACTTTTATAATGAACAGTGAGGTGATCTCTACGGCCAAAACATTTTCCACATTCTTCACACTGATGTGCTTTTTCACCTTTAAAGGCAAAATTCAATACATTTTGGTTAAATCTTCTGGAACTTGTCAACTGTCTAAGAGTTGTTAATCGTAACACATAAACTAGATCCACATAAGGGTCTTCAATACCTTACTTGATCTTTATACCAAAGGATTCTCTGTTATCAACGAACAAAATTCAAGAAGTAGGGTATTTCTATCAGAGTAAAGATTTTTACCATTTCTTGTTCATCAGCATAACTGACCTCATCCTCATTCCTACATACAAATTCATTTTCATGAGTTAAGGGACACTTCACCAGACCCCCACAGTATAAGAGGCACAAATGAATGACTAGGAATCTACTCTCTTCTTTACAACCTGAAATGTAGTACATTCAATAATTCAGAAGCTAAAAAAGAGAAGCTTATTTAAACACAGCAAATTATTTTCAGCCACTAATTTTTAGAACTCAAAATCACTCCACAGCATTTATCTTTTCTTATTATCCTGTTTTACATAGTTACCTTTTTCTTTTATTCTGCTGCTTAAAAGTATCTTGATTCTTTTTAGTCATCTTGAGATCTTCCAAATAGTGGCAGAATGTTTCTTCTCATGTAAGTAGGAGGAGTGTGGACAGTCAAAGAATGTAACTTTCTAGAGGGGGAAAAAGCAAATAGAGTAGAAAAGAGGATTTTTTTTTTTTTTTGTACTCGAGTTTTCAAAAAGATTTCTTTATTTTATAGCAGACATTATGATGTTGAACACTAAAAAAGAAGCTGTCCTTCAAAGTAAAGGCTCGGGAAGCTTGGACTCTGATCACTTTCGTATTTTCATGCTGCCTATAAACAATTTTGCCTAGTAGAAGGCTGTGTTCCCTTTGGACCCTTTTTTAAGAAAGTCCCTAGTGAATCTTCACTCTACTTATACATTTTGTAACCTTTCCAGACTCAGTGCAATAGGAAGACGTTTTTATAATTTCTTTTTCTTCCTTCTGATAATCTCTATCTGGCTGTTCTGAAGGCTGACAACCACCTTTCTTCCTCCTTCTCCGTAACAGAGAACTTCAGAAACACCTCTTTGATGCTTTTACTTTAAAGTGATCAGTGTACAAACTACGACAGAGACCGTGACAGCTTCTTCTGTGTTGTGGTATTAAATTTTCACAAAATTGCTATGAAAAAAAAGAAATCTGAACCCATTAAAAAAAATCCTCCTTTTTCACTCTTGCTTTTTAATTATTATTATCTTTTAAAGCAATTCGCTGTTACATGTTTTTGACTGTCCCTTGGCTTTCTAGGTTAACATGGAGGAAACATTTAGCATATAAAATTTGAAAACACGTAAGGTTAACCCTACTGAAGCAGACCTTAAAAGTACTTGGCCAAAACCATCACACAGATATATGCTGAAGAAAATTCGTAATGCATTTATTTGCTCTTATTTCAAAATAGCTGTTTCTGAGACAATTTTCAAAGAACACGCCTACCTGAGTGTATTTTTTTGTGTTTTGTCAGATGGTCATGCCGAATAAACGTTTTCCCACATTCTTCACATTCATATCTCTTGTCATCGTGGTGGACTCTTAGATGAAGTCTGTGTTAGAATGGAGGCAAATTTACTTCCGTATCACCGCTCAACATAGCAAACGTATAGTCAAACGGCCACAAAACACAACTTTGTTAATATAATCTGTACTGCCATTTCAATGCAGAATAGCAGAAAATTCATTTCTTAATGCTTCTCACAAACATCAGGAAGTAACATTTAGATGAAATATTCTTAATGGCTCTTAAAAAGCAACAGAGGACAGAGCTAAACTCTTACATCTGAAATTAATTTAACACAGTATGTTAGTCCTCCACTTAATTTCCCTCTGATTAACAAAGATTCAAGCGTTTTTACAAGTGCAAGAAACTTAACTTTGATGCAAAATTCCTGTGGGATTCTGTGTTGAAACCACTAATGTTTTATATTAAAACAAAAATGAATTTTATTAATATATATTCAAAATTTAAGCATTTATTAAAACATCTACTAATGCTCTCAGTAAGAATACATGAAAACAGAGATTATAAAGTATTATGTTGACAAAGAGAATAAATAACCAAATGAGACACTTCAACATTGTATCTGACGAAAATTTGTACCTGTAAGAGCTTCCATGACGAAAACTCTGCCCACAAATACTGCAAAGATGAGGCTTCTCTCCACTGTGAATTCTCAGATGCTCTTTCAAAGTTGTTCTGTTTTAAAAAGGCAACAGAATTCAATTTTAAGCAGTGTCACTGCCACTTGGATGTAAAATAGATCATCATGTTCTCAGTTTCTTTAATTCTGACAGATCACAGCGTCTCCAAATAACTGTCTCAATTTATGCATATACACACACATGCATACATTCAAAAGGTAGTACCCCAAACATCTACTATTTACTGAACCAGCTGAGTCTAGACACAATATCATCAAAGAAACAAAACATCGTGCCAACATACACTTGGACAACATACCTTAAAGAAAACATCAATTTTGACAGTATCTTCTATGTAACAGGTCACTACATATCTCTAAGCTTTAATGTCAAATTCGAAGGAAATCCAGATCATGGAAGTCTATTACCTTAATTCCTCACACAGCTTGTTTAAACATATAGAGCCACCTTGTGTATGTAGGTAAGTACGTACGTTTGCAAATTTATTTTACTACTGCTTTTGCAATATGCAAAAAAAAAAAAAAAAAAAAGAAGTGCACGCCGGTAACAATCCTTCTCAAGCAAAGGAACTGGAAAATAAAATTCAGTGGACACAGAACAGGTATGTGTATGAACTAAACAAAAAAGGAAATTCTTCACTCTATTACCAGTTCCTATTAAAAACATTATTAGTCAAGGATATTCTATGTTATACACAAAAAAAACGTTATTTCTAATTAAAGCAGTAACGTTTCAATATTCAACTGCATTACATAAATTAAACTTGAAATGCATAAACACTGACTTCTTTAAAAACAAATTCTTGCACTTCAAAGTGAGCTTTATGAAATTATAAGACTGTCTTTTACTGTTTCTTTACTATTTCATTATTGCACTAGTATGTTTTAACACACAAATACCCTATTGATCAAACTAGCAGGCACACCATCACAAAAATCTGTTAGGGACAAATCATCTTCTTGTAATTACTCCAGGCAATTTTGTCAAGACATTGAGATAAAAAATAAAAAATAAAAAAAAATATCAAGAAAACAGGCTGCAATATAGATAAACTCAGATCTTTTTAATACATATTCTCTAAGGAAAACTCACTAGAATCTGTCATTCACTGACATTAAGCTCTCTTTTTTCAAATGAAAAAAATATCTGATAACTGTTTCAGAACCCAAATAAGTCACTACTTGGAACACTTCAATGATATCATTTATGGAGCACTGCACTGATCAATACCTGCACTGAAGGTATTGATTATTTAAAATTTACATTTTTTAATTCATAAACCTGGAATAGAAAAGCGTGTTTAATTTCTACAGTTTCCTAAGGGAAACTAGGCACTGAGGGACCGAGCTGCATTTAAAAGCGTATGGCATTTGCTACTACATAACACTTACATATGTGGACAAAAATATAATTTATTTGTCAACATTCAGAACTTCAGTTTTTCAAACAGCCAAATTAACACCAATCTTCTCCATTCAGAGAAACAGCAGCAAAGGTTTTACAGTATTATTCCATCTTCCATGAAACTGTAAAATTCCAACTCCTTAGCCACTCTCACCAGTGTTCGTCTTCCTTTCCTAATCAGTATATTTATCAAGGTATCTACAGCAGAAAACTCTCTCCCACACAAATGCGAGATGTTCTGGCAAATACAGGAACCCTAACTAGAGTGGAGGAGAGGTAAGACATCTTTAATAAAATTCTGCCTCACAACTACATTACATACAGTTGTTACTGGTCATCAGAAAATTATGTGTTACCTGTGCCTCTTACACTAATTTTTTTTATATACTAGCGCTCTGAAATGGCTTCCTTTACATTAAAAAGCCAAAGCTAGAACATATTTAGAATCGTACTAAGTATTTCTGCTACGCTGAAGTTCAAGCAGTTATGCACCTCCTTACCGTTCCCTAACAGATTTCCCACAGATGAAACACGTCCATTTTCTCTTTCCTCCATGAGTACATTCGATATGACGTTTCAGATTTCCTGTATCGTTAAATTGTCGCCCACAAATGTCACAGGGAAAAGGCCCTACAGGTAAACAGACACGCATAATATTATTAACTGTTGGTTAAACCAAACAAGATACAAGCATTAGTGACTCGTAAAAACCCTCACCAATTTACAAAGCAATAAAAAAAACTTCTAATAAATGATTGATGTTTAGTACAGTTAGTATAGTTTAATTAAAATTCCTTCAATTTCCCCTTAATTTATTCCTAATAGCAGTTATTGTGGCAAGTATCATGATCGTGAAGCAAAAATGAGAATTACTAGTCACAATATTCACACCCACTTCAACTGTTTCAAAACCCAAATTCCCATTACTATCACCGATCTACTCCCCAGTTCCGAACTGCTGTAAACATTTGGTATTAAAAAAAGGGCTCTGGAAAACTTCAGGGAAAATCTGACTCAACTGCTGAGAACCAATATACATAAAACACTTTTAAAACAGAAATAAACTTAATTCTCCCCCCAACCCCCCAATTTTTTTATTTACGTAGATATGATACAATGTCTCAAAAAGACAGCTGAAGGGAAAGTTAAAAAAAAAATCCAAAAGAGAAGGAATTGGAAAAGAAGGGGTAGATGAGGTAGAAACCAAACTGATCAGGACATACAATGGTGGAGGAAGTTTTACTTTAAATCTATTGTTTACATGTCAGAAGGAGGTTTCTATACCGAGATGGAATTTTTCTTGATGTTTCAGTCTTGCAAATCGGGATTTAAAGTGCTCTTCACAGTAGGTACACTTAAATGGTTTATCCTGAGAGTGAAGGATCATATGCTCTTCTAAATGAGGTCTGCGAGTGAAGGACTTCTTACAAATCTAAAACGATAATATATTTTGTCAAAAAAACTTCCACTACAATCAGATTTTTTCCCTATTTATCAGCTTTACCCATTTACTTCACCTGCTCTCTGCAGAGAAAAACCTGAGTCTACATAAACCCTAATGTATTATGCTATGCAAATCAGGACATAGATCAAATCGATATGTCAGTTTGAATTGGCATCCTGTAAACTGCCACACGCTCCATCCTCCCTTCTTTCTACCAACTCTAATGCTTAGCACTCTTTTCCTGAAAAGAAATCAACTCAACCCAGAAAAAAAAGCAAACAGTTCGGGTTTGTTTTCAGACGGTAGAACACCTCTGTGGGACAGCGATAAAAGCTTCTTCTGCAGTATAAGCCACTGCAGAACTAGTGTCGTACCCGTCCCTTATTTTGACTGGGAAATTGTCTGGAAATAGCATGTTTTTAAAGAGCAAATGCAAATGCCAACAAAGAAATATAACCCCAAAATATACATTAGAGATACAGAATATTTGCAACTTTAAAATAATCAAAGCCTAAAGGAATAAGAATTATTAGTTGTTACTGAAGTAAGAATCACAGAATGGCTTGGGTTGGAAGGAACCCCAAGGATCATCAAGTTCCAGCCGCCCTGCTACAGACAGGGCCACCAACCTCCAGACCTGGCACTAGACCGGGCTGCCCAGGGCCCCATCCAACCTGCTCTTGAACACCTCCAGCGATGGAGCATCCACAGCCTCTCTGGGCAGCCTGTTCCAGCACCTCACCACTCCCTCTGCAAAGAACTTCCCCTGACATCTAATCTACACCTTCCCTCCTCGAGGTTAAAACCATTCCCCCTTGTCCTATCACTGTACACCCTTGTAAAAGGTTGGTTCCCTTCCTTTTTAGAATCCCTTTTTAAATACTGGAAGGATGCAATGAGGTCTCCCTGCAGCCTTATCTTCTCCAGACTGAACAAGCCCAGGTCCCTCAGCCTGTCTTCTTCGGGGAGGTGCTCCAGCCCTCTGATCACCTCCAGGACCCTCCCCTGGACCCCCTCCAGCAGCTCCACATCTTTCCTGTGCTGGGGGCCCCAGACCTGGCTGCAGTTCTCCAGACAGGGCCTCACAAGGCCAGAGCAGAGAGGGACAGTCACCTCCCTGTAAGTAGTTGTATGATTCATTCCTGCTCCTAAAATGTTTCTTATTTAGTAGCAAATGGAATCTGTAGTATGTTCATACAACATAACTTCATCTGGGAGACAACACCCTTAGGCAGCCATACAGTACCTCCAACCATGCTGCAACCACCAGCAGAATGAACACTACTGATCCCTACAGTCAATATCTCCCAACCTCCTCCTGTATCGCTTATAAGCCAAAGTTCATGTTCAGAAACAAAGCAGAACTAGTAATTATATCATGTTACAGCACCTAGCATTAGACAATTAGGCACATATAGCAGTTAGCTAAACAAAACAACTGTCCCGATCAAAAAATAAATGCATACTGATTACCTTAAAAACAGGAAACCACATTTAAAACCTTAACACAGTACTTGGCAGCAGACAGATAATGAATGGAAATTCTGCACTCTTCTTTTTACAGTAGATATAATTTCACATACACACACACACTTTTGCAGAAAACAATGGAAAGTATTCTATAATTTTAAATCTAGAGATAGATTTCATACAGATTTACAATTCTGTTGACGTGTATATGCAGCTAAATGAGAAAACATCTCATACTTAACATACACCTTCAAAGCCTTCCCAAAACATATACTTCACGGTCAGTGCTTGAAGTGTGTAATTAATAGAAGAACAAATACTCCATTGATAAAGTATTCATAAGTCTCAAGTTCAATCATCTGCAAATTGATGTACTTCAATAAAAGTAATAGCTAATCACATGAAAAAAATAGGCCCTTCAAACTGCTTTAGAATTCAGCTTGGTGCTCTACTTAGTCACAAACTGAACACAGAGAAAGAAATTCAGCCTCTAAACCCACGCATAAACAAGAAATTTATACTTCTAAAGCTTGCAGAAATTTCACAGAAACATATACCTTATTTTCACTTTAGCATTCAGGTCACAAAACAGCTTAGTATCTACATGAAAAAAACAGAACTCCCGAAGTACTACTTACATCGCATTTCCAACCTTCACTCTTTGTCTTTTTAATAGAAAGAAATTCTTGTACATTCTCTGGATGAAACCTAGGGGAAGGACAGCAGCTGAAAGTATTCTTAACTTTCTAAGATGAAGATCACCCAAATACGAAATATCCACTTCTGAACTTCGTATGTCATAAAAGTTGATCAAATAGCAGAACAGGACACTTAGAGTTAAGCAATTCTAAAGGCACAAGTAAGTAGAAAACAGTGTTCACTACAGACTCCTTTAGAACCTCACATGAAAACTGGTGAGACAAAGGACAGCTCAAATTAGAATGCTTTATGGATATTTACAAAGACAGAGGAAAAAAGTGGTATGTAAATATGAATACCTTATAATTCGACTTGTCATAAATAGTTTATTCACCTAAATGAATCTGGAGGGAAACTGTTTATCTATTATCACCAACAGTATAGTATCAACATATAAAGCCAAAGGTCTTTCATTCTTCCTTCAAATTAAAAAAACACAAACAAGTAATTATTAAGACTTGCGTTCTGACTGACTCTAATTGCTAATCTGAGCATTCTAAAATTTACAGTAAAAACCTACAGTAGAACTACAACAGAACTGCTGTGGATTTGCTATTTAGTCAGCTCTTGTGCACTCTACATGGCAAGTTAGTTTGACACTGCTAATCCCTAGGTCCTCTGAAAGGATACTTATAACCAATTATATATATAGAGCCAAAGAACGCTGTTTGCATAAATGATTCCTCAGAAACATGAGTCAAATTAGCTCATACTTGCCTCTTCACATGTTTTGCTAACGTCTTCTTGCTTGCATGTAGCTTATTGCAGTAGGGACATTTGTGTTCCTTTTTATGAAAGTCCGTATCGCTAGAGTGTTTCTTTCTGTGCACCGTCAGGTTGGACTTCGTTGAATAGCGCTGATGACATATATCACACTCAAAAGGCTTCTCACCCGTGTGTACACGTGTATGGCTCTCATATTTGCCTACGTAACAACAGAAAAAAGTATCTGTTAGCGTAAACTGTCACAGATATCACCTACAATACACATTTGGGATCCGATTCTAAATTCTAAAATAATTCAGGCACGGTCTAGGCGCATTCCACACACATCTACAGATCTCTATTGGTTTACACCACTGAAAGCTGCACGATGATCGCTTATGTATTTCATGTAAGGTTCCTCCGTACACTTCCAGCATAGCTATTTGTAAAATTAAGAGTAAAAATACAATTGCTCTGTATTACTGTTAAATACGTGCAAGAGTTTTGAATCCCTCTTGTTCAACCCTACAGCCTGCTTTACTCTCCAAGCACTGGAAGTACTAAGTACTTTAATTACACTGACTTTGAAGTGCCTTTTCAGAAAAGCAAACAGCTTTGCAGCAAACTGGTATTTTTAAAGAAAGGTATTTTCAAGCAACAAAACCGAAGGTAATACAAGCTTAAAAAAAATTACTGTATATATCACTTGATTTAATGCTATTTCTCATGCTTTTTCGAGCAGAAAACCTAGAATTCTTAGTCAGAAAATGGAAAAAAGAGACTTAAATGCAGGAAAGTTCAGAACACACCACTAAAACACTGTATCTTCACAAGCCATTCATTTCTGCACAACAGCCTTTCAATATTGAAAACACCGTTGTCATATTAAGCAATTTTCCTGATTTTCTTTAATTTTAAGACACGGCATTTAAAGTACAGATAAGCCCCACTGTTCTAATGCTGAATAGCTATTATTACATAACATGGGATTTGGAAAATTAATTTCACCTCAGTTGCAGTATCCCCATCTATAAAATATGGATAACACTAAAGATAACACTGTTTATCAACTCAACTAACCAAAGTACTCTCAAAATGAAAAGCTGTATAGAAAAGTTAAACAAATTCACAAGTATGTTTTTTACATTATAGTCAAGTTAAAAAAAAAAACACAACAGGAACACAAAACAGTTCTAAAAGTCATATTAAACAACTTTTTGAACAAGAGCAAGCTAAACACAGTCATAAGTAGGAACTAATACACACCACAAACCTCTCATTTTATAAACGTTCAAAATGATGAAAGAAATAATGCAGCTATTATAAGAAAAAAAAGTCCCAATACCATGAGGAACAGTTTTTTTCCCAGTTACTGTGATCTAAAGGGTGCCACCCAGAAATTCTGATCTTCACCCTCAGAGAAACAGCCCCACTTATCTCCCATACAATAAGCACCACCACATGGAATAAAGGAGAGAGAGCTACCGAACTTGCTCTTTCTTACCTATTCGATCAAACTTTTTGTCACACTTGGGACACTGCAGCAGTTTTTTGTTACTGCTTTGAATGATGACCGGAGCCAAGCCTTCAGGAATACTTCCCACCGAATCAGCTACCTCGGAACCCTCCTCAGTATCGTGTTCTTTTTCACTTTGCTCTTCAGTGTCTGAATCTTCACCTGACATTTCTTCCTCCTGTCCTTCTTCATCAGCATTGCATTCACTTCCACTGTCTTCAAACTCACTTCTATCAGATATCTCCTTGTCAGAACTGACTTTTTCCAAGTTGCTGTCAGATGCATCATCACTTTCGCTATCACTGTCATCAAATTTAACTGGACACTTACGGTTTCTCGTGGACCGTCGAGTGGAAAAGCCTGCTTTCTCAACCATTTTTAGCCCATGTTTTCTTTCCAGTGAAAGGGATCTGTGGGCTTTAGCCAAATGATTTTCTAAAGACTTCTTGTAACAGAAACTTCGACCGCAGAAAGAGCACTGGTGACAATTCAACAGTTTACCAGTCAGTTCATTTAGCGTTTCTGCTGGTGTAGGCGTGTCAGTTACCACATCAGACTGTATGCTAGAAACACTTTCGTTATTTAGTAACTTCACTGCATCTATAATATCTAAAAATTTGGCTGCTTCCAGCACCAGCGGAATTTCATTTTTATATACAAAGAACTCAGATGTGTACAGAAACTCCAACAAATGCTGAAAGACAGAATGAGTTACGTGATCTAACGTGACAACATCAGTGCTTGGATTTTTGCTTAAACAGGCATGAAAGTAACTACTCCCAACAGCCACTACAACTTTGTGAGCACTGAATTCTTTTCCTTCTACTATTATGAGTAAATCACAAAATGATGGACGCTTCTGTCTATCATCATTTAGGTACTTCAGCAGGTTTTTGTTGTACTGTAAGGAGCTTAGCAGCTTCCTTTGCTCCGACGAGGGTGAAAGTTCTGGGGCAGATTCAAGCTGATCTGCAGGAGCTATTTCTGCAGACTTTGAGACAATTTCTTGGGCACAGTCTACTACGAGAATCTGATCCGAAGCAACTTTCTCATGGCCAAGGTGAACCTTTTCGTTTACATTTGCAGCGAGCCGTCTCCTTTTCTTCATTGCAGAAGCGCAGCTTTAAAACCAGGAGCTTCATAGGTGACTGACGAAGAATTCCAATGGAGACTTGCTTCCGCTCCAGAGCTCCTTGAGAAAATACCTAACAGCAATTTCATAATCTACAAAAGAATTACGACAACAGCAGCATTTAGCACTTAGCCGGAACTTCCTTTTGATTCATGCTTTCTGCGTTGCCCTTAGTTCTACCAACACTTCAAGCACTTATCGAGCTCCGAGATCCTCGTCCCATTCCAGGCCGCCACACAGCACGGCTCCGAGCGAGCGCGCTGCTGCCGCCTATTATTAGAACGAGGAGGCGACGCGGCCGGCTCTGCTGTCCTCGCAGACACATATAGCCCGTGAAATACTGCGCGACGGCAGCGCGCTATTATTACTGCCCCGAAGCGCGCTATTATTACTACAGCCCCGCACGGAGGACAGCCCCACGACTCTCCCGCCGGGCGCGGCCCCGTCCCCGCGCCTGTCACCACCAATGCCAGGCCGCTCCCCGTCTCGCTCGGCCCCGCCCGGCCCGCTGCCTTTGTTCCCCTCCGGCAGACCCACCGCGGAGCCCGGGGCCGGGCCGAGGGCCCTCGCCCGAAGGACGGCGGCGGGGCCGTAAGGCACCGCAAGGCACCGCGCTCGGGGGCAAAGCGGGCGCCTCGGGCCCGCCCCCCTCGCCGGCTCCCCCCAACCCCGCCGAGCGAGACACAAAATGGCCGCGCCCTCCCCCGCCCTCAGGCGCGCCCCCCCGCGCTGCCGCGGCCGCGCACACCTGCGCGGCGCCGGGCGCTCCCTGGACCCGCTCGGCCGCTGAACGCCGCTGCACCCGCACCGCTCCGCGACCGCTTCCGTCGCTTCCGGGTCCCGGCGCAGCGCGCAGCCGCGCTCCCCGCGCCAGCGGGCAGGAGGCGGTGACGCTGTCGCTACTGAGCATGCGCCGATGCTATCTCTCGCGAAGCGCCCCCCGGAGGCCGGGCCGCTGCGGGCGCGGTGACATTTCAAACAGCTGTGCCGACGGCAGAGCCCCAACGTTCAACTACCGTGAAAAAGCGAGTGGCATTCTGCTTCAACAGCTGCCGGGGGCACATGACTTGAAACTTCCACACTACAAATAGCTTTTCTCCGTAACGTCATTTGGCGTGTACAGCGTCTCCCACGCGCTCCGAAGCGCTCCTTCGCCGTTCTCGTGGAGCAGAAGCAGCGGGCAGCGACTGGCCGCAGCTTGCGGGGGTGGCGCCGCTACTACGAGGGAGGAGGCGGCGCGGGATCCGAACCTGCGGCGTAGCAGCTGTCCCGCTCCGCAGCAGGTGTACGTCAGCCGTGGCTGCCACCCGGCAGCAGCGTATTGCTTTCTTTCTTCCCATAAAAATACCGAAAATTCTCAAAGTATTCGTCACCTCATGACTGTTTCTATGCTGTACTCATAACCCTTCTGCTTTGTAACTGAAGTTTAGAATTATTTAACACTTAAATTCACTTCTCACTGTCAGTTAAAGTCAGTAGTTTAATTATTTCATTTTAGGCTGCCAGTTCTTTCAATGGTTGCTTCTGAAGTGAAAAAAAATAAGCATCGTCAAGTCATAAGAGCAGCCAACAGCAGTACGTTTCCTTGAGGAGAGCTGTTTTGCCAGCAGAAGTAACCAAGCCAGGAGTCTTGTGCAGAGCAGGTCTGAGCTGTGCTTGGTTGTCACTGTCTGTGGTAGTGGGATTCAGGCCTTTTTCAGTCTTTACTGCATTGTCAAGGACCAGAATTTTCAATTCCTGTTGTTGTGCATGGAAAAATTCATGCAGATAGTCAACGTCCTTATTTCTACGTAAGATTTTGTATTTCTGCATATTCCTGGGAGATGTTTCAACAGCAAAGAGTCAGATTGCTACTGGAAGATATTTACATTAGCGGTCTCATTTGAAAGCAAAAGTAGTGCCTGGCCTCAGAGTACTATGTACTCATATACTCATATAAACTCATATAAACTCATACTCATAGTACTCATATGAAGTACTATGGCCAACCAAAAATATTCTGGGCATAATTCCTTTCACCAGCAGAATTCAGAGTTGGCTTCCAGCATTCTCCTTAAACAAAGCAGAAGCTGCACCTCTGACTTCGGCCTAAAGTCAGAATTTTCTTCCCATTCCACTTTAAGAATTAAATTCAATGCCTTTTACCACGCCATTTGTTTCTGTCTTGTTTTTCCTCTAGATAACTACCTTTTCAGATATTTGTTGTTAACATTATTTACTTCGTGCTGAACACGAAATGGGTTCTTGGAAGTCTGCAAAGCATCCACATCTGTCTAATTGTCAAAGCCTGCAAGTTCAGCACGCGCTCTGACTTAGCTGAAACATAGGTAACACTTTTTCTTTTTTCCAGTTTTATGTTACCTGAAGGATTTAGTTCAAAGAAAATTACACAATGCTAAGTGATCCATTACAGTGGCTGGCATTGCTACGATAATTATCCTCTAGAAACAAAATGTTCTTGAACTCTCAGGTCATCATGGTACTTTCAGCATGAATTCTTTTGCGGTTAAAATGGTACGGACAAAATTTAACTGTAGTAATCCTTTTTGTTCCAATACCTATTCGTGCTGAATGTTGTTGCTACTTAATAGAATATTCACATAGACAAAAAAACTGACTTTTATGTTTAATAAAGAGAAACGGCATCAAAGAATAAGGACTTGCTCGTGTCTGTGAGGCTGTAATTTGCAAATACACATTTTAGATTTTTCCAAGAAAACAGTATTTTTATCACATAATATTCTTAAAATATTGGAAATTATGAAGTAGCTTTGTGCAGAGAGTTTGATGTTAGAAGAGGAAATTTCATCTTGAAATATCTGCTCTTCAGCTCAAAATCTTTTTCTAAGATATGAGACTATGACAGATACTTGAATCAGGAACAATTTAAACAACAAGCATAAAGAGAATCACCTCCAATTTTAAGCATGTAGCTGCCAAACAAACAAAATTGCACAAAAAAAAGCATGCAAGTTTTAAGACCTAGCTAAGTCATTGCCATTTATTTCCAACAGCTGTCCACTGCAAGTACCCAGTTATAAATCTAGCAGCATAAACATTCTGAACTGCCGCCTTCACTTTGGCTATGACATTTATCTAAGGCAAGTGCCTATTTCTCTAGGAATTTTAGAGCTACTTTGCAGTGGGTTCACTTCCTGTGACATTACTGAAACATGACCCAGACTGTCAGTCATACTTTTTGTATCCTTTTGTGTGTCTTTGCTCTCTTCCTTTCAGCAGTAATGTGTGGGCTACGGGAAACCCACAAAACCTATATTTCCTCTAGTCTGAAATATTTCTGTATTTTATTGACAGCTACCACATACACACAAATGTTTTAAATTAGTCTTCAAGCGAAAGGGTTATAAGATTGTCTATAGAGTCTACAACAATTTTTCTAGCCAGCAGTGCTGACTAAAGCTGGAACCATTGCCAAGAAATTATTTCAGGTAGGCCATGAAATGACCACCCCAGTCTTTCAATCCAGGTCTCTGTGGGGCACTAATCAACTGGAGGCTTATCATATTGTTAGAGATGTTTGGCACGCAAATCCAGTTGATCAGGCTCCTCTGCATCTCCTCTTTAAAGAGCAACAACTGAAATGTGTAGAGAAGGAGGTCAGATTTGCCTCCTACTCTATCAGCCTTCCTCACTCCATCTAAGGAGCTGAATCTGAGAAGGGCAGAACAGTACCCCTGCTTGGGCTCTCTCCAGATTCTGCTGAGGATGGGGACTTCACTCTCAAACGTGTTATTGGGGTATGGATTGAATAACAATTATCTTGGCCTTTTCTTTTTTTTTTTCTTTCTTTTTTTTTTTTTCTGAGGGGTCAATGCAGCATGGACACAGCAGAAAGCTACTGTAGAGCCCACCAAGCAGATTTCCTCCTGGAACTCTGCTCCAGTACAGACTTTAGGTAAAGTTATTACAGAAAAGGAACAAGAAACTCAGAGCTGACAGAATAAGGCAGAAGTTTAAAGTCTGTACTGAACTGTTTCTCAATACTAGGCTTGTTCTCAGTTTCTGCTTAGAGCTCTGTTGTGGAAACATGGTAGTTGTATACATCGATGCATGATGAGGACTCACCGTCGTCATAGCTCCACTGCTGTTTACACTTAAGATTTGCATGAGGAACTATGAAACTGAGAAAAGCTAAAGTCAGCCCACTGGAAAACTGAACAACCAATGGATTCAAAGTCTACAGGAAGATTTACGGATGAGCTGCATTCCATTTGCACTTTGAAAATATACCAGCCATAGAAGCTTTAAGATAGAGAGAAATTACCTGTGTACGCGCTTGTAGCACTGCCATCTCTCTCTTCTCCACTAGTTCCTCTGGTGCCTGACAACCTACAGGAAAGGAGAAGAGTGGGATAAAAGCTGAGAGAGAGAAAATAACCATGGAAGAAATACCTGGTCTTCTCCTCTACTGATGTAAAAATTCAAGCACTGCTACAAAAATTGCTGTCATTTAAAGCTGTGCTCCCCATTCTGAAGCTGTGCAAAGAAGCAAGGATTTACATCAGTTGTTTTAATCCATGCTTCAAAAGAACAAATTAAAGCTTCTGTGGTAATACACTGCTAGCATCAAAGAGGCATTTTCCTATAAGCAAGGCAAGAATCAGGGAGAAATGTAACCACTTGTATTAGTTCAGACAGCATATGTGACCATCTGAAGTAAAACCAGACCAGCTTTGGGTACATGACCTCAAGAAGAGTTAATGGGCCCCAAATTATCTTTATTTTTCCAGTCATATTAGCTGGATTAATAAAAGGTAGCGCCTCTCCCTATAAACCTTGCTTTGTTTATAGCCTTGGACTGTCACAGCTGCAACAGTACTATCAAATTTCCAGTAAAACTAGCAAAACCAGACTTCATTCTACAGAAATTACCTTGGCTCAAAAATCCTTGCATCATGAAAAACTATGTGGTAAACAGCTTGAAATGTTTTCTGCATGTCTTACATTGCTGCATTTCCATTGCCCTGCACAACGAGGGACCTGTAAGTGCCACAGGAGTGCCCCGTGTGCCGAGGCCCTGCTACAATACAAGAATTTCAATAATGAAGGGAAGCAGAGAGCTGTTGTCACTGTCACTTTTTTCAGTCAACCAGAAACCAATTATCCCTACTTGACAGGCCCAATTAAATCATTGGGTAGAAGGAAGTACTAAGTAATTGGAGGTTTTTTTATTCACAGTCAGACCTGGTGGTGTTTGTTGGGCCACAGAGTAAGAGTCAGAGCTTTTCTGACCCGTGTCTCTCCATGCTGTCCATGGACATTGCTTTTCACCCCTAAGAAAAGTAGTTGCTTTTTCTTTTAAAATTTGTAATCTTTTAATATATATTCTCTGTCACTGCAGAAAACTTTAAGGTCAGACTAGCTCTTCAGGTTTATAGAGAACATGAAGTTAGGAGTTCTGTCATGAAAAGCCTCACGTGAAGGCCTTGTGCTGACTTACACTCTTTTATCTAGTACTCTTGAAAAGATATGGGGGGTTTTCAGCTCTTATGTTACTTTGAAACTTGAGGGCATATCTAACATAGAATTAGACTGATGCACTGAGGGATTGAATAGTTTACTGTAAGGATTCAGCAGAGCTGAATAAATGAGGCATTGAGTGTGCCAAGGCCAATTCCTGTTCAAGTTAGTATTGAGTCATGGCCCTCCAAGGTCTAAGGAATGCACTGCTTGTGATAGCAAAAGGAAAAGGTACAGAACTAGTTCATTTTGAATTACCAAGTTTATAATAAGATTAAACTAGGTCCGTTTTTAATGTTATAAGAAGTCCATCTATGTTTTGCTAAGTTTCACGTGAGCTAAATACCCCACAACTGTTATCCAGCATTGCTTGTTTAGAGTATGTAGCAATGCATCTAGTTTATTTATGCCTGGACATAAACAACTTGTTGAATTACACATAAAATAGTAATGCTTCTTTCCACAAAGCAGCTCTTTCACATGCCTCTCCATGCTATCAAACAGAATTCCTTTACGAGCTCCAAAAAGACCTTCGCTATACAAGCAACGCAGCACCTGTTGTGCAATGAGAGCCAGCTTGTGGCTGCTTGGTCTGGATGTGACAGATGCTTTGTGGTATTTGAACCATTCAGACACGCAGTTGCACCACACTTGCACTGCCCAGCAGAAAACAGAATTTGGGGTATAAAAAATAAGAAGGACGACAGTGGCATTTTGTTAGAAGCATAGCATGTAAAGCTGACAAATTACCAACAGCATTTAAGCCTTTGTGTCCTCTGATAATATCCAACATGTAATTACAAGGACAGCTAGGGGTAAAATGTAGTCAGATAGGCCTATCAGCTCAGTGTTCATTGGGGCTTTTCAGAGCCCTTCTCCTTTCCTTTGTGTTGAACTCTCACATGGTTACAGTTGTCAGGCAATCCAGATCCATCTCTGTTATAGAAGCATGGTGTTTCAAGGTGTAGAAGGAGATTACAATGCTATTCTCTACTCTCCCTAATCACAATCCATATAATTTTTAGATTGTCTTTGCACTGAATTATAAAGTTAAGGGTATGTATGATTTACAATAGATTCCCCTCCCTCCCCCTCCCATGATACCCAGTTCTAAAAACTGAAGAACATTTTAGGGTTATATGAGTGTTTTTAGCTGCATGTGTTCATTTACCCGAGCCCAACTTGCATATGCTATGATGCACTGCCAGTGCACTTACAGTCAGGATGAAAGGCTGCTGTTAGAAACCTTATGTCATGTATTACTCTACTCATTATGATAAAAAAAATGCCACATAATGAATGTATTACGTTTGTTTCTGAAGCATCACTATGGTATAAGTGAGGACCTGAAGCAAAGCAAACCTGCTTTAAGTCAAAAAAGGAGTAGCTGCCATATGCACTGTGCAAGCAAGCAGTATAGAAGAAAAATGTTATAACTAAAAAGAACTGGAAATACTGAATTAATTCTGCTTAGGTACTGATCCAATATGCATCAACAGCCAAAGCAGCTTGCACAAGAAATCTCTACAGAACAGGTATTTAAACAAAATCATACTAACCAAAACAAAAACCGTAACAACAATTAAATGACAACAGTTTGTAAAATGTCAGCGTAAATGCAATAGCAGTATAATGCCATCTTTCTGTCATTCCGAAGTGCAACGCTATGGAATAGTTCTGTAAGAATCCCCTTGTTACAATGGCCTTCCAAAATTAAAAAAAAAAAAAAAAAAAAAAGAAACAAACAAAAAAGAACCAACACAACATGCTGCCTGGGATCCTGATGGATCTAGATCAATTTCAGTGCATTCCAGCATTCAGGACAGTTATACATGTCTCTTTTGCTGTGGCTACTTAGTTTTCCAAGGTTGATGTTATTTCATTTTAGAAAGTATACTTCTCCAGTAAAAATAGCTGAAGGAGACAACCAGGTTTTAGTTTTATTTTACTAGGAAAAATTCACACAGCACCTGTATCACTTCTAAACAAAAGGCTAGCAGCATTCTTCTGGAAGAGTGAATGTGAATTCTCTCAGATCACTCTGAAGTGCAAAATTCTGAGCAACACATCTGTTGTTAACAGTAGTGCAGCTTCACCAGTCTCACCCACAATGACTGTGGATGCTGTCCTGGTGGTGAAAGGGCTGACAGATGCCTGCGTGCCTTTCTTAAAGACCCAGAGCTAATGCCTTTCTTCAAGACCCACAGCTAATGCCTTCTTGCAAACGTTTTTGAAATTCAGCTTACAGTAGTGCATTTGAATTGAATCCAGGCAGGGAGAAGAGACCTCCAAGTAAAAGCAAGATGCTTCTCTTTCTTTCTGGAAATACTTTCCTGTTCCTAAACCAAAGAGTGAAATCTTTATAACCTTGAAAATACTTCACATAAGAAGTGGCTTGGATTAGTTGAAAGGTTTGGTTGGAGGAATCTTAAGTTAGTTTTCAAATTTTTGAAAACACTTGAAAAATTATTTTACTTGCCCAAAGGGGGAAAAAATCAGCTAGAAGTTTATATTTTTAAAATTGCCAAAACATTTTTCCAGCCATTCTTAAAGACCATTAAAACAAACAAACAAACCCACCTCTTCCTTCTAAAAGGCTCCAAAAATCCCTCATCAGCTCTGCTACAAAGACTGTACTGTTGAGAGAGATGACCATCTATGTTCATATTCTTGCTCAGTTTTTGGAAAACGATTCCCATTTACAGTAGCAGAGAGTCCAAACTACGTGCACTTACTTTTGTGCATCAATATGGGTGGATACATTTTACTTACTATCAGTAGAGAACCTGTGAGATTTACATCAATTTTGTCCAGGTACAAAACCTTTTTTTTCCCATTTTGAATTACAAGTGCAACAACTACTTTCAGAATCAGTGGGACTTCGGAAACATAGAACAATATGGTCCTAAATAAATGCCAAATTGTTACAGAATCTGTTACAGAATTGGGTTAATCGGTCACAAATGATGACTACTAGTCTCCACAGCTGCTAAGGCAATGGACAGCATGTACATTAAGTTCTGCATGCACGGCCCCCAGAAAGTTAATTCCATATCTTAACAAGTTAGCCAGTTGTGATGATCATATCAAAATGAAATTTGGGGTAATAATTTACTTTGAGATATTGATATCTTGCCTTACTTAAAGAGAGCATTATATACAGACATATTTTAATAATCTTCTTCACTAAATTAATACTGAAGTCTGACTTGAGTGGAGTTGGTCAAGGTTGACATGGCTCATTTGACCCTTTCTTCAGAGGTCAGATTCTGCCACAGACTGCTTCATTCATTCTGATTAATCTTATTTAAGAAAAGAGAGAGTTGTATGAGCTGTGTCTTTAAACTACAGTTCATTTCTACTGTTTAGCAACATTCAGGACTACATCTTCAGAAGAGCTCAGCACCTACCATTCTTCAAGCTTGTGAGCTATTCCTGTAGGTTAGCTGAGGACCTGAGGCAAAAGTCTTCAAAAGTCCTGTAGGGAGAAGTCTGTTTCTCACAAAGTAGTGCGTGGTGAACACAGCTGCTTAAGTCATGGATGCTAAGAGAAAAAATCTCTCAGCAGCTATTGGTGCACAAACAACCACAGTAACCACAGCTGTACTGGAGGAAGTTACTATTAAAAATGCCTTTTTTTTTTTTTTTACTAAAATAAATCTTGATACCTAAGAAAAGATAAAGTTCAGCATGTGCAAAGATGTCAGCATATCTTCCCATCCTCCCAGAAAATTTAAGATGCAGTTAAGGGACTGAATTCAGCAGGAAACCACCTGGTGACATAAGGGGGCCTCTGGCTACTACGAGAACATAAATAAATTAAAAGAGTAATACCCACTCTTTGCCCCAACACATCTAACATGATGCTCAGAGGTCCAGCTGTGCCATCTCCATCCAGGGGACATTTTCCTTCGACTGGCATGGGAACACGGTGACATCATGTCACCTATACGTACGTCATTGTCACTGAAGTCAGTGTCATCCTTAATGAACAAAATATGTGTGAAATATTCTAAATCAACACAAGTTTGGAAGCCAGAATATTTCATTTTACCTTGTGAACAATATAATTCAAACTGACAGTCTTTCAGGATGTAGTTTGGTACAGAAGTGCAGCCTATAAGAAATGCATTGGCATTAAGACGAATGCTGTCTTAACCAATACTTAGTAAGGACTTGATATCCCTTTGGGGCACTTTACTACCTATTGTTACTATAATGTAGTCTAATGCTTTAGCACAGAGGCCAAGATTTTCAAGAGGAATTTAATACTTGCCAAGACCCATGCTGAGAGACTTCAGAGATGCCTGCAGGGAGGTTTTGCTTTGCACTTTCTGGAAGTCACATCCTTCAACTGGTAACCTGTAAATTAAAGAGCCTCATATCATCAGATGTTTTTGAAAACCTTGCTGCAAATACACAATACAATAAATGAATAGAAAAAGGGAAAAAAATGATATTAGAGATCGGGAAAAATTAAGAAACTTCTCTATTTTCCTGTTAGAATTGTTTCTCTTTGATGAGTACTGCGTTCTGCATTTCCACTGCAAATTGCAGAAGTCACCATATCTATTCTGCTGGAGTGAAAAGCATAGAGGTAAAATATAAATTTGCAACCTATTTAGCACTTACCACATCAGTGCTGTTGTAAAAACACCATTTGCTTCATTTTGTCAAGCACGCGTGTAACCTTGGAGGTCACAGAAAGATTACTGGTACTGACAAACTTCCTGATTAGATGGCTTGGTAGCAGTAAGATACAGAATACTAATTGCAAATTTTCATCTGCGCTGACAGTGCCTGACCTAGCATTCATCTGCCAGTGGAACCGCTTCCCTGGTGGTATCAGCCACACGCTATACAATAAATAGATGTTATTTGGCAAATTTCATCAAAGATAGAGGTAAGTGAATGACATGCTCCAGAGCCCTGCAAGTCCCAGGGGAATCCTGCAGTACCATACAGAATCATTTGTTTTGACTTAGTGTAAAATACTCAGGAGGCCTCTGTTTGAAAACAAACAATCAAACTCAAACAAAGCAGCTTAAAATTCTCTCCAGAAATGCAATGATCTGAACAGCAGCACCTGGACTAGTGGCTGATCAGGAGCATGTACTGGCTGCCAGCAATCGCAGCTTGTAGTTCTGTGGCTGAATACACCATTGGAGCAGTAGCTGGATCATTGCTCCCACCATTTCTGTCACATCCCAAATAAGATTTATCTGAGTGAACTGGCTTAACAATTCTGTAATCTCTGGTTCATTGATGTTTTACATTAACAGGTAGAAAACTCAGACTACTTTGCTGGAACATGGCGATGTGGAAAACAGAAAAGCAATAAAGTACTCATAACGTCAAAATGTATATTGTGTTTAAGGAAGCAAAAGGCTTGGCAGGTCTTGCAAAATAATTGTGCACTGTAAAATATAACCCTTTAGTTTCAGCAAACCAATCTGCAGATTGGTAAAACTGAAAGCCCATGCTCTGTCTGGGTCTTCTGGTAGGGTGTGTTCTGCTCTGAAGTGCTGCTCAGGCCAAGGAGGAGCAAAAGAGCAAAGCAAGACTTCACAAAGAGGATAAAAAATAATTGCACATGCTAATAACAAAGAAAGGGAAGCTCAAAGATAATATTCACAGACTAACCTAAGTTAAATGCAATTATAAAGAATTTTTCTGTGGAAAAGCATCTATGGCCAAAGAAATTTCCTCATGTGTCCTAAAGACAGTAAACTTTGCAACTGTTGTGTGAAATCCAGGCACATATCATTGTTCTTGTTGCAAGATGCCTAACTAAAACGAAAATGGATCTATAGCAGTTTTGTTAATGAAGTAAAACAACTTTCTATTACAATACAACTCTCTTTCTAGCCTTATTCATATTGGTTTGTCCACTCATAATTAACTTAAGAACTGCAATCTAAACATTATGTAAGCTATGCTTATTAAAGCATATATCATGATTATTAAAGCAACTATCATGAACAGGAAGATGGTCTGGTCATATCCACTGTTCTAACAGGCTATATTATCCTGAGTTCCCAAGAACTCAGAATAGAGAATAAGAAGAATAAGAAACACATCCTAGTGCCTCAAACATGGTGACGGTAACTATACATGCTCTTAAATTCTTACAGGGGGCAGCAGCATTTACCTGGAGATAAATATAATTCTACTGCTTTTCTCTTAGAAATGTATGGTTTAAAATTAATCTGTCATAACATACCTTAGACATAGCCATAGTTCTACAGATCAAATTCTGCTCATTTTTCTCATACGAGCCTCAAAGCATCTTCCATATCTTTATCTGAATTCAACAGGACAGCTTGAATGAGAGAACCAGTACAGGCTGAGAAGTCTGCTAGTGGTTAGAAGGCCCAAGGGACATCATGACTGAGTGATTTCATGCCCTCATGTTTCATGGGTTTTTCAGAAAGTGAAATTCTACCAGCAGTGAACAGTGGTATATAACTGTGATGAAATTTGTCAAGTACTTAACAGAAGATAAAAGCACGGAGCACGGCTGAATACTAGGAAGAAAACCAAAGATCCTAGTAAAACAAAAAAAATCCAACCGCAAGAATGTATTATAAAGCAGAAGGTTTTCCACATTAGGAATATAAAACTGGGAACTGATCTAAAGCAGGCTGGAGCTTGAGCAGAAAATCTAATCCTGTATTGAGAGAATCACAGGATGACATGGGTGGGAAGGGACCTCCTACTTGCTCAAAGTAGCTCCAGTTCAAACAGTTTGCCGGGAAAGGACCTTGTGCCAATGAGTTTTGCATATCCACAGTCTCTCTAGGCAACGTTGTCTTCATTATTGTTTCACTCTTCCATGAAATCACCCATCTGCTTCTGACTAATTACCAGTGTTTTCACTGCCAGTGACCAAAAAGGATCTACTAAAAACAAGTTCAGGTTAATCAGCAACAAATGGTTTGTAAACTTGCCTCACCTCCTTTCAAGGGAATTTTACATTTTATATGAAATATTTAACTTCACTAGGCCTGTTCACTTTAGAGTTTAGATTAAAAATACTGTAGCATTTTGCAGACTGGAGAAGATCAATTACTTAAGAAAATCACCTGTAATTGTATTTGACCTAGAAGGCATGGAATCACATTAATAAAATTTGGAGCAGTAAACAATCTCACCACCTAGTAGTGACAGGCAAAAGAGACACCATTAATTAGTGCTGCTGTCATCTGAAAGTTGAAAATTGTGCTTGTATCAGGCAACAAAAGATATTAGATGATGAAGTTTGCCTGTTAAGAGATGCAGCAAAATATTTTAGAGGACATGACTCCGGCAAGTACAGTCTGATACCACTCTGCACTGCAATTATTGCAAAGAAGCAATCAGAACAGAATCTTTTCTCTGAGAAAATGGCAAAGCCTACAACTTATTAAACTGCAGAATCTCATCAAAATGAAGATATATTGAGAAACTATCAAAAGTACATTCAGATGTTACATTTCACTGCATACGAACGATGTTCACAAAGTACCAACACTGCAGAAATTCAAGCCCTCATCTGTCAGCAACATCTAGGAACTGGAGCAGTGGAAAGTTAATTTAGTTTGCTCATCGTTAAATGGTGGGATACGAATTGCTCACACGAAAGAAGAAAAATTTGAAATAGGCATTGTGAGAGGCAGAGCTAAGTTTCGAACAGGATGAAAAAGCAGCTCTTTCGGCATCCTCTTTCGGCTATCGTGAAGGCAACTCAGATTATTTAACTGAAACATCAGCGGACACTTTTACACAATATAGTTGCATTCTGTGAACAAAGGTGCAGTCAGCTGATGAGCATCAGACTCAGAGGTACCTTTGGGCAGACAGGGCATCGCCTGTGCCTATGCAGTGCAACAGGGAAGGAATAGCAGCCCAGGGGAGGCTCCTTCCAGCACAGGCAGTGCATCACTGGGCTGACTAAAGGCAGCTGTGGCCAGAAAGAAGTGGTCTGGCCCCTGGCAACATCCCCTTCTCTTATCCATCTAACTCTGTCTTTCCCCGACTTCGCTAATTAAAGGCCTCCCTACTTGAAAATTGCAATGAGAGAACAGGTCCTGATAGCAGCTCCCAGTTTTTATGCTTTTTCATTTAAAAAAAAAAAAAAAAAACATGAAGCGTTTGTTAGCAGACTTTATGCAAAAAGGCACAAAGGGTTCATACTCCGAATCAGAAGGAACGCGATGTAATGGAGCTTTAACAGAAGATGCATGAGGCTCTTTATTTTTCAAAGCACAGTGCACTGCCTGCCCTGCCGTCAGCCAGACACCGCACGCTGTATGTGACGCTCCCACTGCCGACAGTCAGGGAAGACTCCAGTCCGGCTCGCACACAAATCTGCACCAGGTTTGAAAAATCACTCGGACCTGCTGAAGTAAAACCTTAACAAGAACAACTGCCTTCCGAATCAAAATCTGCAGGGAGCCGGCTGGTGAGGGCCACAGGCAACGATGGGCCGTGGTGGGCTCGGTGCTGCTGGTAGCACCTTAGTGCTAGAGATAAGGAGAAAGCCGTGAGGATCAGCACCAGCCCTTCGGAGAAGAGAGAACTTGTCGGAGGATGTCCTATCTGGATGAATATGGCTCATTCAAGAATTAACTCTCTATTCATCTTCTACCTCAGTTTTTTGCTGCTCCTCCATTTAAGAAGTAAGATTAGTTCTTTTTCTTATTGTTCTGACATGTCCTCTGGGTAGACTGGGAGATGCGCGCTTCCAGCAGGAAGCTTGTGTTGTCAGACAGCTTTAAACATTTGATGGAGACGCCAAAAAGATTTGGTTCTAGGAGACTAAGTTGCATAAATCCACTGTGCGATAGCTATCCTCATCCTTATACTTACATTTTGTCTTAAAAGAAGAATGAAGGCATTTTTATTATTTTGTTTCACATATTGGAAGTACGGCAGTAAAATGTTCTGATAAAATTCTAGCTATGAAGTCTGCATTTTGATACCGTTCATCCAGTAAACTTAAACTTAGCTGTTTTAAATATATAATATTTTACAGCATCTGTACAAGTTATGTATTTTAGCAGTACACATTGCTTTATCTTGTAAACACTGACTTTTTGATTAAAACTCAAAAGGAATCAGTTGTTAAACAGCTCATATATTTGAGAGAGTATAAAAACTCAACTACTCTTAATAGAGAAAATATTTACAGCAAACTTCCACAAAAAGAGAAGTACGCAAAGCGCTGGAAATGGCAGTGGGTTTCCTTGGCAATTTTCTCAGAGGGCTGAGAGATCTTGGCTAAATCCAAGCCAAAGAGGCTAAGTGGCCTCAGCTGGTGTATGTTTATGTAAAGCAGCAGCTCTTAAACACGCTTAAAATGAAGACAGGCAGGATGCATGTCTGTCTGAGGAGGCTGTTTGATTTGTGTATGCTGAATGTGAATTGCAATAAGACAAAGCTTTGAGCAGCTGCCATTAAACAAGACGACTTGGCATTAGCGTACAGTGTTGTGTAATCTGGGTCACCTTCTGTTGCTGCATCACTCAAATTGTTACTTGGACAGTTTACAGCCCGGGCTAAATTAGAGGCTGAAAAGCAAACAGATGCAGTTTGATCAACAGGCACTGAAGAAATACCTACTTTAAAATGTAGTAAAAATGACATACAGGATGTCACAGAAAAATGGTTTTATTCTTGCACTTTTCTTTAGGGATATACTGACATGGATCCGTTAAGCCAAAATGTTCTGAGTTATCTCACAAGAGGATATTTTCTGGAAAAGAGAGAATAGATCTTCCACTTATAAATAGCAATTTTAAAAATCTGTGTAATATAAGATGAACAACTGCAAAGTCTGAAACAGATTCTGCTGCCTAATTACAAGGAAGTAGCAGGAATGGTGATAATTAAATTTCATTTATACACAAGGCATGGAATTTCGAACAAAATAAATGCCATGGGAAGGGAGGTAACAAATTAGATGTTTATAAAATTGAAAAGGTCACATTGAAAACATCACACACAAAGAAAACATTGCTAGGATGTAAACAAGAAAAAAGCCCCCCAGGAACCAGTAAACAAAAAATGGTAACTACAGGTCTTGGCTTTGGTTGCACTTTGCTCAACATAGGATGTCAAAGGAGAGAAAGTAATGATATGTTGTCTTACACCTTTTCCTTAACACAGAAGCTGGCTGGGTGACATTTCAGGTGGTGTGAGTTTTTTCTCTGGGATATGGCCATATGGCCAGTCTCCAGCTACAGGCTTTTCACTCTTGTGGACTCACTTTTCCCTAGGTAGATTTGTGGCTGTTACAAACTGATGCAATACAACTTGATACACCAGCACAGAGCAGCTACAGCAGCAGCCAGAATCACGCTCAGGAGCATCTGTATCGGGGCAGTGCATGTCATAACCTTGTTGGGTATCAAGAGTCTGTATGTCACTTGAAACCGCTGAGAGTTTCTGTTAATAAAAACTTAATTGGGAGCAGGCAAAGCAGGTCTATGCAGAAGAACTGATTGTAATTACTTATTTGAAAAATAGTATTTGAAAAGCTGAGAAAGACTGAGACAGAAGGATGTGAAGCAAAACAGAGATGTTTTTTGATGTGTATAAACATCGTATCAACTGCTATTTTTTAGATTGTTTTTTCCAAGTCAATTGACTGCAATAGTTTTTTCCCCAAAGTATTCTAATCATAGGTGCTGCTTAAAGTCTCTCATAGTTACCTATTTTAAATGACTCAGGAAATAAATAGTATTTAGAAGGCGAGACTATCTAAAACATATTGGTTTATAACATTTCTTCCTGCTCATCCACACTCCTGAGATGAAGAATGGTATGCGTAACTGAAAAGTGTCCCATACAGATAGGACACTACAGGGTACTGGGACTTTTCATAACAGTTGAAATGAAATTAACACATTTTTCAGGAAAGTTCTTACATGAAACCAAAATATTCTAAGTAATATAGCAAAAAATGAATAGGTTGAACTAAAGAAATTTAAACAAATTGTTCAATCTTATTAAAATATGTTCTCTCTTATTTGTAGAATAGTTTCTGTGTACTTAGATGAGAAAATATTATTTAATTTCTGTACAATACTAAGCATGAAATAGGTGATAAGCTTTTATTAGAGACTTCCAGTTGCAAACAATGCTTTTGTAAAGCTGAAGGTATTATATAACAGCCCTGTCATACATGGTTCCTTTTGAAACCACAGGTTCTGTAAAAATATTTTACATTTATTATCACTAGTAGCGACACAACATCAAACTGAACAGCAACAGGATTTCAACCTGTAAATCAGTCCTCCAACAAGCAATATTATTTTTTTTCTTTAATTCTAATTATCTAAAGTGCTTTTAGAAAGACCACTCATTTAATTTAGTCTACCAGAGCCCCAGCACGATGCTGTCAGGTGCAACACCTGCACAAATATGAGTGCTCAGAAATACTTGTGCTTGACAAAAAAGAGCTTTTCAGGGATGGAACTAAAGCCAAACCCATTCCTCCAAGTGACGTAATCAAAAACGGAAAGCACCATGTTCTAAGAAATACAGTAAGAAGAAAGTTTCAGGTATTACTTGTTTTTGTTTTATTATAGAAGAGCTCTGAAGTATGCATAGTTCTGTTAAAACCCAAGACTGAAATCGCATCTGGATGTAGGTTTTTATGACTGTGGAAGTTAAGGTTCTCAAGCAGCCCTTATCTTTGTTGGTATATTGATTAGTGCAATAACTGGAAAGACTTTACTTTGAGGTGATGTCTAAAATGGCTATTGTAAAACTGTGAAGTAGTCTTTCCCATTCCCTTAGTGTGAGAATAGTGCTACAGTCCTGTAAATTCATTTGTGCCTTGTGACCATGGTTATGAGTACTGTCGTTCTGGATGTAAGCCTTCAATATATGTTAATAATTTTTCCCCAAAATGTTCATAAATTAGGAATGGAATTTCATCTATGATTGCTGTTAATGTGAACAAAACATCCAAGCTTTCTCTGCACTCCTTTTCTGCTCCTCTGAGATGCTGGCACTATGCAATTTTTCCCTGTGGACAAACTCTTTTAGTTTCCTGCAACTATTCCCATTACTCACTAAACTTCCAGTTAATGCTTAATTACTGCATCAGGAATAGCGCTCTTCAGATAAAGAGATTTGTGGTTTTGCTCATACCACTAGTCCTTCCTGAACGATCAATGATGCAAGTAGCTTTCCAACAGAGTACCGTTAAGATGCATTTGATGCATTCATAGCAGACGCTGTACTTCTGCAGGTCCTCATTAGTGCACTGATGAGTGTTGCACCAGGGCTGCAGCCACTAGCATCTGAGCACCAGGAGCCCTACAGCTTTCTCTCTGTCCTAGCCATTGTACCTTGCTCCCACATTGCATCAAAAATGAAATCTTATTTAGAAACCTGCTAGCATCCTAAGTGAGATGAAAGCCCTATCATTTTTAAACAGGGAAGTAACTTCAACCTTGTTCCACTTGCATAAAAGTGACATTAAAAACATCCCAACCACGCTTGTATTTGAGCCTTTTAATCCCAGCTCTTACAAGCATCCTTAAGGCTACGTCTACCATTTCAACAACAGAACAACTACCAAGTTGGATGCTGCCTGTGACAGATGATCAGCTAGGGAAGAGTTTGATGGGAAACTAAAGAGCTTGGGCAAAAGGGTGCATGTCACTTGTGCTCAGCTAGCTGCACAGACCCCACAGCTGATCTTGAAATACTGATACAGTGCGGCATCACTGTGTACAGAAGAAACTGATGTCGAGTACTTAAAGTGCCATATGAACAGAAGACATAAACTTAATGATTTAATAGATAAACTATTCAAAAGATGCGCCCAGCCAAAGCTTACAGCTACAGCTAGTTAGCCACAGGAGCGTTGGTAAGGAGATTTGGTGGCCCTTGGTTCTCAGGTTTTTTTGGACAATTTGGAAAGCTCATTAAGGATGGAGATTCAGATTAGATGTTGGGTAAGTTTTTCCAAAGAGAGGGCGGTGAAGCCCTGGCACTGCTGCCTGGAGAGCTGTAGCTGCCCCATCCTGGAGGTGCCCAAGGCCGGGTTGGATGGGACCCTGGGCAGACTGATTTGATGGTTGGCAACCAGCCCACAGCAAGGGGTTGGAACAAGGTGATCTTTGAAGTACCTTCCAACCCAATCCATTCTATGATTCATTATACAGATGGCCCAGGTGTTGTTTTGTTGTCATTTCTTAAGGGAAAAAAAAAAATGTCCTTAAGAGATGTACATGACTCAAGACCCAAAGTTACCATAGACACATGAGGACAGATCTTTAGCCACAGCCAGAGCACAGCTGCCCACAGCTGCCCTCACTGGCTGACGCGGCCTTTCCCTTGCAACATCTGCGGCAAGATGTTCACGCAACGGGGCACCATGACACGGCACATGCGCAGCCACTTGGGGCTCAAGCCCTTTGCTTGTGAGGAATGCGGGATGCACTTTACCTGGCAGTACCAACTGACAGGGCATATGCGTGTCCACTCAGGAGAAAAACCCTACGAATGTCAACTGTGTGGTGGGAAATTCACCCAGCAGCGCAATCTGATCAGCCACCTGCAAATGCATGCCTCTCCCACATAAGCCAAAAAGTCTAGAATGAGCTTCGAGCCCATCCGCAAAGATTTACCTTTCTGTAAGACTTGCTGCTTTAAAAAAAATAAAAAAAAAACAACAAAAAAGGGGGCAACTCCCCATACTCTATTCAGTCATGGGAGGCCTAAACAAATGTAGCTTTAACATTTTTTTAAAAAGTTGTTTTCCTTTTTTTTTTTTTTTAAGATGGCTCTGCTGCCATCTCTTATCTCATTGGGGGCGAGAGTGTGGGCCGACATCAGTGTCAAGGAACCCAATTTTCTAAAATGTATTAGTTTTATTAGTTACTTTTGGGGTTAAAGTGCATGTTTTTGATATAGATGGATTGCTTCTTTCCTGCCTATTACCTTGTCTCAGTTACAGAACCAAGAAACAGGAATCTGCAGTCATTAATTTCTGTTAGACTTTGGAACTTTTCTATATCTGTAGTGATTGTCTTTCTTTAAAGTACTGCAGAACTGAATTGTTTGAACAAGCAGTCTGTTTGACCAAATCAAATACTTTTCTATTGAAAAGCTGTATGAAAAGGCAAAATATATTACTGCTGCGTGGTAACAGGAAAATGATAGGCAAGACAGGGGTGAGCAATCAATGCACCCTTCAGTATTGACTACATCCAGCTTTGTAAGAAAGAAAGGCAATTAGGGAAATGCTGAAGAGGGTCAGCAGAAGTAGGGCGATATTTACAAAGATGTGACCTATAAGAAAGGGTCGCAGCAAAAGAAGCCTAGGGGACGGTGTGATTACAGCATTTCCTATGCCAAAGAGAATAGCAATCAACATCCATCGGCTGCTGCCACGACCTTCTGAAGGGCAGGCACTCTCCAGCCATAGATTCCACAAGCAGTGGCGAGATTGAAGTGAACTTTTCCAATTGCAGGATAATCAAATCTCTACATCAGAGCTCCCTGATGAATAGATTAGATAAATATCTGCCAGAGAGTGTCCAGACTGCTGATTACAGCTGGTGTGACGCAGATGGGGCAGTCAGCACCAACTTGGGTGTCTATAGGGAACCAGTGTGCTGGAGCCCCGAGACACGCAGGCCATGCGAGGGCCAGGCCCAGCCGTTCATAACTCCTGGGCAGGGCGAGCAGATGGCACCGCACTGAGGATTAGTGCTGCTCCAAGCAGAAGCAGCCCTGTGCCAGCCTTGCTCGGTGCACAGTCCACAACATTACTGCTGAAATTTCAGCAAGGAAATAGTTCACTCCCAGCCTTTGAGATAGCAAGTATCCACTCTTAATTTTCTGGTATTTAAATAGGCACTTCAAGTATCGAAGGCACTCATTTCTATGGGGATAGATAGCCTCGGTGCTAGAAACCATATGCTGTGACTTCCAGATTTTTGAGTCAAATTATTTATCCTTTTACTTGCAATTTAAGTACACTGAATAAATTCACAATACAATGCAAGGAACGACTAATAAATGGATTACCAACAGAACATTTTTTGTGGCAAAAAGCCTAAAGAGGAACAGAAAACTGATTGCCCTCTGAACCTTAATTTTGCAGCCAGCTCCTCATTCCTTATAAATACAGGATTCAAGATTGGAACCTACTGCAGCAAAACAGATACCAGGAATACTCCTAGGAAACTCAAATAACATTTCCTGACATGCATTAATAGATAATCATTCTTTACTCTGATGTTTCATGTAAGAGAAGCTTAATGTTTAGACAATAAATTCATATTTTAAAAATCTGAAGTTTGGAAAAAAAAAAACACAATCAAATCTATCTACTGTGTCAACTACCAAGCAATACACATTAGCCTATTCCCCTCAACCCCAGATACGCAGCATATTCCTTCCAGTAACACATTTGAGAAATAGCAGTCTAAGTGCCTTTGATCCTACTACAGGGGAGTGTGGCCAGGGACCTCTCAAGAATATTTCTTTTTGTTTTCTTTATAATTCACATCCCAATATGAAAAAAAAAAAAACAAAAAACATTTAGATTGCCTCAATCTCCAAGCAACCCTAATTATTCCTTTTACTCTTTGTGGTGGCTCAGAAGAGGAAGGAAAGGGCCTGGTATTAACATTACTTTCTACAGGAAACCTTTAAACCTAATTGACTCTCTGTGACTAAGTCACAGAGAGTAGGTAGCAAGCAGACAAGGTACGGATATTGTTTTCTAGATTGACATTACAGATTAATTTGTTGGTTTTAGAGACCAACACGTTTCACCAATCAGTTCCCACTGTACTTTTTTGTTGTTTTTTCAGCCATTCACAGTGTGATAATACATGAAAGTTGACAGACCAGCAAACAGCAAAACACTCAGATAAGCCTTTTCCCAATGAGACTCTTCTGTTTACTTTCATATTGATTATATTTTGTTCACCCATAAAATGGGTCAGCAGAAACTGCTCCTGCCCTTTGACAAAGACACCAAGTGACAA
This sequence comes from Numida meleagris, assembly GCF_002078875.1. Taxonomy (NCBI): domain Eukaryota; kingdom Metazoa; phylum Chordata; class Aves; order Galliformes; family Numididae; genus Numida; species Numida meleagris. Next base: position 2,701,965 of record NC_034415.1, on the reverse strand, counting down.
GGCTCTCTGCGGGCAGCCTGGCAGGCGGTGACGCACCACACAGCTGCCACTGCAGCTCCACGGGGCTCCTGGGGGCCGAGGCAGCACACGGTCCTCTCCAGGCATCAACAAAGCAAGTCTGCGGCAGTGGCTGCTGCAACTTCAGGGTTAGGGCAGCTTCCGCCTGCCTGAAATCTCATCAGCGGGGACAGAAAGCAAAATATTTCTAGGGCTAAATATTTCTGTGGGTAGAAAAGGGGCATGGGCTGCTAACCCGCTGTGTGCGATGTCCCTGCTCCAGCAGACAAGGCTCAGAGGCAGTGTCCAGGCAGGGCGCTTGCCTGGTACAGCCTTTGCTGGGAAATGCTGTGCTGGAATAATTGTGGCCTAGATGGATGCTTAGGGGAGAAGTCCTTGCTTCTTTTCACTGCTCTTGCTTGGATGCCCAAGGCTCACAATACCGGGATCCTATTCCCTTAACCTTTCCTGGAGTAACAGAGACAGACAAAGCATCTTCAATTACATTAGTCAGGGTGTCTGAAAACAGGATGCATTCCTTTAAAGTACCCTCAATCACAGTGATTGAGAGCAAGACTGTGAGAAGCACACTAAATGGCATAGCCCAGCCTAAGGACTCAGCTAGGGACAGGATGGCTTGAAATTCCCCTTACCTCATTTCTCGGAGGTACTGCTGTGTTTTCTCTGTTGTGGGAATGCCAAAGCTGACTGCTCTCCAAAGTAGTTAAGCTCAGAGCTGCTCTGATTCACATCCAGGCTGCCCAGGGAGCTAAAGGAGTAGATGAAAGGCAATGTACATTGCTCACACTCTGTCCTTGACAGCTCCCATTCTCCCTTGCTGGGATTTCTAGCAGGCATAGTACACAGCACTTCATTAGCTCTTCCTTCCACAAGGAAGCCCCAGAATTTGACTGTGACACATTTCCTCCTTTTTTGAATGTGAGCTCAAAAACTTTGAAAACAACAGTTTGACAGTCAAGGCAAGGATGGAGAGAGCTAGACAGCCATCAGCCTGTAAGGATCTAGTGACTGCAAGTTAAGGAACCTCCACTGAGCGATTAATCACAGCAGGGAATCCAAAACTCCCATTAGAGTAGCCTGCCCTTGAGAAGACATCTGTATGCAGTAGTACCTTGAAATGTATTTTGCTAAGCTTTGTTACAATTTGTAGGCACAACTGTAGCACTGCCTTTGCTATGGCTGGCCATCCATGAACCTCAGCTGAACGCAGTCAAGTGCCCACACTGCAGAAAGAAGAGAGCAGGGTCTGTTATCAGCAAGAAGTCAGCAGAACTATGCATGTAATTCTCTTGATGGGATAAAGGAGTCTAGCAGAGCTGAGGATTACATGCATAGTTCTGGCAATGATGATTATGAGCCACATGAGATACAATTCAATTGCAGTGGCCAAGAAACTGAGTCTACAGGCCATGTGGCACACAGTTCCCCTTAGAGTCTGCTGACTCCCAGAATTGCAAGAAGGGCAAAAACACTGGAGATGTCTGATATAATGTACAGCAGTGCAAACTGTAACTGCTTTTCTCCAGCAGGCCCTTACCTTCCTTGGATAGCTGTGGTGCGGAGAAAGGATGCACCAAGCCAGAGAATGACATCAATATATCTGAGATTAGAAGATGTGCATGGCTCCTGTAGGCTCTGTTCCTGTTTAGCCTACAAAACAGTAGTTAAAGTTGAAAGTAAAGCTCCACTTTATTCCTATCCTAAAATAGTGGGAAAATATGAGAAACATGTTGGTGGGAGCAATAACCCAACTCTTTGCTCACTACCAGTGTAGTTATTTCAAACAGCGTATCTCATGGGAGCAGGAAGAAAATAAGTACCTCTAAAATGCAACTGCAAAAAGAAAATATCTGGCCAACATTTTGCAGGAGCCACCATTTCAGACTTTCTAGCTGAATGCATCCATTCACTCACATTAAACACAACTGACATTTGTAGTTCTTTATTCACTACTAATGGTATCGAACATTTTGCAAGACTCGGTCTGTGTAAAAAACGCCCTCTGCTTGATGTAACAAGAACTATCTGTACTGTTCTCTCTTGAGTATGTCTTAAATGTCTGATTCAATTTAGTCTAACATCTACCCATTCTGGAGCGCATGGACAAGTGCAAGAAGAGTAAGATGACTAAAATCAATTGCTATTTCTGTATTCAAATGGCTGTTTCCAATGAAGACTGAATTTCCCAAAGAAAAGGTAGACATTCCAGACTTTCTGCCTTTGTCCATGCTAGTGAACAATCAGAGGTATTTAGGGGTAAATCTTTTATAGGATTAAACAGAAGGAAGAATTGGCACTAAACTCCTTTGAGGAATCTTTCCAGCAGACTGACCGAGCGATCCAGCAAGCAACGGAAAGAAGGAAGAGGTTGTAATTCTACACACCTAACAAAATAAGACCAAATGCATCACTATAGTCTGCAAGCCATATGAGATCCTTCAGATACTGCACTTTGTTTGGGGAAATGCCTGATGACATTCACATGGGCACTTTCTGTTCTTGAAGACCTCTGTAAGCATTCTCACTGCACACTGACCTGTGAAAATGGCTGACAGTGGACCTGCTGTATCCCCAACCTTCATCCCCACCTCCTGGTTGTCTTGCTGCAGTAAGAGATGCCTACGTTCTCAGTACTTCTGATATTCCACGTACAGCATCCAACAGAGCCGATTCCAGTTTTAATTATTCTGGCTTAACTTTAAAAGCCTGCTGGTTTCGGTGTAGATGGTGCTGTGCTGTCTAGTAGGGCCAGCATGGCTCTGCTTTACAGCACCAGGGAATTTGTGGTTGCTGTCAAGAGCAGTTTCATTTCAAGCTGACTGAGAACAATGTTCTTTGAGATACTGGAGATCATAAATAGGACTATATTCTTTAGTCTTTACTAAGGTTCAGCTGGCTTGTGACAATGACCTTTGTTCATTATATCTCAGCTCTTAAATTTAACTTTGAGGGAAAAATCTTCATTACTACTAAAATCAAAAGGACACTGTTATTGCACTTCACAAGGATTTCTGTATAGCATACACAGCAACCAGTTGGAAACATGTTTGCATCCTGAGTTGTGTCATTTCTTCTTTGGGTTTGCATAGAAACATGCTGTTCTAGCGGAAACCCACAGGACGACTTACCAATGCTATTTAATTATGCCTCAGTGAGACTTGTGGTGTCATCTTTACTACAGGCAGAGGAACTCTTTCCTTACTTTTATTAATTATAAACATTCAGAAACTGAGTGACAGATTTCTCTGTCTTCTTTTAGCCCTGAACATCTTTTATACTGTGTCTCTGAATCAAGCCAAGGAATGCTGGTTCCTCATGGATGACTGCATCTTTTCTTCAATCACTCATGAGCACCAGCACTTCCATTAACCACAGGCATGAGGTTATGCATGCTTACAGTAAATCTGGCTTCCGGAAAACAAGGGATTTTAAAAGAAATCACTACAAAAATTGTGTGGTGAGCTTTCTGCTCTAGTTGATACTTCCTTGAGCAAGTGGGTTGAACCAGATGACCTCCAGAAGCCCCTTCCAATCTCACCTCTTCCATGATTCTGTTCTGCGAAACGTTCTCAGTTTATCTGAGCGAGCCTGTAACTACAGTGCTGCTGTTGCAGTCATCTACAAGACTACATCAGAAAATGTGTCCAACCAGTTCTGGAATGACAATTACCATTCAGTAATTAAGAGATTATTAGACCTTGTAGGAAGCCAGTTAGTGACAGAAAGTTTGAAAGATGGAAAGTAAGATGGGAAAAGAAGACTGCAAAGTATATTTCAGATCCCAACTGAAAAAAAAAAGTGTGCAAGAAAAATCAGTTACTAGCTTCATACAAAAATCCCAGATCTCCGCTGTGTTACCAATCTAGTACAGACTTGGTGACAATACCTCTTCAGATCCACTGGAGAGCAATGGGAATGCAAATGTACTCCTGAAAACAATCCCCACAGACAGAAACATATCCTGACATCAAGGCTGGCAGAATCGAGACAGGGGAAGTACAGAACAGGGCAATGACTGTTCAGCTGCCCCAGGAACATCTGCAAAACTTGCCACTTGCCTTTAAAAAAAAGTCTAGTGTTTTTCAGATCTTAACCTTGATGAGAGGTCCAGTGATTCAGCCTCTCATAGTGCAGTCATGCCCTATTCCAGCTATTACATGCCTCATTTCTGTTAATCTTCTCTAATTAGTTCTGCTTCTCAAGTGAAATCTTGGAATCTTAATGTTTTCCTGTGCTAATAGCAAGGGCTTTGCTTTCATGTTCAAGGTTGGACTGCCATTTAACCCTGTAAAACTCATTTGTGCTCCCAGCATTTGCAGCTGTACACTGAGTTTTAGCTTAGACTCTCTCAAAGAATTTTACTGACTTTCAAGTTACTGAAGTTGTGAACATGCCAAAAGCCAACACATTCACGTGAGGGCAGAGGAATAGGTTCCTTGCTTCTCCTTGCAAATGTGCTGAATTTTATTTTTTCCAAAAAAGCACCTTCAGCCTTCTCCTCATGTTTCACGTGTTTTTCAAAGTATAAGCAGATTGAGTGCCACTGCGTGGAAACATCTCAGTTTTAGGGATGAAAAAGCTGAGTTAGAGAAGGGCAAGGCAAATACCTCTCCTGCAGTGGGAGAGCTGAGTACAATCTCCCTGTTCCATGCTCTACTAATGTAGACCTTACATTTTTCACTTCATGTTATACACACATACGCCTATACATATAGAGGGGAGACACACTTTTCCAGATTTGTAAGGAGCCTGAGACATCCACAGCAATGTTATGCATATATTATATATATATATATAATGATTATTTATTCATTCTTGCAATAAATACAGGCAAACCTAGAGTAGGATTTCAGTTGTTAACTGGAAGGACTTCTTTTGTACATCACTTCATTTGATAACGCTCAGCCTTCTTCCACAAAGGGATCAACACACTCTGTAGTCACTAACATGTCATCCTATAGTCTTTGCTCTGGGAGAACTGGTGAGACGCAGCAATTTCTAGAGGCACACAATGGCTGAGGTGTGAGCACCAGTAGGAGAAGGCATCTGAGCCTTAGGCAAGAAAACCTCTTCTAGCTGATGCTCAATTCAAGATGGCAGATTATTTTCAGGTTAAAGAAACTTGCACGGGCAAGGGGGAAGAGCCAACCTTCAGCAGCATGTAACTTAGGCTAAAAGCAGCATAAACAGCTTACCTAGAGCATTGCTTCTGCAACTATGGCAAAATTTGCAATTCATCTCAATAAAGTCACACAAGGTTGATGTTTATAGATTAAAAGCTGTTACACAAAGCAAATAGACAATACAGAAATAGCATGATATTAAAATAGAAAGTTTTTCCATGACTATTTTCAGTTATTTCACAGGATACCGGTCAAAAATCTAACTATTCAACCTCCTCTATTGAAATAAAATAATAGCATGTATGTGAATGTCCTATTTAGGAAGTACCGAGCATTTTTACCTTTAAATAGTTCACTCCTAACTCTTATATCTGAAAACACCACCCAAAGTATTTTGAGGGGTTTGTAGTACATTATTCCCCGAGAGCTACTAAGGAGTTGTTTTCATTTTTCAAAATCAGTGGGATTTCATCAGTGGGATTTATGAAGACATTGAGAAATCACTGAAAGTGTTCCCCGCCCCAGAAGTGAAATGAGAAAAAGCACAGTACACACACACAACAAATTCACGGGCTCACTGTGAGATCAGTGCTCAATTTGGAAACTGCTCTGAAGGTGAAAAGAGCCTGAAAGAGCCTTCTGGAATTCCTGTTCTTTGACTTCTGAGAAAATGTGCTTGTTACAAATTAGCGCACCACACACTTAGATCAGAACCGTGTTCTACTGATAGGGTATTAGGAACTGGAATGCAGTCTAGAAGACCTGGAATAAGAATTAGGCAGGAAAGGCATCCTTGCAAATTGTTTTTTTCAGCCTAACTGCAAGCTGTCAACCAGACACGTTCATAGTGCAATAACCTAGATATCTCCACTTGCTTTTGCTCATGGTGACAATGGTTTTATTACCAAATATTTGTCTCTGTGGAGCACTGACAGTGCTTTCCTTCCTTCAAAGCATCACCCTTATATATTTGCCTTGACGCTGTATTCACATCGTCTTGACATCGTTCTGACACTTATGAAAACTCAATCACTGTAGCAAACTGCCAAGACAATGCAGAGAAGGCTTATGAAGATTGTTTAAGAACTGTGAAGGACAGCAGACTAGTGAAAACAAGACCTTGCTTTTTCAAATTCATATTCCAAGTAGGTTTTAATAAAAGCTGCTTTATAAAAACTTCAGCCAAGACTGGCAAAAACCAGCCCAAAGAAGCCTGGATTCTGCAGCTGAAGTTCCGGGGTTCCAGTGACAGCCCTCTCGGTGCTGAGAGCTCAAGTCCTTTGAGAAGCAGTGCCACATCACTGCCTGGCGAGTGCAGCGTGCTGAGCGCTGCAAGGTGTTGACATGAGGAACCCCCCAGAAACTAATTTGCAGCCCTTTTTGGGACAGTCAGGAAAGAAAGGCGGCAGAGTGCCTGGAGTGTTATTGCCCTTTGCTAATAGTAAAGCAGAAATACACATTGTTATTTCACAACTTATAGAAGTAGCCTAGAAAGCAAGCATCACCTAGCATTGATCTAACAAATGCTGAATACTGTGGTAGCAGGATATCAACATGCATGGAGTTAGGTTCAGTAAGTGTTACATACTGAATAACCTAGGAGAGGAGAAGAAAAGCAATCTCTGCTTTTACTGAAACTTTGTGCAAAGAAAAGAAAAAAAAATTTGAAGGGCAGGTGTACAACAAGCCCTCCAGTGTCTCAGCATCCAGTGTATCAGCATCTCTTGTACTCACAAAGCCCTCAGCGCCCACAGAAGCCAATGCCTAGTCTACACACTTAAAAAATAAATAAATTATGTCACTGTAGCAACTCCAGATGTAGAGAATATTAACTGACTTCTGCCAGCTCACTCAAGAACCACGGCACGGATAGGTCAGCTGCCACAGGCACCTGCAAAACACTAGTGCTCCTTCAGTTGAGCTTCAGAGCAATTTGTTAACTGCTTCAGAGGTAGTAGGAACACACTTGAGGTACTTAGAGTCCATGCATGTGTTTGGCAACTAAAGCTTTGTGTTTCAGATATTTGACAAAATAGCTACTGATATGAATGGGAATTCTGATCATGAGGAACCACATTATTCCTCCCATCCCCCCCCCAAAAAAAATCTCTGCACGTGTGCAAATTTGATACCAATTCAAAGTCTTCATTCTTAAAAGAACACCACCCAGGTAATATAAAAATCACTTTGTAAATCAATATTATACTTGCACGCATTCAGTTTGACTCTTACCTGAAAAGTGTAGTGAAAGCATGTCCACTGCAAAGCAGAGCAGAGCTCAGCTCGTCAGCAGGGCAGACTGCATCACTTTGCAGGTGATGCACTGTGCTTCCTGCAGGGCAGACGTGTACTAGTGCTCAAGGAAGAGCAGAGCTCTCTGCCTTCTGTTCCATTACTGCATCTTGCAGTCTCACCCTAAGGTAACAAGGGAGGGAAAGCAGTCTGAAGCACCATTCCCTTTGCAGCAGAGCCCCAGGCCTTTCCCAGAGAAGCAGTGTGCCTGTCAGTCCAGGTGAACCAGTAGCAGCCGTATGTAGAGAAGAGCACTACAACCATGAGGACAGCAGAGCTGGCAGATGGGCACTGACTTCTTACAGAGCATCGGTGCTTGACCAAAGCATCCCAAACTACAGGACTAGGCTGACAATGGATGCCTGAGTGATCTGATACAGGCTTAGGCTCCAGAACTAGAAGAAAGCTCAGCCTCCACCTCATTAGCTCCCTAAGGAACCAAGGAGGAGCAAGGGAGCAAAGGTGCTAATTAGTAATCTGCTGACTGCCCAGCAGCTGGCTCTGTGTAACCACCCCAACAGGAACCTACCCTACCTTGCTAATGGACTAAACTTTCTGTTTCTCAAACATAATCCATAAATGCTGTACATGGAAAATACAGCAATTACTGCATCAAACTATAGCAAGAATATTTAATGTTACAGGAGAAGGTAAATGTTAGTACAAGGTACTTGCAACAGAATTTACAGAAACAAACCTCCTCCAGTCAACAAATATAATTTCTTTTGATAGTAGCTGACAGAAACAAATCAGTACATGTACTTAGAGAAATTCCATGCTAAGAGTAAACTGGGCATTCACTGCTACAAACTGATGATCCTAAGTTTGTGCTTAATTGCCACCAGTGCCAGCAATTTTGTGGCTATTCGCATATGTTCAAACACAATGAATAAAGTACAGATCAGACAAAAACAGGACAGAGGCAAAATTAGTCTAAATAGTTATTAGCAAGAACAATATGCTTCCATTTATCCAGAAGTAAAATTCAGCTTGAAATGCAGTTGTTCACTTAGTTAAGTGAACAAGATCACTTAACTGAGATGGCTTAACTACGGATGTGTCCAATAAAGAAATATGGCACAAAGGAGATAGCTCCACACAAACACAACCACTTTTGAACTATACGATCCATAGTCTATATGGATGGTGATGGTCCAAATGCCCTGGCAAGCTGAAGGATAAACATTTTAGTGCTTCCTTCCTACACTGTTATGCTTACAAACTCCCTTAATTATTAACGGAAAGATATTTGTTACAGTAGGCTACCGTGGTCCAACCAATATCAAAGTGTCTTGAAAAGACACCACAGTTGACCCTCTAATTAATATATTTTATTCATTTTAAATGAGACGCTGTTTTAGGAGCACAGTAACAGTGCCTTGTTCTGTTCAAGGCTGTCCATAATTAATAATCTCATTGATCAAAGGAAACGCGATCCTGAGAGAAAATGGCTTTTGAGAATCCCCAGGTGCTAAGTACTGAGAATTACTTTCCAATCTGTTCTGCAGCCTCTCAGCACAGTACGCTGTACGGTGCCCTCTGGGATCATAAAACAAGTCCTGTCATGGAGCTCTCTGCCAAAAACACTCCTGGTGAGAGCAGATATCCAGTCACTAGATATTTATCACAATTATTGCCATCAAATCTGTCTTTTTTTTTTTTTCCTAGGCAGCTCTTTTATTCTAAAACACACCACCACATTAGGCTTATTGAAACAATTTGCCTTCTGGTGATATTTCTCCAATGTGAGAGGCTTACTGCTTAGAGTTCCCCACAGAAGGCTCCTGGGCATGCCCTGGCACTGATGAATCTTCTGTTTTTCCTTACTTCTACAATGCAGCATCTCACAAAGGTTTCACAGAGACATCCCTAATTGCTGAGAGAATTTTCAGTTCCTATCCTTGCTACTGCTCTGGCTCAGGCTCCTCCTGTGCACGTGAGCCCTGAGCCCCAGCAGCCAGATTTCCAGCTGGGAGTGTAAGCTTGGGGCCCAGCAGGCAACAAGTGGCAGAAAACATCCTGGACCTGCATTGTCTGTTACTGTGTAGGAGTCAAGGCAGGAGAACTGTCCCCTCAGTAGAGTATCTGGAGTAGTGTGACATACACAGCCATGAACTCTGAGATAACATCAGGTGACTCAGCCAGCCAGGCAAGTGCTACCACAGGGAACAAGCCAGAGCCAATGAGAGCAGAGGCCCTGACTGGCCTGGCAGCAGCACAAGCTCAGTGCGCTTTGCTTTGAGAGCAGTCATCATGCTCTGCTCTGGAGTGAAAGGAAGAATAAAGAGCCGCACAAATAGCCATGGGATAAAGCCAGCTCTTTATCTGTATGGGATAGAAGATGTCAAATCAGGGACTTGATCTAAGAATTCTAATTTTCCTCACAGCCTCCAAAGTCTCATGCATCTCTCTCCACAGGAAAGCAGTTCCAGTTGTCCCTCAAACACAATATGAGTTTTATTTAATTTACATCATTTTTTAAAATTTAATTTGTTTACATTGCCTTGCTATCTGGTCCTATTAAGACCTGGTTCTTCATCAAGAAAGAGCCTGGCCAGAACTCTCCAGGACCGTAGTATGAACAAGGAGAGGGTGGTAACTCTTAGAGAAAGCTGGAACAACAGCCCTGCAGACTACGCAGTGTGTTGTGGGTCCATGTACATTAATCAGCAAACAGTTCTTGAAATCAGAGAGGAATCCATGGTAGTCTGCAGACCTAAACTGACCTGAACTTTCATTTCACGTAGCTTAAAGCCTTCTTAGGATCTGTTTCTGAACCTACTCTCAGATTGAAATATTCCTCCTCATATAAAACCATGAACCAAAAATCCTTCCTCTGTTACAAATCAGAAGATTTTTAGGATGCCATGACACATCTGCAGTCTGTTGCTCTTGCAGGCGAGGGAAGCTGCCATGGTGCAGCACCCGTGGTGGAGCTTCATCATTGTCAACGGTTTACGGGCGTTCGGCTCAGTTCCGTGATGAATGGGACGGGGGACCCACGGACCCACACCCCGGGAAAGGGAAAAAGGGAAAAAAGGGTAGGGAGATGGACCTGAGAGCAAAAACAGTGACAACAATCTGAGGAGAAACAAACTAATTTACTAAATAAGATATTGGAATGCAAAACAACACACTATAATACAATATAATTGCAATTTAAGCTGAAAAATCCAATACAGCGAGAGAGAGATGCTGCCACGACGAGAGATGGGCAGAAAGAGAAAGAGGTCTTGTGATCTGCAAGTTTTTATCTTTCCCTCTGGCTGGAAAACAGTAATAGGGTCACAAAGTCCCCTGGGGAATGTAGTAGTCCTTCTCTTCTGAGAACCAGGTACATACACTACATGATGTTATGATGTGGAATACCAATCACCGAAAATCATAAAACCATGACAATCATAATGTGAAACTGTAGCGTTCTCACCCACTGGAAACCCCATTATAGCATCCTTCTATTGGGTCTATGACTGAGTTTTACCTGTGAGAGGTCAGTGAGGGCAGCCGGTGCAGATGATGACCACATTGTTGTCCTTCACCGATCTCACTGTTGTGGCTTTGGCTCCACCGGTAGCAGCCCTTAGCATTGGGGCATTGCAGATGGAGAGCAGGTGGAGCCTCTGGTTGCACCTTTTACACAACTGGCTCTAGCCTGGTCAGTGGTACAGGAGCTGCCACCTTCCCCACACAGTTTCTACATCCCTGTTGGCGATGAACTCACACAGGGAAGAAATCATAGCTGATTTCTAAATCAAAGTGTAATTTAGTAAATAACAGAAAGGACAGGAACGTGAACTCCTCTACAAAGTTCACCACTATGATAAAGATGGACCAATTTCCCCGTACTCTGCGCATCATAACTGCACTGAAGCTTTCTTCTGATTCATGTAGCATTGAAATCACAGTGCACTATATATCCAGCAAAATAATGCTAATCTGCCACAGGGCTTATTGTTTTTTTAAAGTCTGGGGAGACTGGAGAAGCAGCATCATGATTTTGATACAACAGTACTGCTACATTGTATGAAACAAATTGTGTGAGAAAAGGACTATGCACACAGTGAGCCCAGAGGGACAGCATGCACTCCAGTGGCTATGTCATCAGTGCGACGCTAGTCAAAAGTTGGAGCTGATCTTGCTGTTCTGCTGCATTTTGCTGGCTTCAGCAAAGTTTAGTCCTCAGCTGTGTTACTGAGAACCTACTGGAGGCGATCCCAGCATCTGCACACATCACTACACAGCTTTGCACTTACAAACTTTAAAACATTTGCTTCCTTACAGACTTCAAAGCGGAGCACAGTAAGCCAGCTGGAGAAAGGAACAGATCTATGAAATCCTTATGTGTTTTGTCATGGTTTTCGCCCCTGTTCTAGTGTATGTTAAAAAACATCATTTTCTAAATATGCATTTTGTAGCTGGAGGTTTTGCTGTGCAGGAAGGATGTGGTGCATCTGATATAACGTGCCTTGATGGCATCTCCTGGTTATCCAGACACTGTAAGACAAGTGCTTAGGGAGACCATGCTGAACTGGGAATCATCAGCATATGCCTATGCAATACACCTGACTACACCATTTTCCCCGTGATTTACCAGCTCATTGACTAATGAGCTTATACACGTCTTCTTGAAGCCAAAATTTAACCACAATGTACAGAAGTGAAAATCTAAGATTCTGAATTTGTGACTAACAAAGTGGATGTGAAAATGTTGCTTGCATGAAAAGAAATTCTTGCCCCATGTTACAGATTGTTCTGATGCATTTCTAACACCAAGGGCCTTAAACATATCTAATTTTGACTTAGAGAAAGAAACTACACCTGCATCACTGTTACAAACATTTGCAGTTACTTTTTAAAATCACAGCACCTGTATTTGCTAATGTGCATCAAAATCACTGCTGTATGCATTTCTCATATTAAAAATAATAATAATAAAAAAAAGAATGAGGCAATAGAGTGGATGGTAGAACCAAAGGTAAAGAAGGTGCCTTCTAGTGGCTTTCAAAATCAAACACACAGGGACAGAATTTGAACCTGAAGTCAATTTTGCAGTCTGTGTTTTGCAGAGAAGTGTGACCATGCTTCCTGCAGCCGCTCTGGGCTCTGGTGCTGTTTCCCTCATTAGTTTGCTACATGCCTGCTTCCAAGGTGTATGCTTTTCCCTTCCTTTTTAGGAAGCTGTGAATGCAGGTGGTACCTCACCAACTGCAAGCATTGCTCTCATTTTTCTCTGGGTTCACAAGAGGTTTGAAAACATATGGTTTTGTATCCTGAGCTATATGCTGAGGATGCCTCCAGCTTTACTGAAGATCCAAAAGCACTGCAGGCAGGAAAGGCATGGATTGCATCCTTAGTACCTAGTTAAACTTGTTTCAGATTTTGAGCACACCTGATTACCTCTGTTTTTTTGCCTCAGAGGAAATAACAGAAGAGCTGATCTTAAGCTGGCCACTGGATTCCCTCCATTGTGTACTGCAGTTGTTCGTCACCTGCCCACTTATCCCCCATGTCCCTGTGTGGAGGAATCCAGCTCTGTTGTGTTAAAAATAAATTCTGCTGCATGAATTAAACTGAAAATTATTTTCATCACTTTGTCACAGCCTCAAATTGCACTCCTGTCTTTACTCTTCTCCAGACTTAGTAGATAAGGACATACAGACATATACCTTGAAACCATGGAAGAGGAATGTTATATTCCAATAGAGTGAGTGCATACAGCAGCGGAGATTGCATAGCAGCAATTATCTCAGATTCTAATCAATGCTAATATCACTGAGGATAGAAGTGAAGAGGGGCTTTGGGAAGAAAGCATTTACCTCATTTTGGAGATGTTTCATTTGCCTGCTGCTGACAACAGAGCTCACCAGTTAATGGGCTGCAGCCACCCCTCCCTTGCACTAGCTGGACAGTGTGCCAAGCGAGTGCCTTTGAGCGAGCACACCTTGCTGTGGCAGAACAGCCCACTAGAACATACATCAAACAGACAAGCAAGTCTGAGGTGACACAACGAGAAGAAGATGGCAAGACAAAATGACAGGAAATGGTAGCATCCTTCGTTCCTGAGGAGCAGCACAAGTTAGCATGAGCTTGCAGAAATGATCGGCAGGGAGACACTCACGTAATAACCTGCTCTGTAATTTGAATCACAATTAGCTTCAATCTTAAAGTGTTTCCTAAACAACATTTTAAAACCGTAATGCTATTTGGTTGTTATTCTTATGCCAATATGCAATACCTCTCCTTCAGATATGTTATTAATTTACTTGTCTTGGTTTTTGGATACAAATGTATTTGAAAGCATTTTCAATATAAATAGGATATTTCAATTAACTGCCCTTTTTCCTTTGTGCCTGAGTGTGGTGGCGGTTACTATGGTTATAACCATGATTCAAGATTTAAAGCCTGAAAGCGGTTTCTATAACAACATGCTGGGACATTTTGGACACACAGCTGAAGTTAGGGATTCGGGATTAACTCTTTAAGACCACAATGACAAGCTCCTGTTTGTTTGTTACAGGTTCCCTCCTACCTTCCCAAGGTGCACTTTCTCACTGAGCAGATGGAGCAATAATTCCGACAATGGACAGCACAGGGCAGGTCCTGGGGAGTGGCATTTCCGTCCCCAGTGAAGTCTGACAAGGAGAAACCGCATCACAGTATCTATAAGCTGCTCACTGCTTTCAATAATTAGGACAGTGCACAAGCGTATTGGGAGATGGGCTGAGTAGGGATGAAATAGCGTCAGTGCGACGGTTTGGAAGTTCGAGATTTCAGTCTGTAAATCAGAACTGCGTGGAAAAAAATTAAGTGATGCCTTCACAGACAATCTCAGTGGAAATGCTATTTTGAGGGCTAAGACAGCCCCTTACCTGGCAATGTTTAATCCAGAATGGCATGTTTTTACGTCCTTTTCTTCAACATCTGCCAAATGCCGATCCTTGAATGGCATCTCTGCCTTCCAGTCCATGATGAAGGTATCTGATCGCAATCTCTTACCCTTCAGATTATGCAAATGCATTCATCTCTTTGTTAGTTCTTCAAGATGTAATATATATGTGCATCCATAATTTTCTAAGACTACCCTTGCAAGGAAGTTATTGTCATAGCAATGAACTGTATTTTCCATGTTACAGCACACTGTAGATAAACAGAGATATGCTGAGTTACACCAGAGCCAAGCGCTCTTCTATGCAGCGCTCGATGCTTTGAGATACGTTTGAATATTTCCAGTTAAATGCTAACTATTTCAACATCATGCTGAAGTTGCAGATCTTGATATTTCATCAACAGATTAGTTTTAAAATCTCAGGGGCAAATTTTAAACAAGAAAAGAATACAAATATGCTCATTTCTAACTCTAGACATTGGATTACCTGAGCCCTTGCTACCCTCATGTTATATTCAAAAGTTCTTTTTTAAAAAAAGCCCTCCTCAAAGCTCAAAGCACAGTAAAACTATTCTTGATGACTATGGGCATCAAGAAGTTAGCATCTCCTCATAGTATTTTTGTTTTCCTCCTTAGAAAATGGACTGCCTCTGTTGAGAAGCTCAGAAAAATCTCCGCTGTGTAGGTAAAAAAGGCCCTGAAACCATTAGTGCTGAGAGCCTCTGTAAAGCTTAGAGTCCTCCCTTCAGCGAAGAAAAGGCACATTTGAAGAACAGCCTTGCAAATCACAAGGAGCCCCCAGGCATGATGAGCTGATTAGTGATGATTAGCAAAGTGGAGGCATAACTGCACTGAAGTGAACCCAAACTCATACCAATGTGATTGGCGGTGATTGAAATTTGATTTTAAATGATGCTGCCGATTAACATTTCACCAACTTGTGGGAAGAGTCGCGTACAGGAAGAACAGATCTTTGCTGAAAGACATTTCTGCCAAAAACAGCCCAACACAATTTGCAAGGTTTGCGAGGTTTTGTTTGTGGACGCTGAATGGCTGATTGCTAATCCGATTCGCAGAATGGGGGAATTGGCAATCTACTTTAAATTGTACCAATTTAAGAAAGCAGAATATTTTGAAAAGCACGCAAGAAGCTTCTAGCTCTGATTCAAACAGAACCTAGAAAAAATCCATCCAATCCTCAGCAAAGATTTGAGATCAGGCTCCTCAATATCACTTGCTTGACTGAAGAGAGCTAGTTTCCCTGACAGGAGTGAGGAGACCTGTGCCAAACAGTTTCAGCTTTCTCAGAACTCCAACCCTACTTATGTTACATTTCCCATTAACTTAATTTTGTCATGCTACGTTCATGCAGTTCCAGCATCCCAAACCAATCTGTACTACATCGAGTCATCGCCCCTGGAGGTGCTCAAGAAACATTTAGATGTTGCACTAAGGGACATGGTTTAGTGAGTGGTAGGTGGATGGTTGGACTGGATGATCGTGGAGGTCTTTTCCAACCTCAGTGATTCTATGATTTCAACAGTTTCTGATGTTTAAGGAGAGAGCTGCAAAAAAATAAAAAATAAAAATCGTGCATTTTATGTACTGACTGGTATATGAAAAATTGAGATTATATAATCAAGTGCATCACTAACTTAAGTAAGCTTACCAGGAGAAAAAAAAAAAAAACGACTTTATCTTTCTCAGCACTTCTGAAAAGAGGAAGAATACTGACACGTTTCTGGCAGTACTGGCGACTTCCCAGTAGATGGCAAGCTTTACTGCGAGGAATTTTACTGCCAAACACCTCAGCTACACGAAAAGGATTTAACCACAGAGTAAAAATGCTTGGCACAAATTCCTCTAGTAATTAGGTTAATGTATCAATGTTTATAAAGAGACTGATAATTAACTCAAGTGTCAGTCAACGTAAATCCAAAGTGATCAGCGTTTTGTTTCCATTTTTCTGATGCAACATACAAGTTTTAAGAATGTCTGTCAGAACAAGTCACTGCCAAAGTGATCTTAAATGCATAAGAACGGAAACAACTCTTCTGCCTACCAGAGCCTTCACAGGAGGCCTTTCCTGATTAACCCTGTGCAAGTTTACTAAAAACCAAGCCTCTACCAAAACCACCAAAACATTTATTTCCCTTATAACCCTTTCTGCAAATGCAGTATAAAATACTCTTTAATCATTTGCTCAGACAAAGTCAAGACTTTGCCATCAGACACCATCACACCCTGCCACATTACATCATAGAGCATGGGGGTTTCTGTTTCCACATGCTCTCATCTTCTTCCTCTGCTGTTTCCATGTAGCTCTCAACAGCAGTAGGTTTCCAAATCCATCCTTCCACACTGTTCCACAGCAGCAAGGAAACTGAGTGTCCACAGGGGAGACAGGGAGGTGCTATAAACAACTTGTTTCACATAGGTGGGAAAACAGGTGGAAAATAGATTCTCAAACTATGAATCCAAGCTCAAAGGATTTTCTGAAGCACACATGTGATCTGGGAATGTGACTTTTGATAAAAAAAAATCATCATCATACGATGTCCTGGTAAACTTCGCATCACTCAATAACCTCAGTCTGATAACTGTGTAGCCTTTAATGACCACCTCTTCAAGATTCAGATTTGCGGTAAGACTTGCATTTCTTTCTGGTTTACTTCAAGTGCTGGGGAAGTCCTCAGGAATTTTTTTTGTTTCCTTCCTAGAGTCACTTCCCATGAGAAATGATTCCAGGTGCCTGTCAAACTCCTGCCCAAAGAACTCTACATGCATTACTGGTCACAGAGACGATATCTGCCGCTGTATGGACATGTCACTTGACACTATGGAGGAACTCTGCAACAGAACCTCTGATCCTTGCTCCTCAAACCCTTGTCTTCAAAATGCTACCTGTTTAAGTTCTGCTGGAAACCTCAATTTCACTTGCGAGTGCCCAGCTGGGTACAACGGGACCACTTGTGAAATAGCCATCAGTATGTGTGACTCCAACTCCTGCGAACACGGAGGCACGTGCCTTGACGGCCTGGCTGGGCCCACCTGCCTCTGTCGTGCAGGATACACAGGTACACACTGCGAAATGGATGTTGATGAGTGCATTTCGGAACCATGCCACAACGGAGCGGTGTGCAGGGATGGGGTTGATGAATACTCCTGCTACTGCGTCCCAGGCTACCAAGGCAAGCACTGCGACCTGGAGGTGAATGAATGCGTGTCAGACCCATGCCTGAACGGAGCAACGTGTCTCAACCTCATAGGGAGGTATTACTGCATCTGTCCACTTGGCTACACAGGTAAGCACTGTTTTAAACAACCTTTTCTTTGTGTTATGGAGAACTACCATATTCCATGATCCAAGATCTACTCCCATACAAACGCGCACACACATTTAGTCATACCTATATTACTACATGGCCTTTGGCCTCAGCACCAGCAGCTGTTGGTACAATAGGCGTTACACTTTATCACAGTTGACTAGTGATCCTGCACAGAGAAATTTCACGTCTTCCAGAAGCTACAAAGCACTTTAACAAACATCAAGCTGTGTCACAGGCCCAGGTTAACTTTCCTTTTAATAGAAACATCCTCAAAATGCATGCCCCTAGAGTGCTATATGCAGTTTTTGGTCTACAGACAAAACTTTTGACCGTGATAAAATTACACTCAGACTTGGTTGATTTGCTAATCACAGCAAAGGGTGTTCTTAAACCTAGGCATTTGTTTTTCAGGAGCCTTTTCTTTTAAAACATTCTTCTTTCATTTCCCCCCCTTTTCTGAGCAAAGGTATCTTGTTCAATGGTTGTCAAAACATCCCATTCAGACTTTCTTTCTCTTCTAACGGATTTCCCTTATCCAGCCTCACTAACAGGTCTCTTTCTTCTCTTCTATTTTACTGGACCTTAAGGCCAAATAGATTATTCTATCACTTTTCCTCAACATCAATTCTCAGAATGGCTATGCCTTTCTGGTTTCATTCTGGTAAGTTTTTCTAAGCTATATGTCCTACTGATGTCATATATTATAACTCAAATTTTCCCCTTTTATTAGTTTTCTGATTTAGTCTGGCTGAATCCACAGTTAGATTTCTTTTCTTTTTGCCAGAGGAAAAGCTTCCAAAACTCATTTCAGGCTTCTTTTCTGGGAGGGAAAGCAGCAAAATTGCAGTGGGATCCAGGGATTCATAAAGGTGTGCCTTCCTCTAGAGAGTAAATCTGCCGACCACTTCATATGATATAGAAGATTACAGCTGGACATTCTAGAAGAATGGACATTTGTCAAGAAGGAAGGTTATCAGTTTGAATCATAAAACCATGTCAGAAACAATTATCCTTAGACTTATTATTATTATTCAGGTTTTTAGAAGTTCAAAGTTGATGAAATTTTACACTGCCATTTAGTAGCCTTCCCAGTTGAGTTAGAAGGTTTGGTATCAATGTGAACTAGGAACTCTGCTACAGCAACAACAACAGCAACAAAAAGTGTAGAACGAAAGCCTAGAAAGAAAGATTTTCAGGCCCAGAAAAGAGTAAGAAAGTGAGGACTAGGGAAAAAACGTCCTGCTGACAGAGAAAAATAGACATTTTACAGCCAAATTTTAGCTTTCCAAACAGAATCAGGAAAATCAAAAAAGTGCCACAAGATCTGGAAAAGCCAGCCCTTCCCCTGCCCAGAAGTCATACATATCCTGAATTCACCGCCTACCTTGCGTAGATTTAACTTTGACTAATGTTTTGACTTTCTTGCCCCTGCTCTACCAGAAACAGAGGATTCACGTGGAACTAGAACATCATGTAAGTTACATAGAAGGAAAAGTGTGATCAGATTCCCAAACTGCCCATTTGGGGATAAACTTCCATTTTATCTGGTCCCATTTTTAAGGTTTAAGTGTGATTTTTCTTGCCTACTTCCTCTACTGGAGAGCACAGAATCACTGCAGGGGGCTGTTCCCTTCAAATTTCAAAGCTGAATTAATAGATAGGATAGCAAGAGAGTGCACACTGAATCATTAAAAAGTGAAAACGGGATGCGTTATAGTGATAAATTGCCAACCAGGTAAACAAAGAAAAAGAAGAATCACACAACAAAAGAAGGGGAAAAAAAAAACAGCTATTGCTTCAAGTGATTCTAATGAATAAGAAATTAGAGATGCGGTTTGCAGCTCCATCCCAAAATCCCCATGCAGGAAGGGAAGTCAGAGGTAAAAAGCAGCTTTCCAGCTCTGTTGCAGCTCTTGTTGGAAGCCAGCCCTCAGTTAGCATCCCTCGTGAGCAGGGTGAACATCGTTTGAAGGAAGCTTGTTACCTTCCTGCCACCCCGCTGCTACCAGCGGGTGTCTGAGCCAGGGCCAGGCGAGGGGGAAACTGCACAACCAGGGGAAAGCAGGAGGAAGGAGAAGCCTATTAACAAGCAGCATGGCTACTCTGCAATGATTAGACTCAGCCCAGACCTCCTGTGGTATCCAGGAAACTGTATTTGTTTAACCTGTGCTGTCAGTGAGGCCCGGACCTGGATTCATAGACCAAGAACACAGCTTGAGAGACAGAACCTACACCTTAGAGACAGAGGGAGAAAACATAATAAAATAATAAAAGCCCAGACAGAGAAGTGAAGATTTAGACCAAAATAAACTGCTGGAGGGAGCTCACCCTGCTGGAGTCGCCCTGCTTTCATCACGAAATTCTGCAGGTTTCCAGGTGGATGCTGTTAGGTCTTGCCAAAAACAAGCAGAGTCACTCCAAGTGCAGAGCACTCAGAACAAGCAGAGTTAGGAGATGAGAGAGCCAAGGAAGGAAAAGATGTCTAAAACACAAAGGAGAAGGAGCTGCAGTGCTTTGACACACGGCTCCGACGCCGCTCTCAGCAGCACAGAGATGAATCATCACTGCTCTGTACAGGAGTGGCAGGCTGTTCCTTCAGCAGTAAAACAGCAGCTTTTAAAGGCTACTTAACCAAATGATTTATCAGAAGCATTCTTTTTTGTTGCTTTCTGCACCTTGCTGCGAGTTGTGTTAAATGCACAAGCCAGGGGGATTACTGGATTAAAGCCCCAAGGTGTCCCTACTGGTAATAAAAACCCTCATTTACTCCATCAGGGGATCTTGCCAACCATTAGTATCCCGGCCTGACACCATGAATTACTGCGGGAAGTCATCCAGCCTCATCTCATTTCCCTAACATGTTAAAAAGGTGATATCTCCCAATATGGAGGTAGAGAATGCACAGTAAATTCTACGGCAGTAACATTAACCAAATGCCTGAGTTACAGGCTGCCGTTGCTACTTGCTTCGCGCACTACGACTGGTATTCTGTACAATTGCTACGCTGCAGCACTTCCTAAAATAGCTGAGAAATGTCACACGTAATTCTTACACAAATGGAAGAGGTTAGAACACACCAAGAGCCCAAGACTGGAAAATTTAGCATGAAATCTGCAGTTTCTATGATAATGTTCTACATGTGTGAAATTATTTACAAGACATGTGTCATGCAGCTGTTAAATAATGAAGCCCAATTGCCTCGTCGAAGTTTTGCCGGCTACCTTAATCAAATGCCTCTTTCCCTCCATTGGCCTAATTACACTTGCTTTAATTCACCCCAGCAGAGCCGGGCGATGGCGCCTGTTGGCTGCCCACAGCCGGGGATGCTAATTACCGCGCTGCACTCCTCCAAAGGAAGCCAGTCCTCTCAAACGCTTTGCTGTGAACTACACAGGACATGTGACTGCGCCAAAAACCAGCCCGAGCCCAAGACAGCAGCATTCCTTTTGCATAGGGAAAGTGCTTCAGGGTCAGATGAGATAGGTACAACGGGCTACATCCATTCTTTATGCAATACCTTTTACTATGATGTAACTGAAGCGGACTCTGTACAATAGGAGAAAATTATAATCTGATGAATCCCAGTTCTCACTCAGTATCCTTCCAGTAAATACATGCCATGCAAATATTTACAGCAGATGCACTGTATGCCTTAGGCACTAAAAGGAACATTCCCACAGCCTTCAGTCACCCAGTTGTCAGGCTACGAGCATGGAACATCTAAGCTGGTAGTTGGTACAAACTGTCACACTGCTATTCAAAATGGTGCCATGCCAAAAAATACAGGAAAACTGCTAAGTGGCAAAAAATCTTATTGAATCAAAATGCCACTGCTGCTGTCCTTGTGACTGCCTGTGCTTGGCCTCATTGTGCCCAAACATCACTTCATCTTGCCCCAAGAAGCTGAGCTCTTCCTTCCAAACTGGGGATTCTTCCATGAGTTCTGGTGGAGGGAAGAAAGAAGCTCTTTGCCTGTTCTTTTAAATCTGGTGATTAAGAAAAACAGAAAGGCTATCCAACACACTCCATCTGGTGTAGTAGGGCACAACCTCACTCCACACAGACAGAGGAATTCTAGGAGGCTCTTCCATTCCCAGGGTGCCTGAGCTCCACACTGCAGTGCAGGAGGGGAGGGGGCCTGGATTCCCTCCTTCAGGGTGCACAGGTCCCACGCATTCCTTTGTCCAACCCTACCTAGAGGCAGCAAGTTGGAAGTAGGTGCCGCATGCCTTTCATCCTCACCTGCATTTACCTTTTATTGTCAAAGAAGAGCACAGTGAGACTCATCTGGAAAGCAAGCAGTATAAGTAGTCTCCCAAGAAACCACAAAAGTTATAAACATCACTTACATCCATCTTCCCAATCCCGAGCACCAGTGTGGCTAGGTATGCATGGCACTGCCACACCTCCCTGACTCCAGGCCCTGTGGAGTGGCCAAGGAGTGCCTGGCACTGCCCTCCTTTCCTGCCTTCTGGCACACGATGTTTGGCGCTCAGCATATTCATGACAGAACATGAGACTGAGGTGCAAATGCAGATCCAATCTTCTCATCTCCCTTCCTTGCATCTGAGAAAACCTGACAGCAGACTCGCTGCGGCTGGGAAGGAATCCCCGTTCATGCGGCACATCACATCGGCTGGGCACATCAGGGAGGGAAGTTTTCTTCTAAGGCAGCATTGCCGAAGGCAGGTTGCTGGGCTGATAGATTAAAGACGTGAAGCACAAAACAGCGCTGAGCTCTCCTGCTAATCGCCACGGTCTGAAAGCCGGCCGGGCCGAGGCTCAGCTGAGCGGGGCTTGTTTTGTCACATGGCTCGCAGCGCTTGCCGTGAGCTGTTAACACGCTCTGGCAGATTTACGGTCACTAGACACACTTCTGCAAACACATTGCTTACAATTACAGCGGATTCACAGGGCAACGACTGCAGAGGGATCGCTCACTACGTCTGGATGCAATGCACATTACCATAAATCCACACGGGATCACTGCAGTGCTCCCACTGGCGGCCAAATCCCCAAGGCACAGACCAGGGACACAGACTGGTGGCCTTACCCATCTCATGCTTTATGTGTGGACTCAAGAAGTTATAAGAATATATTCCCTAAAATTACGCTAACTGTGCTTCATAACTACCAGGAAGATGAAAAAAGTGCATGTATTTTCAGGAGAATTAAGTTTAAATGCAGTGAAAATAGTTATGAGCTAACACCTTCCCATTTTGTTTTGATATTTCAAGATATTTCCAGATATTTATCCATTCTATGGATTTCTATTCTTCTTTAGTCAAGCATGCCACATTCAGAGGGTTGAAATAAACCAGGGATCAAGGAACAGAGCTAAATAACAGCATTCTCAGTGTTTTCAGAAGAAAAAAAAAGTTCCTAGTTAAAATGTACAAATTTCAGAACAGAAATGGAAAAGCAGCACCAGGAAAGAGATAGAGATGAGCTCTTAAATGAACTGCTAAGATAATCCCAATAAGCAACATGTGTTCATTCCATCTTTTGAAAGTCTACCCCATCACCTGAGAGGGATGATGTTCTCAGCCCCCAAAAAGGGCCAAAAATCCCTGCGGCTTCTCCCCTACTGAAGATGCCCTTTCAATCAGGAAATGCCCTCGAGAACTGTTTACAATATCACCGCTCCTTTGGCCACCAAAGAACAGACAGGGAGGTCTGCCTAAAAGCACCTTCTGTACTACGATGTGCCAGAGTGTTTTGGGGCTGATACCATGGCTGCTAAAACAAGCTGGCTTGGCAGGTAAAAGTTTTTTAAAAAGAAATATCAGTGTTTATTACCCAAAGCACAAAATAAGTAGATAAACTTTTGTTGTTGTTGTTCGGGCCTTTGGTGAATGCTCCTAAGCTTTGCAAAACAAACCAACGCAGTGCTGCGCATTGAGGCACTTCCACTTGAAACTCGCCGTTGCTTGGGAGAAACAACCAACCAAACGCACACCAAACAACAAACCAGCACGTGAGCCTCGTGCTAAGCCTGTGCTCGCCCTCTCCCCCGCAGGTGCCAACTGCGAGCTGGAGGTGGACGAGTGCCAGTCGCGGCCGTGCCAGAACGGCGCCACCTGCCGCGACGCGCCGGCCGCCTTCTCCTGCTCCTGCGCTCCCGGCTTCCGCGGCGCCTTCTGCCAGACGGACGTGGACGAGTGCGCCAGCGGCCCCTGCCTGCACGGAGCGCGCTGCGCCGACCGGCCCGGGGGGTGCGCGTGGGGCCAAGGGGCAGCGCCGGAGAGCGGCCGGGGTGGGGGGGGTTGGGGGGAGGAGAAGGGGTAGGCGGGCAGCTCAGCACCGCACAGCCTTTTGATCACTGTCTCCTCCCGGAGGGATGGGGGAGAGAATTGGGGAGGGGGGGGGGAAGTGGAACTTGCAGGTTGAGATAAAACTAAGAGAGATAACACTAACGATTCATATGTATATTTACAAACCAAGCAATGCACTAAATCTCTCACCCCCCGCCAGCCAATGCCCATCCAGTCCCCCAGCAGCAACTGCCCACCGAACTCCCCTCAGTTTTATAGCTTTTCCCACATGCCGCCATGCCGTACGGAATATCCCTTTGGCCATTTAGGTCAGCTGTCCTGGTTCTGTCTTGCCTCAGCTCCTTGTGCCCCTGAGCCCCTCACCGGCAGGGCAGCAAGAAGCTGAGAACGGAAATGCCCTGGGCTCTGTGCAGCGCTGCTCAGCAACAGCTAAAACACCTGTGTGCTCCCAACAGTGATGTTCTCCTAAAGCCACAACACAGCATCATACCTGGCACTATGAAGAAAAAAATCAATTCCGTCCCAGCTGAAACCAGGACAAAATGTAATCTTCCAACCGTAGATATGCAGAAACATTGGAAAAGAGGCAGAGGAAAACTAACAAGAGTAACCATAGCGATAGATTCCATTAGGAACCTGTCTGGTACTTTACAGGCATACAGAGCTACAGCTCCCGATGCAAAACTACCTGCAGCCCATTCAAAAAAAAAAAAAAAAAAAAACCAAAAAGAGTAAACAAAGAGAATTCAGGGCAAGGAAGATGCTCCACCCAACATGAACAGCAGTACCCAGAGGTCCAGCACAGCCCAGGCAGCCAGAGCTCTGGTGTCATTTGTTCACTGAGATCAGCACAAGATTTTTAAAGTCTGAAAATATACCAATATGAAAATTATTTTTCTGATTTACATCTTCATCTTTACATTTTATATCTTAAATCCAAATGGCACCTGGACTGCATTCTCTCTGAATTTAAGAACAATTCATACTCAAGTAACACACTGCCCTGCCATACGTTTTTGCTTACTTACACTTAAACAGAACACTGAAAACTTTGTACTTGTCTGCCAGACCCAGGGGTCAGCAGTTCTCTGGCATTCCCTCACGTCCAGCATGCAGCTCCTTCCATTTATTTACTCCAGGTCTGAGATTGAGGTATAAAACACAGAAATTACCAAAGTGTACTTACCTATTGCTCATCCCCATGATTTCAGATGCAGAGTTTCTTGTATTTGTATATACTACCCAGTTTGTTCAGGTCTAAACCCATAACAATGGCAGTGCTATCGAAGAGAAGCTAACGTTACTGTTACTATTGGAACTACACGAGTAATTGACATTTCTGTATTGAAACCTAACAAAAGCGTGGGAGCTCTGTGTGTTTGGGAACAGAGCCTGTGCTCCTGCAGTGACCGCTTTATCCTGCGTACAGGTACACCTGCAACTGCACCGGCACCGGGTTCATGGGCCTGCACTGCGACACCCTCGTACCCCCGTGCTGGTCACAGCCATGCTACAACAATGCCACGTGTGAGGACCGTGCTGATGGATACACCTGCCACTGCTGGCCAGGTAAGCCCCAGGTTCTCCTGTAACATTCCCTATCCGTCTGGGTTAGATAAGGTCACCTTTTTTTGCTGATACAGTGAAAGCATGAAGCCACATGGCCCTAGAAGTGGTCCAGGAGCTCAGTGCCCTCTGGGCTCTGTTCCTCACCAGGAGCCTGGGGGGAGTGCTCACTCTGCCCAGCTGGAGACCCCGCACAGCGCCAGCTGGGGGGTGTTCAGGTTGCATATTAGGAAACATTTCTTCTCAGAAAGAGTGGTGGTGCATTGGCACAGGCTGCCTAGGGAGGTAGTGGAGTCACTGTGCCTGGAGGTGTTCAAGAACCGTGGAGAAGCGGCACTGAGGGACGTGGTTAGTGACATGGTGGGGATGGGCTGGTGGTTGGACACGATGATCCTACAGGTCTTTTCGTTCTCTACTCGCCCTTCCAGGCTATACCGGCTCCCGCTGCGAGACTGACATCAACGAGTGCAGCAGCGCGCCGTGCGCCGCGGGCCGCTGCCTGGAGCGCTCCTGGGCCGCCCGCTACGGCCACGAGCCCGCGCTGCCGCCGCCCTTCCGCCACGACCGCGCCGAGGGCTACGTGTGCGCCTGCCCGCCGGGCATCCGCGGTGAGCGCTGCGGGACTGCGGGTTCTGGGACGGGGGCGCGTGTCCGGACGGCACGGGGGTCCCTCTGGCGGCCGTTCCGTGGGGCTGTGGGATGGTCGTTTGTAACCACGTTTGGGTTAAAGCATAAACTTGTGTTAGCGCCACGAGTTTGGAACTCACTGTCCGCAAGTGTTGAGTTGTACGAATGAAAAACAAAGAAACAAGCAATAACCAGAGATCGTTTTCACCGAGCAGCCGTGCCCGGACCCACTGTTCTCATCCCTGCACTCCTCCCAGCATCCTCCAGAGATGCACTGGGACTGCAAGGATCGCTTCTCCCTGGGAGCACGATGCCCAATTTGTTATTAATGCAGTCTGGTGTGTGGTGAGATTGTATAGCTGGAACTAAAAATAAGTGCTGTGTACAGCCGTGCTCCTAAGAAGAGAGAATCATAATCCTATGAAAGAAGACTTGCTGAGGTCTGCGTCTAACACAGCTGTACTGTTCAGCACAGCCACTAAACGCGTTGGCTTTGGGTTGTGCAACTCCGCCTAAAGTCTGGTCCTGCCACTCCGTGCCCTTTCTCTCTGTGCAAAAAACATCTGTAGCTGGACTCACGGAACCAGACTTCCCTTCCTCATTCACTGTCTGCACAGCTCCAACCCCTCTGCGTCCCGCTGGGTCGCATCACTGATCGCTGCAGCTCAGCAGACTCAGCAGCATACGGAGAGCACAACTCGCACTCTGAAATCCCCAGGGCTTTCCCTGCGGAGTGGCAGCGGAGCAGTTGGCTCCGTTCCACCCCCCCCAGCTGCCCTTCCCCGTCCCGTCACTGCGCGCTGCTGTTGTATCGCTGTTCTGCGCAGCTCAGCGCGGGGCTCCCAGCCGGGCCGGTTACAGCCCTTACCTCCACACATTCCCCTTCCGACGCTGCTTCATGCTCTCCGCTTCTTTCCAGCGATACCCAGCTGTCGGGCTTCTTTTTCTCCCCCTCCTGCCCTTCCTTAACAACTCCCGTGCTCTATGAGACAGCTGAGGAGCCGGGCCCTTCGTTAGGCTCAGTCCTTTGTCCTCCCACTGCCCCAACTATTGCCCTCACCTGCATCGTTCTCGTCAGGGTCAGGGTTCTGCTGCTTTCAGTCACGCTGGGAACTCCCTCGCTCCCCAGAAGTCAATGGGCCCACATGCAGGCAGGCTCTGATCAGTCTGAAAGACAAACAAGTGCCAGAATCTATTAAATCCATTAATCTTAAATCCATTTTTTTCAATAGCTAACCTCCTAAATCAAACTGCAGAGCTCTTTGGAGACAGCATTGCTCCAGGTCTTGGGGACTCTGACACTCCTGCTAACGCTGTGTGCAAATGATTTTACCTGAAGCCTTTGTGTAAGTTCAGTTATTGACATCCCTGTTGGATGCTAGATGTACATTTAATTAGGAAAAAAACAACAACAAAAAACAACCAAACAAAATAACTCCAAAATAATTATTCTTAGCAAACAGCGCACTCAGACACCTGGGGTCAGGAGCAACCTTTAATAGGGGTGGCTCTTAAAGCTGCTGGTGAAGTGCCTTTCATCACCTGGCTGCAAACTGATGTCAGGACAGGGGTAATGTGCTGCTCGTTGGCTCACTCACTGCCCGCATGCATCTGTATGGGTTAGATTTTAAACTGTTTTCTTCCTGGCCTGTGTGAAGTACAAGGCACTCGGTTAACAGATATCTGCAGAGAAAACAGCAGCACTGCTCTAGTAGGCGGTGAGCATCCTTGGCGCTCTGGGCTGTGCTCCAACAACTGGACACGACCTGGCTGCTGGAGCTGCGGCTTGAACTTGTGGGTATCCCTGAAATGGTCACACAGGTGGACTACAGGGTCTTTGTAAGTCCCTTCCAATTTAGCTCTTCTATTTCTAAGCGTTGACACAAAGAGCCTGTAAGGTGGAATGGAAGCACTCACTTCTGATGCTGGAAAGTCCACTTTCTCCAATTACAGCCAAATTCATGATCAATTAACCACATTTTAATGGGAGCTAAGGAATACACAGGACTAGAGTTGACTGCAGTAGTATGATTCTGGGTAGCAGATGAATCCCTGATCAGGGTCGCTGGGTTTATGGGTGCTTATCTCATGTATGTGAACTATGCCAACTGCCCTTCTGCAAGGCAAAACGTTAGATCCTTTCATCTGGGTGTCAGCACATCTCACTGATGCCAAAGTCTTGCGTTTCTGCAGCTGAGGGCCAGTTCTTCTGGCCTCCACATCTGAATGTCTGTGTGTTTTAGGTGCAAAACCTCAGGTTCCTGCTGAAACAGGACAAAGATTTTCTTTAATATATCACATTCAATATTTTATTATGTCTCTTTCCTCAGGAAATGATTAGCAGAAGATTTTAAGCATACTTCGCTGTTCCGGGTATTGTGAAGAAACAATAATCCATGTACCCTGTATTGTGAGGGCCAGATCCAAAAGCCATTGCAGTCAGCAGAATGGTGTCATGACATCTGGGGACATTTGTCGATTTTGTAATGAGTATAAAATGGCATCGTTGCCTTACTGGATAAGATGGCACATTGCTGTTAAGTCAGTTGAAAAAGTGGGCTACAGTTTTCAACCCAAAGGCAGGAGATAATGGAGCCTATGTCAGGATAAAGTATTGCCCCACCCAGCTGGGAGAGGGGAAGAAATACCGTCCGCTATTCACTTGATGGTGATTATTTAGCTGAATTGAAAAATAATCAGTAGACTACTAGAAGTCTTGAGAGGATCAAATCTGCCCCATTTGGTAAATCAAATAACTGACTTATTCATGCAATTTGATTCTAAGGAATAAAAATCCTGGTATGGTGATTTTTTCCCAGCCAGGAATTTTTGGAGCCCATTAGACACTTGCCTTGTCCCATATCAAAGACAGAAAATTTGTGAGCAGGTTCTACAAAGGGTTAAAGTTCTCCAGCTCCCTTCTAAGTCAGAGAGTCTGGGGACGCTCGGATTTCAAGAGGTCTCAGTACTGTGCAGTAGTAAGCCCAGCATTTTTGATATTACCTTGGTCTGCTGGCCCCCTAGTACAGAAGCACTTTTAATAGACTGGGCTTTCGTTTAAACGTCTTATGATTTGTTACTGCTAGCTACAGGCAGCGGTTATCCTGGAACTTCATCCTTTCATATTGTGCATATATTGTATTGCCAGCATCACACTTTTTAAAAACAGAGTTTTATTTGAAAGGTTCAGCTTCTCACTTTCCTCATGAAAACATGTGGGAAAGGAGGAGAGCAGAGCTATGAATTTGGCAGTGACACATTTCACCAGGTTGTAATAAACTTAACACCATGTCAGAATTAAGGAGTCTTGAACCTGCAGGCTCTGTCAAGTGCCACATTCCAGCGCTGACTGGAACCTGAGGAGGGAGAGGGAGTAGCATGGGCTGCCAGGGGACGTGCCACCAGCAGGGATGAGGCTGCCTGTGTGGCTGTGAGCTGCCAGGGGACGTGCCACCAGCAGGAATGGGGCAGCCTATGTGGCTGTGAGCTGCCAGGAGACGTGCCACCAGCAGGGATGGGGCAGCCTATGTGGCTGTGAGCTGCCAGGAGACGTGCCACCAGCAGGGATGGGGCTGTCCGTGTGGCTGCAGTAGGAGTGTGAAGGAGCAAAGCCACCAGCCAGTCTGTAGGCAGGGTCTACTGCCTGCTGACACGCAGACAAGTGCTGGCTGACGAGGTTCTGATCACTTCTGGTGTCTTGTTATCCACTGTGGGCCAGCTGTGCCAGCAGCACTGCTGCTCACTTTGGCATCGTGAGGTCCTAAGTGGGTTTTCTGGCCTTTTTATTTGTCGTGTTTTCTGTTTTTCCCTTTTAAATCTCCTTGGCCCTTTTCCCAGCATGTTGGACTGCTGCAAGAGAAAATGATATGATCAGACTGGAGTCGTATGTGTGTTGAATTTCTGGCATATGCATGGGGGAAAGAAACTGTCTCCTGGAGCCAGAAGATGAGGCAGATAAATGGCCAGCCAGTACAGGAAAGTACTGAACACTCAACTAACCAAAGAAAACCTCAACCTGGATACATGGGACTGGTCTTAAAAATGGTTCATTTAGACTCTCATTCTGCACAGCCAGGATGTAAGAAGCACAGGCATACACAGAGCACTGGGCTTCCATTTCCCTGCACATCTTCAGATGCTGCTGCAGACAGAGCACTCAGCAGGTGACAGGGCTGCCTGTGTCTCAGTCAGACATACTTCTCTCCTCTAGCCTCCTTTCTATGTGTGACAGTACTACACAAAACATAAGTGATTTGAGTCTTCCAAAAAGGAAATCAAGCAGATAAATAGCTGTGTTCTCATCTTGTCCCCAAACTCCAACATTTTTCTCTATTTCCTCATCTATCCTTCAGCTGTTCACACCACAGCAGTCAAGCCTTCCTCCATCACAGCAGTTTAATTAACTGTGTTTCATGGGCCATCATCACAGTTTAAAAGGTTATTTTCTCTTCATTCTGAAGACAGAAGACAAGGCTATTCAAGGGGCATTCACCGGCTTTCTTTCTCTATGCCCAAGGAAAGGATCAGGAGAAAAAAGAAGATACAAAGAAAAAACGACTCTTTTTTCACTGCAAGGAGACAAAAGAAGAGAGAAGCTGGGCTGGCTTGAGCTGGAAGGCTTTTTCTTCTCCCTTCCCAGTGCTCCTTTGTGAAAATAATGGTTAGGATCCCTCCTAATGCAAAATTCCTCAAGGTCCTACAGGAAAGGAGACGTCCTTCCTGATTAGTGCAGAGGTTCTTTGTCTCTGAGAGGGCTTTTCCACTGATCAGGAAGGAAAGCTGAGGGATGCACCTTCTCCCGGTATTTTGTGGGCCAAAAATGGATGAGAACAGTTAGTCAAACTTGCTGGCACTACAGCAGGTTAGGTCAGAATCCCACCCGTGCTGTGATCAGTATGTCTGGTCACACCAACTTTGCTTTATGGCTTGCCAAACAAATAAATGGTCCAGGAGTCCAAGGTGGCACTTCTCTCATGTGTCTCAGAATGGCTTGGCAGCGGGCTTGGCAAAGCAGAAGTGCAGCCAGAAGCGCTGATGGAGATGATGGCTGTGCATACATGTTTATAGACTGCTGTGGTAGGGTGGGTCACGGCAGCATCCATTTCTTCCAAAGTGAGAAAGTGATGGTCGGCACATGAGTTCTGTGTACTGCAATCATGATCTCATCTCCAGTACAAGTCAGGGAGGTGCCCAGAGCCCTCTCACTGTCTCGGTGGGGCTTAGGCCCAGTTCAGTATCAGCAGGTCAAGAGGTTCGTGATTATTCCTGTACAAACAAAGGTTCATGAAGGCAAATGTTGCTACTATCAAGCACTCATTTGGAAGTAGCTGGTTTAAGGAGAAATTCCAAATACAAGTACAACACATGAAACAGAAATAAAGAATTAGGGTTTGATGTATGCATCAGCTTTTTAACATCCTGGAACTGTAGAGAGGCTGTAAAGGGAGCGCAAACATCCATCTTTTCCATCCAGATTCAATTCATTCATCACTACACTGTTAGGCTGCTGTGAAAGGATCCCTAAAAAGTGAGACGTTTACGGGGCTTGCTGGCATTGTGCAGCTGTGCACCAAAACAGGGGAAATGCGTTGCCATTTTCTGAGCATGGGAAAGAAATTCCTGTTTTCCTAGAGCTGCCTCTGCAGCTCTGTCCTGTCTATCCCTGTTCTGGACTGTGAGCTTCTTCCTACACTCCTGTGCTCAGAACTCTGCGGAGGGGCGACTCCCCCTCTCTGCTCCCATCAACCCCTGCAGCCCCAGCACTGCAGGACCAGTGTAGCAACGCTGTATCAACACAGGATGCCCTCAGGGCCCGGCAGGCACTCGCTGCCTGTAAAAACCCTACAGGGAAAAAGACAATTAGCACTTTAAAGTACTTTTTCAATCTCTCCTAAAGTCTCTGATCTTGAAAGAACATTTGGACAGGCTTTAATGATCCTGTCCTCTAATACTTTTTAACCTTTCTTCAATCTACAGCATCCTGGTAAGGAGTTGTTCTCATTTTCATCAGAACTGATCCTTTTGAGTTTCCCCTCTCCTCCTCTACTTTTGTCACTGAGTTCTTCCATCTCCCCTTTCTTCTTGGTGTTTGGAACTGGTCAGGATATTCTCTTGAATCACAGTGTGTATTCTTTAGCCCTGGCCTGTGCACAACTCTAGGGAAAGATGCAGAGCTTTGCAAGCAGTTTCAGAATCCAGGACGCAGCGCACTCACAGTGTTCTTGCAACACCGTCACTCTCTATTCATCAAGCTGTTCTCTTTGCAATATGCACTGTTCACTTCTCATGTGCTTTGCTCCCAGACTCAACTCATTGCACATGTGGTGTGATCAGCCTCTCCCTGGATAGCCCCCAAAAAGAAGGCTGAGGCTGCACTTGCAGATTGCACACTGCACCATAATGGCTGTAAGAAGGAAGCATACTTCAAAACATCCACAGCATACTGGAAGTTTGGTTATAACTGGAGAAAGTTATGAGTTTGCCATTCTCCTACCAGTTTCCATCCAGAACTCATGGGATATTCCTACCTGCAGCTAGTGCTGCTCTTAAACATCTGCGAGAAATACCATTTAGGGCAAGCAAGTATAATTTTCACATGCTTCAGCCACATAAACCACCAAAGCAGCTAAGACTGACTTGTTTACTCTTATCAGCCCTTTCATTATAGACCTAGATCTTGAGATACTTTGTGAAGTACCACTTTTTTTTCCAAAAATTAATTTTATGACTTACTTTGCCTCTCTGCATGGTAGCAGACTGAGCAACTGTTTAAATGCAAGAGTTTTTGTGATGGCTACCCAGAGACTGTCATGGGTAAAAGAATTCTGATTTAGTGGAAGACTTTGCAGAAAACAGATTGTGTAAGTCTGTGCATCATGTTGCTATCACTCGATCATCTTTCTGTATTTACCTCCATAATCTGCAACTTGGGTTTCACCTCACTGAAATCTGAACAGTTCATGAACACAAGCAAATCCATTCATACAATTTCCGTGAAGTGCATAAGTATTATCTCCACTTTAGAATTATTTAAAAAAGGCTACAGTCCAATATGATCATAAGCATTCAAACAATGCATTAAGGATGTATTTGTGTATCAGTATCAGATCCAGCTACCATATTTTATCCTCTCCAAATTGAGACTGAAATAGTATCAGATCCTAGATACACACTGTGAACTTACCATGGGCACCAGCTATGCAGAGGATGCCTTTGAAAATAAAATGAAGCTTTGTTGCAAGCTTCAGCTTGTTCCTATTCTTCCTGCTGTAGGAAGGAACCTTTTGATGGAAGAGTAATCTACTGACTGTGATGATCTATTAATAAATAATCACCGAACTATAAAGGATGGGAAGACCACTAAAATCATCAACTGTCAACCCATCCCCACCACACCCACTAATCCATATCCCTCAGTGCCACATCTGCCCTTTTCTTGAACACCTCCAGGGATGGTGACTCCACCACCTCCCCAGGCAGCCTGCCAGTGCCCAACCACTCTTTCAGAGAATACATTTTTCCTAATATCCACCCTGAACCTCCCAAAATGTTAAAGCTGAACTATGGTCATTAAGAAAGGAGCTCTGGAAAACTTCATGGCAAAAATTTCCAGAACTAGCCCCAAGACCTGACAATTTGTTTGCAACTCCGAGAATCATACTTAGCGCCCTAATATAGTATATTTTTTCACGAGGAATGAAAATGACTCTCAGAAATAACTCTCCTTGTTCCAAGTTGCATTGGAAATGCAGAAGTATCACTGCATTATTCAGCACCAAAAGAATGCACAAACATCAAGGGTTTGTTTGTTTGTTTTCAGTTAGAAATATAGAAAAGAAAGTGCTAGAAAGCATCTACCAATGTTATTTTCAGAACATGTATAGAATTTTATGCCTTAAAATCTCACAGCTGACCCTTCATTACTATGATCTATTTTCTCTGGTTACACCGATATGTTAAACTGTATAATGTAGTTCGACATGACTGACAGAGCCTGGGAGCAGTGGATATTTTGAAATCTGGCACATCTCTCTGTGTTAAACATTGTTGCACATAAACAATTTTTAGCATGAAGAGCTTTCTTCCTTGAAGGCGAGGAGGAGGGGATGAATGGATTTTCAGCCATAAGCTCCCAGGTCTTGCAAAAGCATCCTTAGATTGAAGGAATAATTGCAGAAAGTGCTCTTGTTTAAATATATATATATAGGTAAAGAGAAAAAGACAGTTGTATATTATTTGGCAGCAGGAATAATGCTTTTCAAGCACTCATTATTTTTGTGGCATTCATTCCTAATGGGTCATTCTATTATAGGACTGACTACTTGCTAAAAATAGTCCAAATATTCAGTGAGAATTTTCCTTCTGGGGCTTTGTGCCTACTTACTTTCTTCTTTCTGAATACTGTGAATAAACTCTTCCTAGCCTGTTTAATTGGTACATCTCTGATACTTAAAGTCACCTACAATCCAGTTTAGCCACCTCTTGGCTGAGCTTAAGAACCCGCTCAGTTCCATCTTTCCCTGCTGAAGTCCCTAAGTCTCTCCAGCCTTTTCATTTCTTGCCTGCTTGGCCTGAGCGTAACAGGCAATATCTTCTGCAGCCTGGAACCAAACATAGTATTCCTTTTGCCATACCCTTTCTAGTACTGAAAACACAGTAATATCATTTCCCTGTTATAAACAGAAACTGCCATGCATCTCCTGCTCTGTGTGCTGACAGAATGTAGAATGTTCTATGTGTCTCGCACATCATGGCATTACAGATAACCCTATACACTTCCTCAAATGTGGTGGTTCCTGCACATACACATAGCTCCCCTTTGGATGTATGCAGACTGGAGAAAAACACAACCACTACTGAAAGCAGAGCTTAAACTGTGCTCTGAGTTGTAACAGTGCACAAAACCTGGTGAAACCAAAGGAATTCAGCATACTAAACTGACAGCAGAACTTTGTTCAACCTCCTAAAAATTTGATTCTCCATCTCAGGAACTACTTTTCAGCACTGTGTCCTATAGAGCAACATCATTCTGGTCAAATTACAATCAAGCTACAAAGTCAAGCAGATGCACAACTTGTTCTTCAAACTGAAACAAACTCTAAATCTACACGTACTGTCCTCACTAACCTGGAGAAAGTGTTCAATGAGTATATAGTAAAGAGAAGATCTGTGCTATGGGACTAATATATTTTACTTCCTCATTATATTGTAATTAAAAGAATACTTAAGGTCAAATGTCAAGCGATAAACAAAATGACCCAATTTAATAGTTCAATGTTTTACTCAATAGACGATTTTGAAAACAGCCTTAATTATTTCACCACTGTGAAGCCCATTAAAATCTACTTTATTGGAAATACGGTAAATTATACAGCCAAACATTTAAAAGGCATTACTTCTCTTTCCCCCATAACAGAGGAAATCAAGAATGACATTAAAGAAGCTGAAGGACTTCCTTCAGAAATAGCACATGGGCAAGTAATTCTGAATCATATGCTTGTACATGTAACAATATATGCATGTACACATGCACGTATGCACTAGTACACAGACATAAAAATCTGTAGACATACATTACAGCTCTTCAGGCTACTTTGTTGCTCTGCTTATAGCAAGCCTTTCTTTGATCACTAATTTAAAAGGTCCACAACTTTCATCTTTTCGATTTTGAAGTGTAAAGTTTTCTGGCTGGTTTGTTTTGTGGCAAGAATGAAAGATTTGTCTTTATTCCTTTCATCAAGATTTGCAGCATGCAATGTATACGTTTATAACAAGCAGAGTTTACGCTGGTCTTCATCGCTAATTAATTATTTTAACTGCATGGTTTCTGACAGTGGGAAATGTGTAACGTTTGCATGCCAAACCAGTATATACTTGATATGCCAGCAATATTGGCCTATATTCAGGAAAAAAGTCAAGATGCTTGAGTAAATTTATTTCAGATTGAAGTATGCAGGCTGCTGTTGTCTTGCTAGGGCATTAAATATAAATGGTGTAAAACCATTCATCACTTAATTCTTGTCAAGGTCACAGGTTTTATACAGCTTAGCTTTTCTGTTTACATGCTTATTTTACATGCCTTTGAAATACCATTTCTTACATGTTAACATCTCCAGATAACCCATAGCAGGGGGATGGCATTCTGGTCTACCTCAGCAGAGGGCTTTATTTCGTAAACTGCTCTTTGTACTTCCCACAAAATGTGTAAGTTGCCCTAGTATGTGAAAGTACACAGTTTATTTGAACTAGTATCAGCATTTTAGTACCAGCGCTGTTCTCTGTACACTGCCTGTACCTCTTAGTCTGTAGAGAGAGCATGAAACACTGCATACATGTAGCATCTGCTATGCATTAACAAAAAACTGGTTTTAGTCGGTGTTTCAACACACTCATGAGAGCCCACTCTGAGAGATGCTATTGCTCAAAGTATTTGTGATGAACCCCGTTTGCTAGACCTAATTCTTACTGTCAGTTTTCAGCTGTCACACTATGCAGTTTGGTTAGCAGAACCTTCTTATGGAGTTTGAAGATACTGGTCTTCAGCCTATCACACAAAGTCCACTCAGAGCTGTAAGAGTTAGGGAAAGAACAAGCACCCAGGTATTAAGTACAGAAAAGTAATTTGGTAATCGAGATCAGGGCTACTCTTACTTAAAAACTGTCAGCATCTTGGAAGGTTGGCTTTCACACAAGAATAACTACATAATTTTTCATCCCAAAGTTCTGGGTTTTGCTGATTGTGGTAGTGGTTCTGCTGATGGATCTATTTAGGTGAAAGGAGGCAGAGGAATTCCTCTCCTGCTAAAGGTTAAATGCCCACCATGAATTTTGCACCCTCCTTTGACAAAAAGTACATTTTACCCAAGTGTTGTGCAAAATATTTTCTTCTTTATCCTTCAAACACCAGCAAAAGACTTAAAGACCCTTACATAAGGTTCCCATAATGCCAGTGGCATAAATGAAATCAGTTTTTAAGGCATAAAAGGCACCTCATCTAGGCTCAGAAATGTCAGTAGTAATTACAAACTTTGTTTCCAAGTATAATCAATTCTTTATTTATGGTGTGAAATGTTTTTTACCCTTTTGAACTTTCACTATTCTAAGCCAAGCTATATTGTTGGCATGTTCCTTTAAAAGTAATTGCTTCTGGACTGAGAAATTGAATGTCAAGTTCCAACTTGACGTAAATTAAATGGGTTACATTAATAGTCTGGCCCATGGTAGAAGTGAGTGTTTTGGTTTTGGGTTTGACTTCAGGACACGACCCCTTGATCACACAGGTCAGCACAGATGGGAAATATTGAAGAGATACCCAAGGTTGACACGGGAAAGAAAGTGTCTTGTACTGATGTATCACAAACTGTCTGATCCATTAAAAAGAAGCAATGCCAGACTCCACAGAGAATAAAGCTTGGTTGTCATAGGTCATTACGCTCTTCAAAAAAAAGAATAGTCGGGAGGAAAATCACAATGATGGAAATCCTCAGGGCTGTCATGCACATATAATCTTCTAAACCTTCTTGACTTAACTCAGCCAAGCCTACATACAGGGTGAAGGGATTAAAGAATCCAAACATTCTTAATCTTTACAGTATGGCTACATCTCAGATTTCTCAACTATTCCTGTTGTATACAATATACAACATTTTACATTTAAAAGCAGGTTATCACTGTAGCTGGGTCTCACGTATATGTGGTCTGGTCTTAAGTAGACTTGTATTGCTGGCAGTCATGCTAGCAAGATCAAGCAATAGATGGTTCTTCAAGGATAAAAGCCATGTGAAGTTTTGGGAGAAGCTTTAATTTTTTTCTTCTTTTTTTTTTTATTTCGAAAAGCTATTTCACACCTTTAAAATTTACTTTTTTTCAACTCTCCTCAGTGAAGATGTGGACTTGTAATACCATCCTTTCTTGAATGCTTAGGTTTATAAGTATATATATATATATGTGATATGCGATATATGTATATATATATATCTTCTGTATACTTAAATATGCATATACCACATAATCAGAAGACTGTTGAAACTGGAAGACACTTCTTGAAATCATTTTGTGCAAACCCCTTCCTCAAAGCAGGATAAGCTTAGGCACACTATGTCTTCACTGGGCTCTACTGTGAAGTCTTCTCCCTTCCCTTCAGGTATTTATATGCACTGAGAAGATCCGCCTGAGCCTTCTCCTCTCCAGGATGAACAACCCTAACTCTCTCAACCTTTTCTCACAGACATATTTTCCAAACCATTAATCACTGTCGTCCTTTACTGTACTTGCTACAATATGTTTCTTTATCTGGGGAGCCTGATGTGATCTCTCTACTGAGTAGAGGCAATGGGCCATCTCCATTACCTGCTGGCAACTCTTGTCCTAATTCAGCCCAGGAGGCTGTTGGTCCTCTTTGTTGCAAGAGCACATTGCTGAATCCCATTCAACTTGTTAGCCAGCACTGCAGCCGCTCAGCCTGATGCATGGCTTGGTGCATGAGGCAGCTCCTCACCAAGCACAGGGCGTTGTACTTCCCTTCCCCTTGTTGAACTTCTAGAGGTTTTGAAGGTTACCCATTTCTTGAGTTTGAGGTTCCTCTGAATGGGAACACAACCATCTGATGTCTCTACCACTCTTCCCAATTTTATATATGTGTACATATGTGTATATGTATGTATGTATATATGCCAATTTTAATCCATCACCAAATAAAAACTGATCGCTAATGCTTTTTCTTTGATCAGATTTGGGAGAATTATACTTTGCTGGCAATTAATTATCACTGATGAGTCCCAGGTCTACTGTCTTCTCAGGGAAATAAAAGTATGTTTGGACAATGAATAATCAAAATAAGCTGGTAAAGTGAACACCAAAATTAATTTTATGTGATATACTACATGAAAGCTCTTTTATATAAATTGTTCCCTGTAGTCATTAGCTCTTAATTATTCAGGGCTTGCCAGCAGGAGGAAAAGAAGTGATAAAACCTAATATTCTTATGTCTGCTCACCTGCACTGTTTCAAATAAACTCTGAGCTGGCTAAAATAAGGCACAAACCATTTCTGTTTAGGTACTCCGACCGATAGGTACGTGAAGTTCAAAGAATATAAGCAAGCCTTTTACTGATTATCTGGGTGCCTATATATTTAGAAAAAAAAAATAATTTACTTAGAAAAGGACTTCTGCTGATTTTTTGAAATAAATGGATTGAGGAAAGCACGCTTTCCATGGCTGACTCTGAACTTTGCACTCTTCATAAACAGTCTCATAAAAGAAAAGAAACCTAGTACAGACAGCTAATGTGTGCTGATAATTAATTGCCAGAAGTAGATTCGGTGGATCTGATTCTGATTGCTCTCCCACTGCTGTGATTCTTAGAGTCTGGGTGTGTTAAAAACACAAGGCTATTACAGAGTATCATAATGACCAATACTATTATGTATTCACTGTAGTCACTGTTGTATGGGCACAATTTTTTCTTAACAGAGAGGATTAAAAATCTGTTACTAGGCCTGTGCATAAGGCCAGAACATTGTGTTCAGTCACTAGCTATAGTAACAAATAGAGAAAATGATTTAACTGATGTATGTCTGCACAAGAATAGGAAGACTAGCTAAATCACATACCTCTAGCATGAACCAGCATACTCATGCAATTTTAGCTGAAGTCCATCACATTCCCAGAAGGATGGTTATGTGACCTAGTGAAAATGACGCTTGTTTAGGTGTCTTGCTTCCCAGCTTCAGGATGTATTAAACATATATAAGTCTTGGATAAACAATTTCACTTAAACAATGTTTAGGCGAGTTTTCACACTGCGAAAGAACTAACATTGAAGGGAATGAGAGAAATGAAAAAGTCAAAAGAGTATGATCTCCTGCCATTTCCATTGCTATTGAATTTGATGACAGCCTACAATCCAAGATCTTCTGCATCTACAACTAGTCTATAGCAAGCCACAGCTATTTACACAGGAAAGAAAACCAATCAGGAAGATTAATTGCCTTATAAAAAATTGTAGAAGTGGATAGTTTGAGGTAAAATACTTGCTTTTCTGCATTTAAAATGACAAGAAAGGATGTACAAATACATCCTATAGGAACAGAGAAACATAATTTTACAAACTATAAACAAAATTATCTTTGTACAATTTATATAGCTATTCTGTACACAGCTTCAAATGCACACAGTATGCACATGCTATGTATGTTCACAAATACATATTTTATGTTTTTCTGTTCTCAGGTCTCCATCTCCAGTTAAGTTCTACAGGCCCAATTAAAACTATGATTTTCTAGCCTGCTGGCTTTTTCAGATTCTCTTAATATTGACTGACAATGAAGTTATATAAATACAATCACTCTTGTGCATTGTGGAGACTCGCATTGGTTTTAGCAATATGAAAAACCTTGCAGATGGCTGACTATTTTCAAAGCAGAGGACATACCACACCAGGCAGCGCAGTGGCTGTGCTTGCCCAGCTCAGTTAAAGCAAGCAAGAAGCAGCAAACAAGAGACAAAGCAGAAAATCTCTCTTAGGGGAGACTAGTCACATTACTCAATGGAAGCGTTCATCAACAGCAAGCACTCTTTTAAAGCCCTTATGTGTTTGTAGAGGTGAAAATTCATTTGTTCTCCAATTCCAGAGTGAATCACATGCTCCAAACAGATTTTTAAGTCAATGAAACATGACCTTGTATGATCTAATTAAACAACTCAAAGGTATTGGTTGCTCTAAGATCCCTCTGGATACACTTCAGTTCAAACGCACACACATCATTTGAATGTACAAGCTCATAAATCTACAAAAAATGCAAATCAGGTAATTAATGATTTGAATTCAGAAATCTTACTGCAGCGGTTGTCTTCTGTAAGGTAAAGCATGAAAAATGCCTGAACAGAATGCACAGAAAATAGTCTGGAAGCAGAACAAGAAATAACTTTCTTCATTTCCAAATACCTACTACATAATCAGGTATAAATTCATCAAATTCTATGAAACCCAGTAACCATTCCAGTTTATTTTCTGAATTATGTCCTGACCATGCTTTGAGTGGAAGGCTGGACCAGATGTCCAGCCTTCTCAGCCATTCAATCTCCAAAATCTTACTTGCTAAGTAAGAAATTTATTTCTTAGTATTATCCCCTATAATCTTTCTCCACTGAAATTTTTCTTCCTTTTATTCTTCCTTCTTTTTTAATCTATCACTTTTCTCCACTGTCATCTGTCACACCCTGTGCTCACTCTGTCTGTCACTGCTCTCCTTCCTCTCATCAGCCCTTCCTAGCTCATGTCAATGAGCTGCATGCGCGTTAGTGCAGCCAGAAAGCCCACTCAAGAAGGATGCTGCCTGGGAAAACCAGGCTGCCACTGTTCCATTTTCATTCCTCCCTCCATCAGTCAACCACAACAGCAGCTGCTTCTTCTACTAATATATAACGCTGACTAAAAATAGGGAAATTAAAGGAAAATGAGTGCCATGCAGGGACATATTTCTTCACCACGTTTCTCTTTACTCCAGATTCAGACCCTAATCCTACAATTGGATCCACATGGCTGGCTGTGTTAATCGAAATATGGGACAAAGGTGTAGGCTACAAGCAGCAGTTTTGCCATGCTGCCCGTCTAGGACACGGCCCCATGCCATTTGCAGGCGATATTTTTCTGACCTCTGGCTGTGCCGCTCACACAACCTTGCGTATGGAGCACTGCAAAGCAGGCACGTGGAAAAGGCTGCCTGATCTACCCAGAAACCAAAGCCAATGCTTAAATCAGTCAGCTGTTTCCAATATTTATAAAATAAAATAAACACTCCAAATCTCACTAAACAACTAATCACCTACGGCATCATGGACATGGCTTTTCTTTTTTTTTTTTTGAATGAAAATTGTTTTAGGTGTGACAAAACATGTGAAACAAGTGGAAAAACATTTCCAAGTACTTTTGCTCTCAAAGAAACTTTAATGATTGAAGAGATTAAGGGATTGGGCTTTTTAACAGCTTTAAAAAGAAAAGCATTTTTACTGAAAATTCAAACTAGTCTATGAAGCTTCAAGCCAGCAAATTTGAAAGGATTAAGTTACAGCATGCCATACTGAATGTGGCACATTATGAATTCCATATTCCTCAGCTAGAGTGACATATTTAATGATTAAGCCAAGTCACTGCACTCTATTTCTATTTTAATATTTTTTTCCTAACCAGTATTAACTTCATATGTACATTTCAAATGGCAAGAAGAAAAATAGCAGAATAGTGAATTTGTCTGCAATAAAGGAATAACTAGCAAGGTCTTACAACTTTACAAAACTAGAGGTTTGTGTGAAAGTTATCATGCGCAAATTATCCCAATGTTAGGATGCCTATTATCCTCCTGTTTTAAAGTATCCAGTTTTCCATATGCTCCAACTCTGCCCTGTATTCTGCCCTTCGTTTCAAATGAGCTTTTCCTGCTAAGACAGTAACAGAAATTGCCATACTAGGTCAGATTACTGGTCACATTAAGTTCAGTATCCAACATAAGCCAGTTTTTACTGAAGGAGAATACAATCCGTTTAAATATCCCTCACTTTCTCTATCATGATGTACGTAAGAGAAAAACCTCCTTCCTGACCTCCATGACAACTGATTTATGCCCAGAAGCATGAATTTTAATTATGATGACATAGAGATGGTCAATTTATTTCCTTGTGCTTACTCACTGATGAATGTGCATTCCCTCCTTCCAGGAAAGAGTAATTATCTCTTCACAATTATCAGCACAGGTGTGGTGAAGTTAGAATTTCCATGATTGTCTGCTAAGACCTGGAGGCCTGAAGAATATATGCACTGCTAGATCTTTCCACTGGGTTCAGTGTTAATGAGCCCCCTGTAAAATAGTTGTTTCTGCCTAAAGTAGGATTTTGTAACAAGCACTTCCAAAACTGTAAAATGTAGGTGGAGGAAGTGTTTTTGCAGACTCTTTGTCTTCGTCTTCCAGGAAGCATATTCTAAAGGGTATGCTACAGTTTGTTTCTCAAGCACGTACTCCCGCTTGTATCCTACACCTAGATGTGTATACATACAT
Organism: Numida meleagris; assembly: GCF_002078875.1. Classification (NCBI taxonomy): domain Eukaryota; kingdom Metazoa; phylum Chordata; class Aves; order Galliformes; family Numididae; genus Numida; species Numida meleagris. Next base: position 2,658,797 of record NC_034415.1, on the reverse strand, counting down.
CTGTATTTATATATAGTTTGACAGACCTACAACTCAGTTGCTGGGATTTGTTTTATTTAAGAAAATCACAGAGTTAAGGAAAACAAAGAGTGGGAAGGAATAGATGGGCAGACATTGTTCAGCCTATCTGTCTAGAATAAGACAAGCAGACCTGTGTCACACTGTGTGCTTCTGTCAACTAACCCATTTTAAAGGATCCAAACTAGATGCTACGGCCATGACAGAATATCCTGCGCCAGAGCTTTGTTACCTTATCACCATTAGCAATATTTTCCTAATGTCTGACTTGAATCCCCTTGATGCAGTGTCACTTCCCGCTTGTTTATGATGATCACAGGCAACAGTATGGTTTTTTTTTTTTTGTGCTGAATGACTGTAACCATGTCCCCTTTGCTCCTCTTGTCTCAAATAGCACTTTTTCAGTCTCTACTCACAAGTTATATTTTCTAAACCCATGATTATTCCCATTGCTCTTTTCTGAACTCTTCCCAATTGATCCAAACCTTCCTTGCAGCGTAGAACTACAAGTGAACTTGATGTTCCTGCTAAGCTATGATCAAGACTTTGTAAACAAGTGTGATTATTCCACCTTACTGGTGACTATTCTGGCCGAAGACTATACAAACTGAGTTAGTCCTTCCAGAATCTAATCCAGCACTTTTCAGACCATCACTGCAATTTCTTAAATTCATCTGCAAAAAGCTAATCCTTTTCTTTAAAATGCTCAAATTTTCTCATAACTCCACATTAACAGACAACTTAATAAGCAAACTTTCTATTCCGTCATCCACATCTTTTATGAAAATAACTAGAGCAAATGCAGGACAGTCTCAAACCATACTCAGCAGAACAACAGTGAACTCCTAACAATTAATTTCTGGTCGGGATTACACATTGTTATGCCCAATTTATAGTGGCTTTATATAGATCAGTTTTCTTGTTTTATATATGAAAATTTTATCAAAGAAAATACTGTATTCATTACTGTTATTAAAGACTTAGCAGTAATTAGTGTAACCACCATCTTCCATAACTCACTTTTTCATGACACTTGTTCAAAATAACCTGCTAATGGTTCTGACATTGCTTCGGGCAGTTTGCTAAATACCCTGATATGAGGTTTTTCATTCTTGGAGTGTCAGCAACTCAGTGTTGTCACTGAGCTGTGGTAATGTATGTCTACCCCAACCTGGTGACAAAGCATATGTTCATAATCTTACCTCAGAACATTTGTCAGTGTCATGTTTTAAAAGGAGGCTGAGAACCTCCAAATTTTTCTTGTTATTTCCAAAATAAAAAAGCATTGTTAGTGCTACAGCTGGAGCTGCAACACAAGACATCTGATAAGTACCTGCATAACAACTTCTCAACATTTGCTTCCTTTTGCTTAAAATTTAGTTACTTACCTTTCAAAGAGTCTGGATGACATTCCTACTCCATGATATTTGAGTTCATAATAGGAATAATCACTCTGTATCATAGGCTGGATGAAAAAGCAGTTTTCTGGGCACCGCAATGGAAATAACCATGCACTGTCGATTAATTGAATCCAAAATTGTATCTTGTGTGCAGGTCTTCTGGTGAACCTAAAACCACATTTAACACAAAGTCAGGAATGTCCTAATTAATGAAGAAATGAGTTGAGGGAGGGGTAGGAGTTGAAGAATATCTGTTTGCAAAAAAAATCAACATTTTCCTGGGAACTTTCACAACTCGATCAAACCTTTGTGAACAAAGATCTGGACCACAGAGATAATTTCTCACTCAGTGATAAAATTATTTTTATATTGTGGAGTAAATAAGACAGTCTGAAAGAGACTTCAGGATCCATTGTTGAAGTTTTAAAATGGGTAATTACCAAAAAAACAGATCTGAATGAACAGTTTGTCATATGTCAGTTGGATGGTATAAATAGCGACCTGGGCAAAAGCTGTCTTGCTTTGTAAGTATTTCAGTAACTGCACAGGGTTACTGCTCCAGCAATATTTTATGCAATTCATAATATAAATAAAGTGATATGAAAGTCTGCTATTTATTTTGTCACAGACATAAGTGCTTCAATCTTCAGAGCTCTATAATTATTTTTCATTCATTAAATTAGGGCCAAATCAAAATGTCTTGCTCAAGAGTGGAAGAAGAAAACTGTTTCAATAAATGTTTTTTTTCTGTCTTCAGCACACTCAAAAACCCGCAGATGTTAATTTCCAGTAAGTGGTACAATGAAAGCCAGTGGAACAAAAACACTTTATAAAACAAAGAAACCAGACACAACCGTAGGTCTTTTCTGTTTCCTTATTGACATATACAGATTTCTGAGTGACAGTGACTGCAAAAAGATTGGTCTGATTTAATAAACCTCCTGAAAACCAAAGAAAATATGGCCCTTAAAAGAAAAATCCTATCGAAGAATAAAAAGTGACGAATGTTCAATAGAACCTAGAAATACGCCTCTCGGTGAAACACCAACAAAGTTTAGTGTGAGCACACTTGGACGGAACGTTCTGAAAGAGAATGTAAGTAGAATACATATCTATTGCGTAAGCACTTTAATGAGTCTTACTTTAAGCCTTGTTGATCTGGCTTGGGCAAAATACACCATCAGACTACATCAGCAGGTACAGAAGTGGAGCAAGCTAATCCTGGAACAGACGCCTTTATATCAAGAACTGCTTTGAATTTTGCAGAAACTTACTTTGTGGACTGCGTAAATGCTAACCAAAATCTTTTTACTTCAGAAAAAGATGGTTGCAACTAGGATACAGGTTTACATCACTTTAATGACAATGTTTACAGGTAAATATTTTCTTTTTGTGTACTTATATGTGCACTTAACTTAGGCTGTATTGAACACATCACATCTATCTGTCCAGACTGCTTGCTTGTATTTGCACGGTATTGATTAAGTGTCAAGGAATGGGAAAGAGATTTCTAACTAAAGGTGTGTACGAAAAGTGTAATTTGGGTATCACTTTTATATTGGTTTAGTAGAAATGAAAATTAGAGGCATTTAGCAGAAGTATGCTTGAAAAATTGCTTTTGTCATTCCACTTCTGTTAGAAAAGCTTTTCTGCTAAATTTGAAATGGATAGTTTGAGAGATTAATGGGTAGAGAATAGCTACCCTGTAGTAGTAGTGAGTGAAAAAAAGCGACAAAGCTATGAATGGGGTTTTCAAACAGAGTCAAAGGGGCTGCTTCATCTCTGTTTTGAATGAAACTTCGTAGGAGGAAAAAATAATAATTACCTATAGAAATAGGATAAAAAATATTCACAATATCTTTTCCTGAAATTTTAGGTAGGCATGTAATTTATTTAGAAGAGAAAATGGTGAATGATTTCACTTTAAAAATACAAATATGGTTAGCTGAGCGAATGTACGCAACCCTGAAAAAAACAGTTCCTTACAGTTGCTTTTCAGAGTTCATTTTTTTACATGCTAGCTTCTCCTCCAACCTGAGCTATTTGAACTGCTTATACAGTTCTATAAATATTGGCTAAACCTTTTATCTAGAGTGCTTTTATCTTGAGTGACAGTGGTCTTTGCTTGCATAGCAGTTGGCAGATAACAAGCAGTATCAACCACCCACTTGTAACAACAGCTGATTTATTTATTCCTGATATGAAAAAATGGTTTATTGCTTGTCTTTTGCTGCGACCTATATTTATGTTTCTGCTAATCCTATTGTAAAATATCAGCTGTTTGAATCTGTGTTTATATGTATATACAAACAAGTACATATATAGGTACCTCCAAAATCATTATTTCACAACACATTATTAATGTAATTACTTAAAAAATAAGCATTTGTATTCTGACACTGAAACGCTTAAGTCACGCGGTGATAGTCACTTTGCAGTTAGAAGCTGATATAATTTACATTCTATGAGAAAAGAATACATCAAAAATAGTATGCCTCTGCTTTAAAAACAGCTGCTACGTCTTTGTTAGACAGAAATGTAGATGATTCCCACACAAGTTTAGCACATTCATGAAAACTTTTCGTTAATTTTACTTCTAATTTGGTGAGGTTAACAACACAGACACTGAACACTGTGTTGAGAAGATGGACTCAATCCATGCATGTTTCAGCTGTCTGTGTACAAGTCCCTCCTGCAACGCGCAGTTCAGAGCACGGGCTGCCAGGCAGAGGCGCTGCCTCACAGGGGCTTGGGTTGCTAAAGAAATGTGCACAGAGCGGAACACACAGCAGCAGAGTATCTGGGCAGGCGCCATTGCATGCCATTCAGTTGGTTGATCTTTTTAAATGGTGGGTTTCTATTTTTTTCTATGAAAGGTTTAATAGGAGCCCCCAGACTATAAATCCTTACGTTTGCCCTGATCACTGAGGCTCAGTAGCAAAGCTAAGTACAAACCTGATCCTAATGCTTTTAGGCTGAATTAATTTTTCTCTCTGACACAAAAACCCAGTGAGACCCATATTTCTACAGCTGTCACAGTAAGACCGAGCTGTCCGTAAGACCTGTGGACGCATTGCTCTGGATGTCAAAGCAGGAGATGTACTAAAACATTGACTGAAACAGGAAACAGCTCACAGTGACTTCACTTTTCATATACCAGAGCGGTAAAAGCAGGACAATTCGCTAACACAGAAATTGCCACAAACTGGGCAGAGCAGGCATTGTTCCGGCCCCCAGTCAGTACAGGTTTGGGAAGTGCACATCACTCTGGGAAAGTCAGTCCTGATGATTCATATTTCTGCCAGATGCCACTACACATTAAGGTATACAGACATCTCATGTTGGAATAAATATAAGCCTGGCTGGAAAGCAGAGAGACTGCTGCAGTACAACCCCACTGTCAGACCTGGGAGAGCACAGTGGTGTTTGAGGCTTCAAGCGGAACGAGTGTGCTGTAATAAAGGAGCACACTGTAATGAGGAGGATCACTGCTAAGAGGGCCTTTTACATACGCGCTATGACCACTTCACTTTGCCTAATCCTTAAAACAATCTCAGCCAACTCCGAGTTCCCTTCTGGCTCTCTCATAACTTACCTCTCTCTGAGATGGGTCTAGTTACAGCTGTGATTGAATAAAGCGGACAGGCAGGGAACTAGCCTGAGTAGATACATTTATCTGCTGCTATCTGAAGCTATTCATTGTAGCTGAATGCTGCTCTGTAATTTTCCGTGAAAAATGACTGGATTTTGCTACAAAAACAAAGCTCTATGTGAATTCGTATATAAAACTAGGTGTTGTGCCTAGTACTTGGCTGTGGCTCCATGAGTCTCGTCTTACCCACTGATCTAACTTGCAGGCACCTGACATGGTGAGCCAGCAAGGAGCTGCTGAAGGCAATTTTGCTGCAGGGACAGGCATCATTATATCTATAAATTTCTTTGTGCTGATGATAATTTGCAGTTATCTTTCAAAGTACTATTTCATATTCTTCTCTGGAACAGTGCAAATATTAAGGGTTGTACTTTGCATATAGTTTCAAAAAAGCAGTTGGATATTTTGAATGCTTTCAAGATAAGAAACATGTTTTCCCTGATCCACTTCATGCCTATTGGTCACTTGAGTGATCCTGAGAAAAGTTACTATAATTAGCATTTTGTAGGTGGTCAATAGTCCAGAGAGATAAGCTGATGAGTTTTATAAGGTGAACAGATTTGTCTTCCTTTGTGCAGCCTGACTCAGTATACGTACTTGGGTCACACCTATCCAACTGAAGTGAAGGTGAGATGAGGAGCTCTCCTTTTACCCAGTATACCAGAAACCAAGCTCTATGTGGGAGAAAAGGAAATAAGAGCCCGTGTCACTGATGCTTTAACCACCAACCCTGGGGTATTTGGGAAGATGCTCTGTTCCTCCGTTCTTACTTTATAGTTTGAAAATAGTACAGGTAAAGAACATTCCATCGTAGATACACAGTACCAGGAATATTTTTCTGGATCACATGGGTTCAGATCTCTCCAACTGCTTCTCTCACATCCTCATGTAAATTCTTGTCTCAGTCTGAGATCATAGCTGATGGGCCAGAAGTCACCTCTGCTTTCCATTTTTTTAGGAGATGTGAGATCTGTTGTTCATTGGTGAAGAACTGCAGTATGCAGCTACTCCTGAAATGAGACAACTGCACATTTGTTGTGGATGTGCTGCATCTCACTGCATCTCAGCCAGATCTCTGATAGGATGCCGGGTTAAGCTCCAGCAGCTCCCTGCTCAATCTGTGAATTTCATTCTTAAGTTAAAGATAATTTAACAGAGCACATACTCTTAAAAACACCATTCTGGCCTCTGGTTGTTCAATCCAGAATGTCTAATTCTTTGTTCTTCAGGTATTCACTGTGATGAAGACATCAACGAATGTTACACGAACCCTTGCCAAAATGGTGGCATCTGTGAGAATTTTCCTGGGAATTACACTTGCCATTGCCCACCTGCAGACAAAGAAGGGATTTTTTACGGCGGCTGGAACTGTACAGAAATCCTCTATGGCTGTACTGATCAACAATGCCAAAATAATGGAATATGTATCCCACATTTAAAAAATGGCCATCATGGATTCAGCTGCATATGCTCACCTGGATATACTGGAATACACTGTGAAACTGTAACTACATTTTCTTTTCAAGGAAATGGTTTCCTTTGGTTGAAGAATCCCACAACCACTAAAGAGGAATCTTCCTATAATATAAACCTGAGGTTTCAGACTGTGCAACCAACAGCCTTTCTGTTTTACCGAGGGGAGAAAGACACATTTGTGAAGCTGGAGTTGCTGAATGGCTACTTACATTTGTCTGTGCAAGTCAAAAACCAGCCACGGGCTCTTTTGCATATTTCACATAATGTCAGTGATGGAGAATGGCATTCAGTGGAGGTAACCTTGGCAAGAGCTGTTACACTTAATTTACTTGACAGCTCTTGTGCAGAATCATGTGTCAATAAAACTTCTGCTATGATAGATAATGATCACGTGAGGCTTGCATTTCAGAGCACATTTTTGGGCAGCTTACCAGTGGGGAACATTAGCAGCAGCTCTCTGCTTAACACCAGTAATATACATTCTACACCTTCATTTGTAGGCTGTCTGCAGGATATTGAAATAGACTTGAATGTTATTACTCCAGAGAATGCATCACCTGAATCCTCTTTAAATGTCGAGACAGGATGCAGGAAGAAGGACTGGTGTGAAAACGACCCCTGCCAGAACAGGGGCCGCTGTTCCAACCTGTGGCTGAGTTACCACTGTGACTGCTACCGGCCGTACGCAGGGCCAAGCTGCGCAGCAGGTAAGGGCATGCGATCCTGTCAGAGCTGTCAGGGGGTGTTGAAAACATAACTTGGCCTCAGTGATGAACCAGCATGACCCTAGGGATCTCTGGAACTTATTGCCCACCAGTAAGAAGGCACGAGAGGTTAGTAGTAGCACATGCTCATTATTTTCTAGTTATTTTCCAGGAAGGCTGCTTTTCAGCCTGACAAAAAGTCTGGCCGAACTGGGGGATTCTACTCATCCAGTTTTTAAATCTTCTTAGCACTCTTAGCACTCCATAAACTCTGGAAAACTGCAGTTCACAGGAGGTTATGCACTCTGAGTAAAATTTAGAAAGCAACTAAGTCACTTGGAGTCAAGTCTTATTCTCAAAGCATTCTTTCAGAATTTTATCCTCTCTAGGCTGATATAAAGAAACTCATTTTAAGGCCATGAAAGGCCAGCAAAGCACTGCAAGTTAAAAAAAAAAAAAATACAGATTCCAATTTTACAAAATGAACGAGATTATCCTATTAACTTAATCTGATTAGCCCGAGGAGAAGCCAGGGCCTCAGAGGCAGTTCCTCTCAGCCGGGTCCCACACAGCTCTGGGCAGCGGCTAATGAAGGCTGTGCTACCAGATAGCTGCTGGGGGCCAGAGGGAGACGTGCCCATGTCTTAGTGAGCAGAAGAGCACATGTCAGAACACAGCCTCTTTGGCAGCGAAGCAGGGATTCAGTAGCTGCCAGTGCCTGTAGCGCATTCCCTGCTACAAGTGATCGTTCTAAGCGCAGGCTGAGACAAAGTGAGAGGACACCAGGAGGTCCCCTGCTGTCCCACATCCGTGCTGGAGCAGCAGCAAGCCTCTGGAGCTGAATAAAGCACATCTCAGCAGCACCAACAGCACTGTGGTCAGATGAGAAGAGGCAAACTGCACTGGCGTGGGCTGGCACGGCCACACTGCGGCCAGGACAATCCGCTGCCTTACAGCAGCTGAATGGCTGGGCCCAGGGGCTTGCCGGAGGCACTGCTGCAGAAAGCTGTGGCTTGAAATGCACTTCAAAATGTTTAAAGACAGTTTCATTTTGTATGCTATACTTGATAGGTATCAATACTTTTCAATAGCGTTTTTTTCCCTTATTGCAAAATGACAAAGTCTGAGAGGTAATTGTAACAGACTTCTTTGAAGTCTAGCTGTAATTTATCCAAAGGTTTGGAAAGCAACTTTGGAGTATAGGACAACATCTGGTAAATATGTTGGCCTCCTTATATGAAGTGAAATTAAAACCAGTCAGGGCCAGGAGAGGCTTATACTGGCATTACAACTGTTGAGAATGATTAGAAAGCAAGCTTTTTTTTTTTTTGCTTTTTTTTTTCTCTCTCCTGACCACAATATTCCTAGCAAATCATGGCACCGTGCCATTTCGATACATAGGTTCTAGATATATGCCATATTTAAAAGACTGTGGCAGGTTGCTTAAAAGGCAGAGTGGAGGAGACTTGTGGCAAAGGATAACATAAGAAATGCTAGTGTCTTTTTGAAGAAAAGTTGCTGCCAAGTATTTAATTGACAAGAGGCAATATCTTCTCTACATATACAAAATAACAAACAGATGTTGACTCATTTTGATCAACATCCAGATGTTGTGACCCAAGAGGTTAATACTGACCAAGGTGATGCTAGCCATCTCATCAAGCAGAAGATCAGACTGATGATATGTATATCATGTGTATATATACATATTTATAAATAGAAATAGAACAAAATAATTGTAAACATGAAATACGTTTTTGAGAGCTAATAGCAACTAATTCCAGCAGAAATTTTACTTTTACCCACGTGAAAATATGCTTCAGTCCGTAGTACTCCCTTACTGAGAAGGTACTATCAGAAGAGGTTTCATGCCTCAAAACACCCGTTTCAACAAATAATTATTTCTACACACCAGACTTTTCAACAAGCAGATTTAGAAACAGAGGTAATCTTACTCTTAGCACTAAAATTTTTGAAATTTAATTTATCAAACTGTTTAAGAACAATGAAGGGATTTATTCCTGTTGCCAAATAATACTACTGTGCCACATAGTAGTGCAGTATGATTATTAAAGGTCTGCTAGGGGCTTCACAGTCAGCACCCTATTTTCATTGCTTTTTTTAACATAGTCAATTAAAAATGTAGTGCTGCAGGCAGGAACTTGGCCTATGAGGTCTCACTCTAGGAGTTTTACTGTGCAAAAGGAGACTGACTCTTCAGCTATGTGAGCATTTAAAACAAATGCTTGGTTTGTTCTTTCTATGAATTTGATATATTAAAAAATAGCTCTTGAAAGTGTTTAGGCAGGAAGTCTATAATACCGAGGACAAGATCATGAAACTTGAAGTGTAAAAATAGAAACACTTTGTTGTGTTTTAACGAGATGATTCATCAGAATAAAATACGCTTTGGACTACATATTTTATATCCTTACAAGTCTGAAAATCATTACTGAAAATAAAGAGTAAGGCAGAGAGACAGATGGTTTTGGTTTAATCATTTTAATTGATAAGCACAAAAAATAAAAAGGCTCACCCAATCCTAGCTCATTTTTCCCACATGACACAGTAGCATTAGAAGCACTCAGGAATGAGCAGAACCCATATTAGAACTTACTGAGTCTGTTGAAAATCCCATGCAAGGCAAAATAGGTGTGCTACCTGGAAGCTTTACACAAGGGGGTTTTGCTAAGCAGCTTCTGACAACGCAACACAAAAAAATCAATGAAGTTCAAGAATTATGTTAACTTCCCTGGTCATCAGAGGATCAAAGCAACTAGCTTCTTTTCAAAATGATCTTTCTGATGACCAATCCAGGAAAATGTAGAAATTTGTCCTTCTTTAACCATTTGCAAACACAGTATCACACAGAGCATGATAAAGGGGAAAACTGCACAATAATAGGACATCTGGTCCTGTACTGGGGCCTAATATTATGGCCATGGAAGCTGACAGGAGTTTTGGAATAAAAGCTATTTATGGCCGGATCAAGTCTTTATTCATCCATAAATACCAGCACATCTTACTACCATAAGTATATTATCAGAAGTAGCTATTTGATCATTGTACTGGCTTCCCTGTGATTTAGCCCTAACTATTTTAATTTTCTTCCTTCTTTCCCTTTTTACCTTTTCTCGTGTTGCTAATCCCAAGAGTATATTCCAGGCCGGTTTGGATCTGAGGACTCCCCAGGCTATGCTGCTTTTTCTGTTGATGCTACTGAGAATGAAAATCTGAATATATCAATGTTTGTCCGAACACGCAAAGCTTCTGGCTTGTTACTGGCTTTGAGAAACAGTACCTGTCTCTACATAAGAGTCTACCTAGAAGGTGGGAAACTCGCAATGCTAGCTTCAAATTCCATAAAGTTATTAGGGAAACATTCTATAAATGATGGAAATTTCTACTTAATAACAATAAAAATAGAACCAAATATGCTGGAATTATTCCAGTCCTCTCAATACTTAGGCTTTATTTCTACTCCAGTACTAACTACCAAAAGTAAGGACTTTCTTTACATCGGAGGCCTGCCAGATAACAGAGAAACTGATAGAAATGGCGGGTATTTCAAAGGCTGCATCCAGGATGTAAGAGTGAACAACCAGCCACTGGAATTCTTCCCCATCACCAATTCAATGAATTCTTTTATCAACCGAACCCTGATCAATGTCACCCAAGGCTGCAGTGGTGACAACCTCTGCAAGGTAAGAACGACATTTTTTGTAGCATTTTCATGTGTTTATTACGGGGAATTTAAAAAAAAAAAAAAAAAAAAGTATCTTTTTGTACAATATATCATGATAACAACATCTTAGCAAAAAGTGTAAAAATGCTTGAAAGAACAGATTTTGTTATGTTTTGATATAGCAAAGTTCTGATTATTATGACGCATATCATCAGCAAAATGTATTGGCGTAGAAGAGAATGAAAATATTTTAAGGTTACAATACTATTGTTCATGAATTATTAAAACATTCTGTGCAGTCTTAGTACTAATCTCTATTGCTTTCCATCAGATATAAATAGAATTTTCCTCTTTTGCCAAAAAGTCCTACATTCTTAGAGTTGTGAGTCCACCAAGATTTATTCATACTTTGGTTGTCTCTTCTCTTTCCCCATAGTCCAGTCCTTGCCACAACGGTGGTGTATGCTATTCAATCTGGGATGACTTCACTTGCACATGCCCCCCCAACACAGCAGGGAAAGCTTGTGAGGAAGTTAAGTGGTGTGAGCTTGGGCCCTGTCCTCATGAAGCACAATGCAAGCTGGTGCACCAAGGATTTGAATGTAGGTAAATTTCAGTTATTCCTGTCATCTTTGGAAGTTAGAAACAATTGGAATTTTCATCAATATTTCCTTAAAACTAAATATTCACTTTAAAAATTCAATGCTATTTCTATATTATGTAGGTTGCTCCAAATGTAATGTCTCCTATTTTATTTTCATGGAAATGACAACAGCTACAAAGAGGACAGTAACACTATTTGAGAGAGCCAATTCTCATCTACAAAGCACCCTTCTTCAACACAGTCACCACCAGTAGCTGTGCATTTTCACCAGCGATGAACAAGAGCCTGCATGCTGCGCTTGTAAAAAACTGCAACAGTGGAGGTGACCCACTGTCGCTGTCACCGCTGCTGGAATGCACCACCCACTGTCTCACTGTCCTCGCATGCACTGCTTGGTCTCCATAACTGTTCAGCAAGCATCAGTGAATGTCAGTGGGTGCCATTTTTTCCCTGCACAGAGGAATTCAGTGACACACCTTTGCTTCCTACATGCTTCTGTGTCAGACGCCATTTTGTCAGAACGCCCCTCTGCTGCTGTCTGTCACACAGCAACAAAATGTAACAGAATATGGGCAGGAAGGTTCAACCTCTACTGTCATACCACCAACATCTGCCTCTGACATCACTGGCCAAGGTAATAAAATAGGATGCATTACTTTCGGAGCATCCCCGTGTAATAACAGAAATCATAATAATATCAATTGTAAGTAATATTAATGAGAAGATCCTGCCATATCAACCTCAGAAATTTTCAGCTAGACCCCATGATGTAGGCACCACTGTTTACGTAACCTTTGCTTTGGACTTATCCAAGAGAGCATGTCAAAGTTATAGAATAGATCGCTACATTGCCAGACTGCAAGTGTACCCCACACTCCTCCACTGCAAAGAGATAAGAAGATATCCAGTGTCGGATCAACCTTAGGATGTTCTCCATCCTCTTGAAGATACAAGCTACGGGGCACACATTGCATCACTTGATCTTCTTCAATGTTAAGTATCTTTGTAGAAAGTCACCTAAATACCAGCTGTACAGTTATTAAACTGGTATCTTGGCAAGAAGCACGTGCACGCCAAGTTGTCAATTCATTTGAAAACTGATAGCCATTAACTGACTGAACATTAGCCACCCTGCACATCTTTCCTTCTCGTTCTCCTTACCACCCTGAATGGGAACCAAATATAAGATGTAAGGATTTTGAAGCAATATTTTCTCTTTTTGCTACCAAATAAAAGCCCTAACAATGCTACGAAGGAAGATAAATATACAGTCTGTTAGAATGGCTGATTCTTAGGAATGAGAAGGTTCATCAACAGAAGATTTCTATCATAGGCAGTTTGCATGCTGATCAATATGGTGCTGTTTTCATTGAGATTGTTAGAGTCAGTACTGCAGCACTTGTAAATATTTACCACTGAAATTAAAATAATTGTGCTCTCTCTAATACACATATTTAATGATAACATCAAATATGTTCTCTCAAAATTCACTTTTGAACTTTAGGAAAATGTGAACTCCAACTGTACAAAAAAAAAAAATCAACACAGTAAACCAAAACCTAATCATAAAAAACACACGCACAACACCCCCCCCCCTCCCACACACACGCACAAAATCACAAAAAAAAACAGAGAGAGAGAAAGCGTATACAAGAAGCCGATGCAGGGAGACTCAAGTAACAGCAAAAACTTACACCCAGGAGCACAAGTGACAGTAAAAGCCTCTTCCCAAATACCATTTAGAAAACAACGGTACAGTTACATCAGTCAAATTTGGCTACATCCATAAGCCTGTACAAAGCTATTAAGCCCCTTCAGCACCTCAGGCAAACCAGTGCGGCACCACTGGCTACGGTAACCTGGTCTTTAACTATTATTTCTTTGCTAAGTGCTGATTCCGGGCTATCCTCATGAGAAGAAGCAACGTTCAACTCTTATCTACACTTGCGTACTTAGATTAGCTCACTGGTTTTAGTAGACCTACTTCTGATTTACATTACAGTAAATAAGGCCAGAGTCATTGGGTCAGGGTTACTGTCCCCCTTCTCACCTTAAAGGGAAATGAGCTGGAAGCTTTAGGATTAGAGTTTCAGGTAGCACTGCCCTGTAATCTTTGCAGCTGTAAGAGGCAAGCAAGGATAACTGGGACACTGAAGGAATTGGACTGCTTTTCAGCAGAAACGAAAGGACGTAAATGATGGGGAACATGGGGCACTGAAGAGATACTGTCCACACAGACTGGTTTAAAGCTGGCCTGGTTTCTCAATTACTATCTTTGCACAGGTCTTGCTAACGCAGTGTTTAGAGGCCGAAGCAGCGCTGTATTTTACAGAAGCAATGGGAAAATCAGCAGAGACCTCACCAATATCGTGTTTGGCTTTCGAACTAGGGACACAAATGTGATACTGCTGTATGCGGAGAAGGAGCCTGAGTTTGTTATCATCAGCATTCACAACTCCAAACTGGTCTTTCAACTGCAAAGCGGCAACAACTTTTACATGCTGACCCTCACTAGCTTGCTGCCCGTGAGCGATGGGAAGTGGCACCAAGTCATGGTCTCCATGGTGGAGCCCCTGTCTCAGTTCTCGAGGTGGCACATGGATATTGATAACAAGGACACTACAACCAGTACAACTGCTACAGGAAGCCTCAACTTTCTACGGGAAGAGACAGACATCCATGTGGCTGACAAGGCTTTTGACAATTTGGATGGCCTGCGAGGATGCATGAGCACCATAGAAATCAGTGGCATTTATCTCTCCTACTTTGAAAATGCTGACGTCCTTACTAAAAAACCTCAAGAGGAACAATTTCTCAAAATATCTGCAAACCCTGCTCTTACTGGCTGCTTGCAGGAGGATGCCTGCAGCTCAGAGCCCTGCATGCACGAGGGGACATGTGAAGACCTGTACACCTCCTATCGCTGCATGTGTCCCCCAGGGTGGGCGGGCACCCATTGTGAGACCAACATCGATGAGTGCTTCTCCAACCCCTGCATTCATGGAAACTGCACAGACGGGATCACCTCTTACGAGTGCGTTTGTGAACCCGGCTACACAGGGTTAAACTGTGAAGAGGACATAGACTACTGCCGTGGTCACCAGTGTGCAAACGGGGCCACCTGCATAGATGGGATTAATGGATATTCATGCCTGTGTGCTGGTAACTTTACTGGAAAGCTTTGCAGGTAATGCAGACTAGGTAGGTCCATATGATTTTTTCCAGGTCTCATCTTAGAGATTATTACACCACTGATGCTTCCACTTAAATGCACATCTAATAAACTGTACATTACAGACCTGTATTTTATAAAATATGCATCTACTTATGTATTAATTGTGGCTGTAGAATTGATGTGTAAAGAGCCTGCAGTACAGAAAGCTGTAGAGATCAGTTAGATATGGACAAAGACAGTGGAGAGGCAGCAGCTGAGACAGAGACAGATGAGACAGTGCGGAGAGGTGGGGAGCAAGGCAGAGCTCTGCTGCCAGCTCAGGTCACACAGCTCCTCAGTGGCAGCGTTGCAAGTCAGCTGGACAGCTGAGACTGATGCATTGCAAGGATTTTGAAAAGTTTTTGAATCTCTGGAACTATATTTTACTAGAATAACAACAAACCAGTGAAAGTCTTAGTGGGCAGATCTTAGCGCATCCTGGACAAAGCAACCTCAAATTCAGGCACCTAAGTAAGTGGACCCAAGCACACACTGTGCAGTCCCGAACACCAAACACCAGCTCTGCCCTTGTGGAGTGCTGGCACCACTCCCTCCCCAGTCCATCCCTTGCTGCGCAGGCATGGCCAGCCCCAAGCACCTGGCCTGTGAGTGCACACAGGCGTGGGGTTTCCCTGCCAGGGAAAGAACCATGGAGGCAAAAGTTGTGTGTGCAGCTCCAGAACTGTATGGTCATCCATGGGTAAAATATGATGCCTCTGCTGTTTGTATTGGATGGCATTTGCCAACAGGAGCACGGCTCTCACTGTTCAGAGACTAGCAATGATAAGTTCTGCACTGAAACAAGAAATTTGCAAGGTAGATCTAAACATTTTCCACTAAAGCAATGGGCTGGACTCAAGTAAAAAGTGAGAACACAAGACAGCCAGAAGTGAACAAGGAAAGAGCAAATAACAGCTGTCATTACCTTTCTATTTATCTAGATATCGAAGATTACCCTATACAGTTTGTGGGAATGAAGATAGAAATCTCACCTGTTACAATTATGGCAACTGTACTGATCTTGGAGGCAAGCTGGCCTGTGCGTGCCTGCCAGGATTTGCTGGAGAACGGTGAGATGCTTCGTTGTACGGAACAGCTCTTCCAAAAGTCATTCCAGAAGGGTCTAGGGTGTGCCACCTTTAGGGAAATTACCCTCCTGCAGAAATACAGAAAAAGCTGGTTTTCAAGTGTAGCAGTTCTTTGCGAAAGAGCCTTTCAGGGCCTGAAAGTATAGCAGTCTTAGGCAAGAATTACAAATTAACTCAGCAAGGGTCAGTCCAGTACAGCACCACTAATGCCAGAACAAGCCTTTATTTCTTAGTCAGAGTTGTACACCTCCTTTTACATGCCCGCTCTTTGGATTCAATGCCAATGTTGTATACGGCAAACTAGAATGTTATTTTTCTATATACAGGCACACACAAACACGCATATCCTCTTCATATATGTATAAAATCAGCCACAATACACTGACACATAAATATGCCAACCTGTTCTATTTTCACACATATCTATTGCGAATACACAATCTATTCTCCTACAAAGATGACATGACACGAAATATGTGGTGATGTTATTTTTTTTACTGAATGCCAAAATACAAAAACAGAATTATTATTTAAAATTAAAGTTGAGAAATACTTCTTTCATATTATAGTATGAAAGAGAAAGGGACATCATCCTTCCCAATTTGTACCTTGTAGCAGGTTGCCGCATGTCACTTACCACTTGTTGATTCTCTACAAACAGCTCCGGAGCAGGGAGGTCTGAAAGTCTCAGTGCATCAGGTGCTGTAAAAACATAGGAGGACATCATCCCAGTCATAATACAGCCTGAAGTGATGGCAAATTTCTGAATAGTAAGAAAAGGAACACAGAACATAAACAGAAAACTAATGACTTTTGCTGCAGTGCAATTAACATTACATCAGAGTGTAATATCCAGACATTCAACAGGACCCAGCTGCGCTGGCTTTACAAACACAAAGCAGATTTCAACAAACAGTTTTCATTCTTTCAAAAACTGATTAACTCACCGACTTTGTGGAACCTGTACAGTAAAACATAAAGGACAGATGAAATGAAAATTTCCACCCACCCGGTGCGCAGTTTAGTTGGCTGACACATCTGCACTGTACTGTTTAACTCAGCCAGAAGGCCTGTGTGCCACACCACAAAAAAAGGTTAAGAAATAAAATAATAATAAAGTAAAAGCATATTCTCAGGCAGTTCTTCAGTGCGTATTTTTTTCAGGACTTCCAGATAAGGCAAAGTGCTTTTTCCTTCTTCCTTCCCCTGCCAGGCAACTTGCTAACTGCAGCTTTGGGAATGAGCCTTGCTTACATCCACCCCACTGGCTGGCAATAATCTCTGTTTTATGGTTCCCGTGATCCTCATATTGAGCAGCAGCCTTGCACCAAGCATACTGCACTATAACTGACTATCAAAGTAAGGCATTCTTCTCAAATGTCTAAAATTGACTATTTGTCCGCTTTTCCTCCAGGCTGACACACCATAAACCAGGAGTATTTCTGTGTTTGCAGAACTTAGTACACCAAAAAAGAAAATTTCACCCCAAACACTTGACATTTCTTTTTTTCAGAACAATTTCAAATGTATTGGTTAACAAGAAAATTCAAAACAAAACCCTTCAGTCTATTTATTGATTAGAATAGTAAAGCAGGCATTTTGCTTCAAGACAGTATTTCATCCCTAAGAAAACCAATGATGTACAGTGTAACAAAAAAAAGAAAAGGTGTCTTTCTATGTCAATCAACTGACTTGGGATTACAAGGAAAAAAAGAAAGAGCAAATAATAGGTGGAAAGGAAAACTTGAAAAGATTACTCTGAATAAAAGAAGACGTAGCTGTCTCTTGAAAACATTTATTTCACTGAATTCATGCACTTTTCAAAATTACCAAAGGGAGTTAAGCTTACAAGTCTTCCTGATGTTCAGGTAGACTCAGGTATCTAATTCCCTGCGCTATTTTGTTTCTCAGTTTTGCATAGGGAAGTTCATAGCTCTATAATATTTACAGATTGAATTAATACATAATTTTCAGCTTTCTTAAGTATGCAAGTATAATTTATCATTGGAGGAAATGGTTGAAACTTTTTCATGGGTTAATAAAGAAAACCAGCTTAGAATGTTTAATGCTAAGAACAGCACTTCTCTAATGTAACACTAACAATGTATCGAGTGGTTATGGATACGATTAAACAAAACAATTTCTTATAATTTGGAGTGAATTTCACACATTCTGCTTCAATGGTAAATATGATCCTTTATCTGGAAAAAACAGGATTGACCATTATCAGTATTTGAAAAAAGGAGGCAGGGAATTCAGGGGAAGAATTCTCAGAACAGAGAATCACTGATTTTTAAACAATTGCACTTTCTTTTCATTAATGTTCAGTTGGTTGCCTTGAGCAATTATTAGAGCTCAAAGTTCTTTTCTCATCAGAAATACTGAAAAGCATATAATGATATAAATTTAAGCTTTTAAAACCTTGTACTGCAACTGCCTTTCTTAACATTCTCAGTGCTTGCACCCTCAGAGAGGCCTTATAGGAGCGCTGAACATCCACTGACACTTCAAATAGAGAAAAGAAACGGGTGAATATTCCCAGGGGCACTTAGTTGTGAAAAAATATGCTTTTGTTTGACTTAGATCTGAATTATTGAGAAGGAAATTGTGCCCTCGGCTTGCAGTAACGATGAACATGGACAAGCAAGCGTTCAGCAGGACTTGCACTGTATCCAGCTCTAAAACCACACACCAGCTTTCATTTCACTTTGCTAAGCAACATTAACCAGGAAATGCTTCACAGAAATTAAATTTCTGGCCTAACTATCTATGTTTGAAAGCAGCACAGGAAGTTCAAGATTTAAGTGAGGCTATCAAGTAGTTAATAAGATTCTCTGAAGACCATGAACACATGTGGAAATATACTACAGATTTTAAATGGAGCTGCCTCCTCCCGAAAAGTTTCTGAATTAAAAATGTGCCAGTTTCATGCATTTTGTACTTGATTTCAGGATTTCACTTTTTGCACTCTTCCCTGTAGGTGTGAAAAGGACATTGACGAGTGCAGCTCTGATCCCTGCCTGAATGGAGGCCTCTGCCAGAACCTGCTCAACAAATTCCACTGCCTCTGCGATGTGAACTATGCTGGGGACCGCTGTGAGATCGATGTAAGCGACCTCTCCTTTTTTGTCTCTTTACTGTTATGGCAGAATCTCTTTCAGCTTCTCTCCTATCTTATTTTGAGAATGGATGATGATCCAGCAGTCGAGTGGGGTGACCAGGAAGACTATTAGCACTCCTCTGACTCTTGGTTTAGCAAAACAGAAGATGCCTTGACCAAAGAGCTTAGCAAAGCAATGCAAGCATCTGAGTTTGAAAAATCATTTTATATATTTTTTGAACTTATGTGAAACATTCAGTTTTATACAATTGTTCTTCAGCTCTGGTTGTAACGTTTCAGGTAACATCATGTTACTTTATAAGATATACGAAAGTGAATGATGAGAACTTTGTGATGCAATGCTCAGTCGAAGTTCTTGCCTGTTTGATGAACCACTTTGGGTCTGTGTTAGCGCTTTCATTTCATGTTAGAACAAATGCTAACAAATCCTAAAAATTGTCTCATCCTAACTCAAATGAGCATTTCACCACGTGCACACTATCAGCACAAACACTGGAGGAGATCAGGAAACAAGGCATTTAAGAAGAACTTTAAGATACACCTATGGTAGCATTCAAGCCCTATGCAATGGCTGGCAAAGGTTTGCTGCCTTCAGAGAGGTTAATTTTACCATTAAATCTTACTGTTGTCACTATCTCTGCACCACATACAACATTTATTGCTAGTTTTTGGCCGTTTCGTCTCCCACTGGTGAAATCAAGTACGGTGCTTTTGGATAAATAATGGTATGGATTAGCAACTGGCAGCACACTGAGGCCCTTTGTACATCCATTTGGATTAGTGGCAATCCTGTACCTCTGCTCCATTAGCCTCTACACCTCCAGTGCATCACTCTGAGGTAAAGTGCAGCTGTCTCAATTTTCGTTACAATTCCTCTGCCAAGAAAAGCCCAGTAAGTACATTAGATTTTGAAATCATCAGTTTGCTGTATTTTTTCAAAGATTCCTTCAAATTTCAGTAAGTCTCTCTTATTCATCAGTAGATAGAATCAGCAGACAAAAGTGCAACCTTTTGTTCCTTCTTAGAAAAAAATCAAGGTAGTTCAGTTGACCGGTTGTACATGGATTCTTTAAATAATGGAAATTATGAATACCGGGAAATTTAGAAAAAAAGGCAAAGAAAAATGTAAGAAATGTAAAATATCTGAATTTATGGATGCCTTTGGGAGAGTAGACACAAATGAAGGACATTGTTAAACATAAAACAACAGTGAAAAGTGATTTTTTCTGAACAATGCTTTAATGAAAAAAAAACCAGTTGTGAACTGTGCAAACATTTCTCTGGGCATTGATGATCATACTGTATTTGCACAGATTCTACACTCCTTTTAGCCATTTAAAATTGAGTTCTTGAATGACAGTGGCATGTAGCAGAGTTACAGGAAAGACTAAATACAGTTATTTAAATTAGGTTTTATGTCTCCAGCGAGTGATAAGTAAGATGTTTAGGTTCCCATTTTGCTACAGCAAGATGCAGCAGAAATCACTGCCTGAGAATCAAGTTTTTCTTATTTCTCATCTTTCAGAAGTGTCCCCAAATCAGGTTTTATTTTTGAACATCATTCAGAGCACGATTGCAGCAACACTGGTATTACTAAATAAGGTTCCTATTTTCAGAAGAAAACCCTCACATTCTTTTGTGCATTTGTGGAAAATACCATGATTCATCCCTGTGAAATGTCACACATTCCTGTATTGAGCACTTGCCTTAGTATGAAAAGTTAAGCACAATACAATTATTAAGGTAATCGCTACATTTATTAGGATAATATCTTTGTTATATTTATCTTAAAAAGTGATTTGGGTAGTTTTTTTGTTGATTGCTCAAGAAAAAAAAAAAGTACTATTCCTGTGAAAGTTCCTTCCCTCTTTATAAGCAAGTAATTCATATTGAAGAAAGCTAGAAATTAATATGTGTATTAGCAGTATGCCTGACAAGCAATAGCATGCAAACCAACAAACACATCTGTATGGATTCCAAAACGCTTTCTATTCAAGACTAGAAATATGATGACTGCACAAACAGTTTTGTATGGATTTAAAGGAATGTGAGTTATTCACATACATCCTGCAGAACAGCAATTCAGTCTTTAAGTACACACTACAAAAATATTGTCTGTTCTTGCAGTTTAATTCTTTCCTTTCTCTAATGCCTTGTCATCATGAAACATCTCCTGACTTCAGCTGCATTCCTCTCCCCTCTGTATTTCCATATGTTCAACTACATCGTGTACGTGTACAGAACTTTCCTGTCTTTGCACAAAATAAACCTTCTGCCTTTGTCTTTCTGTCTGCTCCTCATTTCCTGCTGACAGCTCTGTCCATTTGCTTCAAGTGTGCCGTGTTTTCTGATATTACCACTTTACACACACCAGCAGAGGCTGCATCTCCCCATTGCTCTGCATTGCTGGCAGTGCCCGAGGCAGCGGTTCAGCTGCTGCAGTCTCCCCAGCTGCAGGTCTGTCATGTGGCCAAGGGCAGTTGCATAGTACAACCCAACAGGCAAGAGCCAAACCAGCAGCTCAAAGAAGAAGGGCTTAAAGGGTCTGCAGGGCTCAAAGTGACTCTTACTACCTGCTTTCTCCTTTTGTACTGTCAATACTTACAAAACTGTTGGGTGTTAGGAAGCCTCTGCTAGCATTGTGATGGGTCATTTCTTCCCTTTGAGTTACATCTTAGCCCATAGGCTGCTTCTGACCTGTGCACAGATCTCCAGTTGAGAACAGACTTCATATTTCTAGTGTGTAACGTTAAACAGAGAAAAGAAAAAATTCCAGATTAACTAAAATTGCTTCCTTGAATATGTATTTTCAAAGAAAGATAAGCCATTTTAAAGGAAACAGCCTTAGAAGCAAACATGAAAAAAAAACTTTGCTAAGCACTAGTTTTTGTAAATACATCCAATTGCAAAGATTTTTTAGGAACTAAGAGGTTAAAGACTTTATTGTTTAAAATTGAGATATAGCAGCAAGATCTTCACAGACAAATGGAAGCAAACAAGCAAGTTCATGATCTTGGGAGGTATGGCTTGTGATGATATGAACACTGATACTAGCAGTAATGGATCCCTCTGTATTTTGACACCAAGGTTCAAATATTTTTTCACGTCAGTAGCTGTCATTCATAAATATAGGCAATGAGAAGTAGCACTGACAGGGCTTGAAGAAGAAGAAATGATTTCTGAAAGGAGGGGAAATACAGCAGTGGTGGAGGAACTAAAAGGGAGAGCAAAGGGATCTGAATGAGCTGTGGGATGAACAAAAGGGTGAGTGTGGGAAACAAAGGAGTGGTATTGCACTGGGGAAGTGTACACAGAGAATGGAAAACATAAGGTTGCTGTATTGACAATAGTTCCTACTTCTGACCCTTAAAAAACCGGTTCTGAGTGATGCTCCTCCACTGGTGCAATTCAAGCTCTGCCAGCAGCATTCTATCACAGTCTTAGCTACAAAGAACCCATGTGTTTGTGAAAGAATCCTGGATGCTGAATACTTATTTGAATTCTCTTAGTCCCAGATCATTTAATTTTTAAGAAACTAGATCCAATACTGAGTTTACTCAGTGCATGTGACTACAGAATGTTAGTGAAACAAAAAATATCAAGAAAACTGCTTTGAACTCACAGCGATTAAATCAGGTTTCCTTTTTTTTTTCATTGCAAATATTTTTCCTGGCCTTACACCCAAAGGTCCAGCTGGAAGGGCACTCTACTTGTGTAAATCATCTTTTAGCACTTGAACTTGAACTTCTGTAGTTTGATATAGTGATTTTCCCTATAAATGTTTGCAATGAAAAGTTCTTCAAAATATTACCTCAAGAACCACTGGTTACTATAGCCTAAAAAAATAGCCCCCAAAAAACTCCAGCAGGTCATCATTGTGTAACACTTCAACAACTATTAGCTGCAATACATCTCCAGTAAGTAAAATAAAATAAATGCAAAGTCTGGTTGATCCTTTTACTTTGTGTTTCAAGAGTGCTCTGAGGTCCCATTAGGCACCAGAGCCCATTTTGCCTGTGCTGTGCATAGCAAAAGGCAAATGTAATCCCTACGCTGACTAGCAAACAGGTCAGGATGTGCTTTAAAATTGTTTCTTGAGCATTATTATCAGCTGTACCTTTGGGACAGCACTTCCTCACAAAGCATACCCTCTCCTATTGTACATGTGAATATACATGAAACTTGAAAGCAGCGGTACATTTCGTATCCCAGAATACAAGTTCTGCTTAAGGTAGCAACTGCTGTGCTCTCTGATGCGCACTGCTGTTGCTTGCGTACCCACTTCCAGCTGGTATCATTTGATCCTCCAGGGCACAAGGACAAGCATCATGCACTGGAGGGTACAATTCACATTTAGTGTCATTAAAAATACACCGATAAGCATGTAAGATATGTTCAATATTGAATGTGAATTCAGTAAAACTCTCTCAGGCTTCCATAGCATAGGCACACAGAATTTTGATTGAATCTGCACTACAGCAATTAGCTAATGTATTCATTAACTGCAAGGGTTAGTAATGTGAACGTAGCAAATGATACTAAATTACAATAATTAATGTCTAGTGATTCATGAATAATGCATTCCCTATTTACTTATTCATACTTCTGAAGCTATTAATGGATAATGATCATTCGAATAAAAGACATAGACATCAGGAATGTAATATTGAGACTAGTTTTTCTCAGTCTCACCAGAGCTTTACCGGTATGTCATGCTCTTATATACTTCTGTCTTGCCAGTACCCACACAGAGATGGAAAGTATTTTCAAGAACTAAAGAGCAATACTGTGACAAACAGAGCCGTGCTGGTTAGTTCTCACACTGCATCAGTTCTCAGTCAGTACTCTCATCAGTTAAAAAACAATTTAGAAGAATTTTAAGATGTTCTTTGAGATGATTTAAAAAAAAAAAATCACCTTCTTTCACCAAAAAAAGATTTGGTGAAATTACTTTGTTCTCCTCGAGATCAGTATGGATTTGCTCCTGCCCTGGATTTTACTCTTTCATATTGTGAATGGTTAGGGCATTTCCATACTTAAAAACTTGTTTATTTATGAAAGCAGGACAGCCATGTTGTTAACACCTTTAATCTGAACAAGCGGTTCTGCCCCAGATGGCTCTCCTTTGCCCTCCGACACACAGATTTCAGCCTCTG
Source organism: Numida meleagris (assembly GCF_002078875.1). Taxonomy (NCBI): domain Eukaryota; kingdom Metazoa; phylum Chordata; class Aves; order Galliformes; family Numididae; genus Numida; species Numida meleagris. The sequence continues at coordinate 2,634,679 of NC_034415.1, read as the reverse complement.
TGGTACAAGGTAAGCTGGGAGCTCTCCCAGGCTTCAAGAAGGTCCAAAGAGCCACATAACACCGGAAATACAAGACAGGTTCTGTTTTGTTTTTAAATCATATTCACATGCAATTATTTTAAGGCAGCACTATCGTTTTTGTTCTCAGCCTAAGTTCGAATGCTCAGCACTAGGACAGTACTGCTCACCAGCTAGTCCAGGGATGTAGTAAAACGAAGCACAGCCGGGAAAGTCAACCAAAACTGGAAAGTGCTGCCGCCCTCACTGAGGAGCAGCACCCACCTACTGCTCCTCAACTCTGCCTGCTGGCGCCCCGGCTCACCGCACAGCTCCCCTCAGCCTCTGACCTGCAGGCAGCACACGGCACTTTCCCGCCTCAGGCGCCCGCTCCGCGCTCCCTCACGGCGCGCGAGGCCCCGCGGCCAGCTGGCAGCGCGGTGGGGGCGAGGCCTCAGCCAGCGAGCACGAGGGCACCTGCTGGGGATTTTGTCTTCCCCTGTGCTCCTGCCCGCTTTCCTGTTGCTCGTGGGGCCCGGACGGGCAAGCAGCAGCAGGAGATGGGCTGCTGATGCGTTATCACTGCCGTGCCTTACAGACCAGCTGGGCACGCCGACTCCTTGGAGAGGAACGCAGCACAGCGCAGGTAAACTCACTGCAGTCTCGTGATTGGTTGGTGAAACAGTAGTTCATCAACGGAAGTAACTTTTTGCTATTTTTATTAGCTTAGCAGAGTTAGCACAACTGAGCAGGAAACAAGCTGGCATGTATTCGTGTTTGTGTCATTTGCATGGCTGTAGGTCAGCCGCAAAGGCAGACTTGCTGCTGCTGATGGTAGGGGGGCTCAGCTTTATTCCTGTGCCAGGTCAGATGCGGAGTAAGAACAAACATCTTTAGATTTGTAAAATGAGCAGTTTTGCTCTGAAAGTCATTGCAAATGTCACATTGCCATTTTTATGGCTGTTTTTTCAGAGCAGAGCAGCTCCTTAATATCCTCTGCTATTTTCTATTAGTCTGTTTTCAAAACACAGGATTGAACTAAAACTTCTAAAAGAGTATTGCAAGAAACATATTTAATTTGTGTCGTAACGTAAGGTACAAAAGCATTAGGTTGCAAAGACGGTAAGGTTATCTGATGTGTCTTAGCTGGGAAAGACAAGAACACTCCTCACAAGGCCAGCATTACTGCACGCATCAGTGCAAAGCAGCTGAATATTTAATGTGTGTGGTAAATATAAGCAGCAAAGGGAGCCCAGATGACATATGACAGCATAACACTCCACAGTATAGGAATCGGCTCAAGTAGGGTATTCACATAACACATTTAGTATTCACACTAACATGTTTTGTCTGTACACCATCCTTTATGTTGCAAAAGCATTGTTTTCCTTTTCTCACCTTCTGATGTTTTCCTTGTAGACTCACAGTCACATCACATGGGCATTTACTTCAGTCATTGCTCACTTCATAACACATTTGAGCACTCCATCCCTGCATTGTTCAGATACTAAATTTTACATGTTTTTTCTCACATGGTTCATGAGAATTAATGTTCTTTTTTTATTTTTCTCTTTTTTTTTTTTCTGGCTTCCAGTAATGCAGCAGGTTTAGCAACATGGGAAGTTGTTTCAGAGCTTTATAACAATCAACTCAGAAATATCTTTATCTACTTTTTTTTTGTTGTTGTTAAAGCTGAAACAAATAATTCTGTCTTCCAGTGACTTTCACACAATTATGCTTTATGTCACTGGGCAAGCTGGCCAAAAGCAGACTGAAATCAGATCATAAATATGTTTTAATTCCTTAAATCAAAATTACTTAATTAACCAAAAGTTTCTCTAAAAAGAAATAAAAATCCAGCCTTGCCTTCAAACTGAAAAATATAGCCTGGGCTTATTCTTGAATGCTTTTAAAAAGAAAAATAAACTGGGCAGAAGATGAGGAGTTCATGATGGAAAAGATAACTTACATGGAGTTGGCAGTAACCTCTTGGGATTCAGTGTTTGTCCTCTTCACTGAAATGAACAGAATTGAAAGATGAGTGCAAAGCTCTAAATGGGATTTATTGCCAGATTAGAAGGTGGCTTCAGAGGAAGCCTGTCCACCATCATGACAATTAGAAAGATCTGAAGATACCTGCATTTAAGATGCATTTGTATATAAAGGATGCCAGCTAAAGGGGAAATAGGAATATTTTCCAGGTATGACAGATTAACAACTTTAAAAAAATCTACTCACTTTTATTCAGGTGCTTAAATAGGAACCACAGTCCTTGGCTGCAACCACTACTTTATTTAGACTGTTCATTACTCCTATCTGCATACTAGCTCAGCATAACAAATACATCTGGCAGAATAGTGCTAATGCCTCAGAAATGAATCATATGCTTACAATTAAGATTGAAAGGTCCATGGAATTATGATGTTTGTAGATAAAGCAAGGGTGGCATGCTCATCTGCCTATGCATCTCTTGGTGAGCTCTGCCTGTGAAGTACATTCTTGTGCAGAGTGCTTTTCAGTTCTTGTTATGAAACTCCATTCCTAATAGTGTCTGAAAGTATTTTGCACACTTTACTAGACTTCTAGAATATCTACTAAAAAGCAATAAAAAAATTCCTATTATTGAAGATCTGAAAAATATTTTGTGTTCAAATGATCAGAAACACTTACGTTTCAAAACAGAGCCATTTACATGGGAAGCAGAGCTTGTTACTTAAATATTTGAAATTCTGCGTACCAAACTGCTCAGTAAAAACAACAGCTCTCAAATTTATTCAAATACTATTTGATAAAATAGATTGTTCTCTTTTCAAGAAGAATAAGAACTGCTGTGATACTGCTGTACTACAGTGGAAAGAACAGGGGAATCAGCAACTGTGCCCTTTACAAACCTTTGAAATTATTTAGCTAGAGCAGCTTTTGCACCACCGCAGACTGCTTTGGTTGTTGGTAGGCCCTGTGAAGTGCTAGGGCAAGGATTTGAGAGATTCTCAAGCACATTAAAGAATTAAAGAGTTTGTAGTATAAAAAGTAGACAGAGAACAAAGCTGCTGGTGTGTGGGACTTTGGCACAACTCAGGTGCCTGCACAGCTCCACTGTGGTGCAGCCAGCTCACAGGTGGCCCTGGTTTTGTTAGCCATATCACTGTCATGAAGGAAGGAGTTTAAATGACCTGGACTTTCCATGGCCCACACCAAGAACTACATGGCTCTTGTTTGCTTTATCTTGTTGGCCATGGCCCCCCCTGCTCAGCCCTTTTGTCCTGTATTCAGCTGAAGCGAGGCTGTGACTAAGTAGAAAGATGATTTGAAGTGAAAAAGTTAACTCCTCTTGGAGCCATGAAGAAAACACCCATAGTTACTAGAAATCCTCTACAGCAGACTGGTGTGCTACCTTTCTTGTTCTGGAACTTGGCCTTAGGTTCACAATGTGAATTGAATACTGGAAAAAAAAGGGGGGGAAACTGTAGTGTTAAGATGATGATCTCACGCACTATATGAGCAGGATAACCTGTTATCTGTTTGGCGATGTGTTCTGCCTTTCTTGGGTGTAGTACACTGAAACTTTAAAAATAAAGTTAGTGTATTGCCTTTTCTTAGCTGCTCAGTGTTACTAGACCTAACTTAGTTACTTTAGTTAAAAGTGTAACAAATTCTATACCATTAAATTCCAGAGGAGAATGAACTTGAGACCCATTTTATGTGAGAACAGATTAAATTACAACAGATTCTATTAATGCAGTATGTTAATGTGGAAAGTTAACTGCACTGTTTGAATAAAGCACATAAAAATCATCCATGAAGATAGATGCTTTAGTGCTTAACAAGTCACATATTGGCATTCAGGAATGAACTCCTGAGTATCCCATTTGTACAAACTCCTGGTTATTCCAATGCTCAAAACAAAACCAGTAACTCCCTATAAGCAAGCTAAAGTCTGAGGAAGTCTTCAACTCCATAATTTAAGCTCGGTAGTTGTTAGATATCCTTTGCTTATATCTGAGCGTGATTAATTCCCCGCCTTAAGATAACAACATTGTAGACTTCAAACTGAGCTCAGCTGCCTGAGGATGGACAGTGGCACCTGCTCTGTCCCTGGAGAACATCATACTCCCCTCCAAAATAAATCCTGTACAGGAACAATGCCAGCTTGCAACAGCTCCACAATATCCATTATATGAGCAAGAAGAATACCCATCAGACTCAAGCTTTCTTGTTCAGGGCTGTACGAACAGCAGCAAATGACAGATGGCCAAAGGTGGAGACCTGGGGATAAGTCCTAGCCAGACTTTACTATGTCTTGCTCTTGGTGGTAGTTTTAGGACAGGGTAGGATGAGAGCCCTGATACGGTTATTACAGCAAGGGGCTGCTGTACTGGAAAGAGCTTGCATCTGCAGATAAAGGTGAATTTGATCTGACTCCACAGACTGTAGAAAATGCTTACATTCAGCCTGTTCTGAGGAGCCCACAGATCCAAATTAATCATCTGACTGAAATAGAGCCGAGTTACTCACAGACAATATGCCTTGCCTTAGAGGACCAGAGATAAATGCAATTAGGTGAGCCAGCATATTGTTTCCTAAGAAGTAAGAACTTCAAGAAAATCTTCTGAAAGTGTCGGAAATCTTAAAAGAAAGACATTAAGAAGGCTGCCATTAAATTGCAACATGTTAAAGTAAATTTCTCTAATGTGAACTACAATGTATTTTCTGTTACTTATCCTTAGGTGGCAGTAAGGTAAAAGCACGGAGCAGAAAGTTAAGAGAAATCTCTAATGTACTTCTAGAGACCTTTTCCACATGTACTGTGCTGGCTATTACACGTAAAGAGACTTCATAAACTTCTTGCATCTTCAGCAGAAAACCAAAAAGCGATGAGTAGATTCAGCTTAATCCAAATCGCATTCAGTGTTGAATGCTGGCACTATTAGTACAATGGCCACATATTTCACTAGGTGTGCAGTACTGATCCAGGAGACCCTGAGATCAGAATTTAAGTTTGTGGGTAGAGACAGACTCGAACACTCCTGTCAACGAGAAAGAATTACACTAAAAAGAAAAAAAAAGCTATAAGAAAATGGTAAATAAACTGTCAAACATTTGAATCAAGATTAAAATAGGATTTCAAGGAGTGATTGTTGATGCTCATGTCTACAGATTTTTATAAGAATTTCACTTACACTTTCCACGTATGCATCTCTTCCAAAGTCTTTCTTGAATATAAAACGTACTGACGTCAGTCCTCTCTAATCATCATCTGGTAGAAAAAAAGAACAAACACTAGGATATAAACATACTCAAACTTTTTATCAAGGAATATAATTAACTAAGTAATGTGACAGTGTGTGCTAAGGCAAGTATTATGTAGCCAATAAAGGTCTAACTTATACCATTAATATTTACAGTTGGAAGCATGAGATGGCTGCAATCTAAGTGCTGCACCCAACAAAGGCTTGTTGTTGACTTGATACCTTCTTGTCTGACAGTGTGAAACACTCACATCACTACTTACTTCATCACCACTTGACAGCATAATATTAATGCTAGGTAGCAACACATGGCTGTTTTGCAGAAGCTTAGTACCAAATAGGGAGAAGAAATTCACCGAATGCTTTGGAGATTGTAGGCCTAGCTGTGTAGCAGAAAAGTAGAGATGGAGAGTATCTGGGAATTATCCACTATGACAGGAATCCTGACTCTGTTTCTGCTTTGCTGCACTCTATTGACCTCCTTACTGTGTACCATCGGACAGAGCAGTTTCTTATTCCCACAGAAAGTGGGAAGAGGCAAGACTGCCACGATCAGCACAGTTTGCACCAGTTCCTCGCAAGAGCCAGGAGTTGGGCTAGATGATCCTGCTTCACATCACAGCAATTGGGTCCAGAGCCCATGGCAGGTGGCTGCCCTGTGTGAGACACTAGTCTTTGACAGTTGCTAAGTGCTGATGATCTCAGAGGTTTGATTTCAGAAATAAAAGAGCATCTGCCACTAGCTTTGCTCATTAAAGAAGAGTTCTTTTACCTTAGCTGTTGTGAACTGAGAAGCAGAGGTTTTGAGCAAGTAGTTCTGTGTTTGCAGTTCAGATTCTGCAAATCCATTAAAGGTAACTGAAATCGATAATGCAGAACACAACTGAATCGTGCCTAGTCAAAACAACCTCATCTCTTTTCCCCTAGAACTGTCCTGCCCTCATCTTCAGCACTGTAGCATCTTTTCTTTTTTCTCTGCTTTTGGGTCCCCTTCATCCACCTCATTCTCTCATGACAGCAGGCACGGTCCTCAAAAGGCCACTATTGCTCATAGTTCCAAATCTCTTTTCAGGAGTCATTTCTACTGTGGCAACTATACGGATGCAGTGAACTCAAACCAGCTAGATGCAGGACAATGACAGAAAGTTACTGTTTTCAGCAATAGTCTTTTGATTTTAAATATTATCCTAGTCCTTCCTGCAAGATGCTTGCCTGGCAAGGCTTTAATCTATCACCAAGATTTATTCATATAGAATCTGCTATCTTGAAGTTGTAATGCAGATATCCCCTATGGAGAAACAACACCTGATATACTGCACTGTTAACTATGTACAAAAATAATTATATATGACACCCCGAAGCACTTCCCAAGCTGGAAAGGGATGTTGCACCCCAGAGACTGATACCTTTACAAAAACACTGTAATAGTATTTGTCTAGTCTGCAGTTTAGCAGCTTTGGGACAAACTCCTCCTCAGCAAGATTTGCCTGGATTTAAACCAGCTATAGATTTTCCCTCCTATCCTTTCAGACGGCAGCAGATGGCTAAGTTTCTACACCAGAGGCTGTCAGTAGAATTTTAAAAGACATCTCATAACAACACATTGGAGCTGCACATTTAATCTGTGCTTCACCAGCAAGATGATCTTAAAAAGATCTGGAGTACACCTACAAAATTAGCACTGTCAGTTGCTGCAGAAATGCAATCAGGGAGTCTTCTGAAAGCCCGCAGCTTAATGACAGCTTACCTCCCAAACTGCCAGCCAAATCACTTCTCTGTGTGTAACCAATGCTCAGATGTCTAAGAGAAAAGGCATTTAATACTCTGTCTCACATGATGCTGATCCACCAAAATATCTAATGGTGATTTTAAGGCACTACCTAGGCACTTAAGGGCTTTCTTGTATCCATAGCTCAGCTCACATCAAGTACAGTGGTGAAAGAAGTATTTTTTTCTTCTACTTAAGACAGACCATCCCAGACCTTTTAAAGGCCATCATTTTTGTGTCTGGGCCACCTCCATTAAACAGTTGGCATCAAGATGCCAAGCAGTTAAAGAAATTGTAATTTCTGTACGTAGCCTGTTCTTCAGAGATGAATTCCTAAAAGTGGGCATTTGAGTTGGAAGAGCTACATCCAAAAAGCTAATACTATAAATAGAAGGCTACGTGAGCTGGCCATTCATGATAGCATCTGTGTAGAGGGTGAGTTGTTCTGGTCTAAATGCAGCGCTGTCTGTAAGTGATCCAGGAATGATCTTGTAGTGATGTGAGAAGGAGGAGGTCTCTGCATGCTGATCGGACTGGAATATCGAGGCCCATGTGATACCCTTGTTTTAACCAAAGGCTGCTTTACAATTAGTTGCAACATTTTTGAGAGCTCCACTGTCACTTTCCAATTTCTTGTTCCACTATAACTAGAATATAAACTTTGTCACTACCTTCTGTAGAGTCACAGCAGTCACAGCAGTGAGACTTCATGTGTCAGGAGGGAGGCTGTCAGAATTTCTTAAGAGGCACATAAATCCCTGCGAGTGAAGCTATATCACAGATTTCAATCATCTCTGACTTCTTCATTTTCTCACAGGACACCAGAGAAGTAATTATTCCTTAATAAAACAGATTGCATTTTTTCCTGATCCATAACTGCACAATCCAGATGATCAATTTATCATTATAGCTGCTAAAATTAATTCTCTCTACATTCGTGCCTTGATTTCATGAAGAGTTGTCAGACAACTAAAAGCTGATATTTTTCAGGAAGGAATTCATTCAGTCTGTCATATTTCAATTATGACAAACTACTCAAACTACAGTTCATTAGCAAACGTATAATAGATCGGTGGTTGTGGCTTTTTGTTTGTTTGTTAAAAAAATATTCAGACATAAATATCCACCAGAAAATGAAGAAATAGAATTTAAAAAGTTGCTTACCTACAAACATTCATCTTCAAGGTGAGCTGTCTGTACTGTGGATCTGTTGTGTATATCCAAGGCGCTCATCCAAGTTCTTTATTCAGAAATGGCCATTCTGCTACAAACAAGACATGGGGGTCTCATTCAGGCCCTATAGCAATGGGATTGCCTTTTCCTCCAAAAAATATCTCAGACATTGGTTGCAGAAAAAACAACAATAATCTATGAAAATTCAAGAATTTCTACGACTCTATGTGCAGTATAGATGGTCTCCTCCCAGTGGATGTGGTGTCAGAGGGAGAAAATCCCAAGATCTGAGAGAAAAAGTTACACTCTCCTTGGGGTTACCTGGCATGATGTACGTATCATCTGCACGCAGAAGGCAGAGCTAAATGCGACCAAGCGCAGGGGACAATGAGGGCAGCCTAATCTGGAGCTATGAGCTGGGTGGTTGCAGAGGAAAGCAGTCACACCTTTGGCAATGGAGACCTTGAACAGATGTTTATAGCTCCAAGTCTGAATCTGAGCCTTCTACCGTCTTCTTGTTCTTATTCACTAAGAAAGCAAAACTAGCAAGCAACTCTGCAGCAGTGTTTCTAGGTCAGTTTTTTCTCTTCCTTCCTGCTTCTCAGTTACAGAGAAATCAAATACTTTTCCTATCAAATATTCCTGAAGCTTGTTAGGCACCAATTTTAAAGTACATCAAGTATTATACATTTAAAGCAAATGACTTTCTTCACACAGAGAAGAATGGCTATCTAATGTGACAGCCATAGAAAATGCATTTTTGAAGCTGATAAGATAAACTGAAGACAAGTAAAGTGGGCAGAAGGAAAAGGAGTTGGAAGAAGTAGCCAGGGATTAACAGTGGAAGATCAGCCCAAGTGCAACCCAAACACTCTAGGTGCTGCCTCCTTTGTTACCATAGGTACAAAATTATTCACGTACCTGGTCAGAAACAGTTACAAGCACTCTCAACGGAGATGAGTGCCCATATGGACAGCAGCACAAAGAAAGCCAGGATAAAGAGGATAAAGCAGTTAAAGGAAGTAGCTAATGGGTACAGAATTTAAAAAATAGTTTGTCATTCCCAACGGCCAGTGCAGTGTTTGGCTTAACTAAACATGAACTTGCTGTGTTTGAGTCCAAAATGGATTACTGATTCAATTTTGCAGCCTAACAATCAGGACAGCACAGCTCACAAGACATAGTGGCTACTGCTTAGCGTAGGCAGAGCAGCTGCTTCTAACGCGATTCTAGGCAGAACACTAGACACTTGCTTGTGAAACTGGAAAGCAAATAACGGGAAAACAGTCTGAATGCACCATCATTTAAAGTACTTAAATTGGAAGAAAGTCAGTCTATGGATTTATGGCCACTTTATAGCTGTTGAAACATTGTAGTCCCCCAAGCTGAGGTTATCAATGCATCTTATTATAATTGATCGTATATGACTCATTGAATTTCTTCTAGAGCTACTGGGATTCTTATTTGAAATCAGCCTTTAACAGGATGATTTGCTGATAAGATGATGGTAAATCCTTACTGAAACAAATTCAGCATATCTGTGGGCTTTCTAAGAGTGATAATGGCTTTTCTTTGGCTACACAGTATAATCCCTATTTACTTCTAAAACCTTCCAAAGTAGTTTTGAAATGGGCTAGCATCATTCAACCAGTCATTCTTAGTTACTTTAGCAAATGGTTTTGATTTGGGAGCAGTAAATCTCGATGTCTTGGATCAGATGTTTTTACTGCAAATGAAGTGATAACCTCATGGCTGGTGTCAGGACTTGAGATCTGGAGACGTCGCCAGTGAGAGCTCTACTGCACACGAGCAATTGCAGAATTCCCAGAAAGGACTGCACATGGCAGAGAAGGGAATTCTCCAAGGCTGGGCAGCTCCTATGTTTTAAAGTTTATGTTGATGTCTCTGTATTGCAAAGCATCCAGAATCCATGCTGGAATGAGGCTGATTAATTCTTAATGCCCAGCAGCAGAGACATACATCTGCTTTCAGTGCACATTGCGCCATTCCTTTTACCACCTGAAGACAGATACCTGTGGCCCCAGTCACACTTTCTATGCCAAGCTCATGCCCATGCCGCGGTGTCCCAAGCATCTTGTGCTTTTTCTCTTAGGCACGTGACAGCTGCTTCTCTGGCAGCAGAGCTATCTCCTCCCTGTCTGGCTCTGGCTCAGCGCTTGTGTCTGGGACCATAAGTCTCATCCCCCATACAGAAAGCAGTATTAGATCAGCTGAGTTATGCTGATGTAAAACACTCAAGAAGAAGAGGCACTATGTGTTTTGCTGGTTCCCTTGTGCCATTCCACTTGCCTTTGACATTTGGCACATGTGAAAAAGTTCATATATAGCAAATCTCTAATGTTTTGCTCATAAAATAACTGTTTGGAAGACATCTTGTTTAAAGGTAACCACACGTACATGAGATTGATACGCACTACTGAGCTTTGACTCATGAACTGGGCATTTTTTATCTAAACAGTTCATCTACAAAACAAATCAAGGAACCAAGCTTAACAATCAGTCTATCTCAATCACCAAATGAAAAGAAAATATTAGCGCTATAATGGATTTTAACTGTATCCAATAATTTTATCTAAATATTTAAAATAACTCTGATAAACAATTTAAAAACTTGAAAAATAGATAAACTTTAAAATTTAATCAACAGTAAAGAAGTTTTTTTAAAAACTTTCTTTCTTAAACTTAAAAATTTCAGTAATTGATTCACCTTGCTCTTGCTGACATCCAAAGACGTATAGAACATGGTACATAAAATACCTATAGAGAAGCAGACTGGCCTTCTAATGTTAGCCAACTTCAGTTTATCAGTGTTACCATGACACAGGACACCATCTTGCCATCCGTATCCATTACCATTAAGAATACAGCTTTTACCAACAGCTGCTGCATACTGGGAGCAGGTGAACTCTCACAACTGTCATTCATTGGTTACCTTTTAACATGGCTCATAGCATCACTCAATTTGGAAGAGCCCTCAAGAGGTCTTAGCAGCAGTATGTTTCTGAAAATGCTGCTCTGTGCATTATTCTTTTGTGGGACCACCAGTTACCATCAGTTCAGTCTGACATCACCACCAAATACTGTGATGAGCAGATCTTGAACTATCAGAGACAGAACTTTTCTGATGCTTTTTCCAGACCATTCAGTTCATTTTCCAAATTAATTGCTCAGTCATCAGTTACTAAAGAAGCAGTTGATTTTGATGGGACCAGACTGCAGAGCCTTCTGGCAACTCTATCAGTTCCCTGCTTTGCTAAGGGGTCTACTTACATTGTACACTTGGGCAGTGATCTGCAGGCTGATAAACCAAGGCACAGCACTTGGACAGTAGAATTTTTGGATTAATTGAAGCTACCCAAGTGAATGCATAAAAGTCAACTTCTTCATATTTGGAAATTAGAAGCAACATAAACACAGAAATAAGGTTAGACTAAGTACCTGATTATGGTAAAAAAAAAAAAAAAAACACCTCAACATATTTTAAAAAGTGGAGTATATTAATTTATTCCTAACATACTGGCTCAAGAGGAAGAATTTTGTCTAGCCAGTTATAGGCAATATGTGCACTTTTCAGTAATTTTTTCAAGTTCAAATTACTGGCAGACCAATCCAAAGGCGATGAACTCAACATAAATGAAACAGAAATAAGGACTGCAAAAAATGTCTAGTGGACTGTTGCAAGGTGCTATGAGTAAGGTTTCTGCAGTAAGCAACTGATGGGGGAAGGAAAAGGAGTCCTGTTAGGATGATTTTAACTTAAGAATGAGGCTTATATACATGATTGCATTTCAGCTTTTTTTCCTCTCCAACTCCTTTGCACTAAACTTACCCTTAAGAAATAAAGTGTATTTGAAACATACCATAAATGAAAGCATCTGCATGGATATAAACATATTTACAACAAATTAAAAGAGCATGGACTAGAAAATAGACAGATAATTGCAGAATGTTCATGTATCAAATACTACAATAATGCCATCCATCAGCCTATTTTAGTACATTTCTTTCATAACCAACACGTTCAGCTTTAGGATGAGAGTTAGCCTCTTGTTCTTCAATTTCCCTGAGCATAAATTGAAAATATTTAATAAACAGCCTCTGAGAATAAAATTTCCATTAAAAATTTGCAGTCTTTCTGAAACAACAGGAATGAGGGTCATACCACCTAGGAGAGCAGAGAAATTCTCATATCTCAAACATATCTGCAACATTATTTTAGGATGGAATGACTTTCTCAATCTAGCACAGCTTAAAGGACCAAAATGTTTCATGTCACCTTATTTTAGGGTCAGACTCGTATAGTCTGTCACTGGCACTGAATTATTTCTGTTGCAAAAAAATGTTTTTAAAATCATTGGAATTGTATATGGAATCATCAAGGACAGAGAAAAATAATAGCCCAACCGGTCATGTATTCCCTAGAGAGATTCCCTGAGCCAAACTTGCTTTCATTATTATAGCAGGACCTTTTACATCAGCGTGGAGGTGGAGAGAAAAGAGGCAGGATTGTTTTATGGTTCATCCTCTGGCAGTGCCGAACTGAGCACTGCACACAGGGTATTGCCACACAAACAGCACGTATGGACAGCAGGTCCGTCACTGAACACACAGTCATTCTCAGGACGATAATGGCACTTCCTTAGAAATTGATGAGTAAGAAGGTCACTGAAATATCCTGTAACACACAGCATCTAACTGGAAAATGGGCTTTGACCTGCTATTTTCTATTTCTAAATATTTGGGGATTTGAAAGTTCAGCCTCAAGCACACGTTCATCTATGGCAGTTCAGCTGTCACTTGTAATAGAAATCACAGAATGATGGATGGCAGAATCTGCCCAGAAGTTCCATTCCTTCCAGGATCATTCTGTCCACAGTGACCACTTACCTACAGCATCTGCATCTCTTCACTGGCTTTCCTCACCACAAACTATTTTTTTTTTAATAAACTAAACCCACATATGTAGATGTATATATAACATTCATCTTCTATAAAATTTATCTGGTCTAAAGCATTTTAGCTGGCAGATTTGTTTATGTGCACTGTACCTTCTGACATTATCACATTTCCTACTGCCACATGAAGACAGAAGAAAAGTCATAGCAGCCTTACATTCATCTTATGCTGTACTGCTTGTGTTTCTGCAAAACGTATGTGTAGAAAAAGAACGAGATGAATATTTGAAAACATTTGTGAGAATATACTGATATTCATTTCTCACTGAGTAGATTGCAGTTGTGCTCAAGTGCAGTCTCTATATGCTTATTTCATGCAAACATGCTAGTAGAAAAATTTACTGGCAGGAATGGCTGTAGAATAGTTACAATTTACACAAATATTTACAGTAAGCAAATTTTCTATATGCAAGTATTGGTAGAAACTTGTCTTCTCCAGCAAGAGAAACAGAAATGACTGTCTATATAACCAGCCAGAGTATCTCATGTTTAACTCACAGTACCAAAAACTAGCAGTAATATGTTCACAACAAAATAAGGAAGATGAATTATTATTGAAGTGATTAAGCAAATAATTTCTGAATTACTACTAAAGTCCACAAAACTTTACCTCATAGACTATTTTCAAGCAGAAAGCTGTCAAATAAAATGGGTCATTACGCTAAATTCACCCAGTTCTGCCTTATATGTTAAATATCCCGCAGTGTGTGTGTAATTTTCCAGAGTCCAATGAACAAACTCTGGAGGGGCTAATTTACTTATCTTCCAATAAACTGTGCTTCAGCAGTAGCTCCTTTATGCAGAGTTCTAGCCATAGGAGGGTTTTTGTTTTCCTTCCATGATAGTAGCTCAAGTGTGTCTCAGTACTCCCTTGACATAAATTATATTGCAATTATTTCAATCCTTCCAGTTGACAACTGACTTGATCTCGAACATATTCACCTCCCTTGGCTCAGTAACGCTGGCCTTATTGATCCTCTTCTTGGCAGTTGTGGTTTTGGTCATTGCTGCCAATAAAAGGTCGACCCAAGGGACCTACAGCCCCAGCCGCCAAGAGAAGGAGGGCGCCCGCGTCGAGATGTGGAGCATGGTGCAGCCACCGCCAATAGAGAGACTCATTTAGAGGAAAGCTTTCCTCCATCCTGGAAGATGAATGGATGTGGACAATGTACACAGGTTAGATATGTTCATTCACATTCTGCTACTGGGAGCACCAGTTGTCAAGATTACAGTGACTTTGAACTTTGAATATTTTCCTTTTAAGTACAATAACATTTAAAATCTTCTAGAATTTAAGTGAACCAATGCCATTTATCATTATTTTGGGCCAATTTGTCCAAGGACAATTTTTATTTGCACTGAAAACTTCAGCCTTGGTAATCTGCAGTAAGCATTACAGACAGTAATGGCTTCTGGGATACTTATAAGTGCCTGTCTCAGACACAACATGAGGAACAGCTTCTCGTTTGTGTTTCCTTTACCTGCCCAGCAATCGCTGCAGAAGACAATGCAGACAAATCAAACAACCCTGTACAATAAAGACATAATTCTGTTATCTAAGGGTTTATCACTAGAACTGTGTTTCAGCATATTCATCTGTTAATCGGGGATTAAAAGGAAGCTTGCAAAAACTCTCCAAAATAAATGTTTCCTGTTTAGTTGGTTTCCTTTCCTTCAATTCTTTCATTTTCCCTGCTGCCACTAATACCTTCCACTGAAAAGAATTCCAGTTTACCCCTCTGACAAATCCACGTTTCTCTGAATATAAAGACTATGTCTTAAAATACCCAGCAGACAGAACCTGACCTTACAGAAGACATAAAACCAAAACATCCTAAACAAATTCTGCAAAGCTATATGCTGCCATTTTCTCATTATGATATTACTTGATGCTTCATTTTATAAAATTATTGCATCTCACTTTACCAAAATACATTGGCTGCCAAAAAGGCAAGCGTGCTAAAAAAGTTTTCCAAAGCTCACAGAAAATACAAGCAGCAGCTTACAGGTAATGCACCAACTTGGAAATGATGAAAGAGTGACTCAGCTCTGACAACAGCATCGGCGCTTCTCGTGGAGTTCAGACTTTCACGTTAACATGAGAAAATAAATTTTTGTGTCTGAATGTTCCTCTTTCAAAACAGCAGTAATACTACTGTAACCCTCAGTAGCAAAATGATTGCAACTGTTTGTTGAAAAAGAAACAAATGTGTAAAAAGGAGTGGAATAACTGCAAATGTTTGGAAAAGATACTGTAATGAAAGAGACTTGAGAATCTTCAAGAGCATTTAATGATTAGTTGTAGAGAGGAAAGAACGTGCCCAAAATATACTTAGGTTAAGGTTTTCTTGAACTGCAGGGGCAGATTATCGCAGTAATTCATCCAGCTAACTTTCACATGCAGTGAAAAAATGAAAGCAATAACACATTCCTCCCACACAAATTGAGCCAACAATAAAGAGGCAAGAGAGTGGAAAGTTCTTTAGGGCATTTTGTTTTTCCTGCGGCTCAGGTTATCTGTTCCTGCCATTGTGAAACATCCCAGATGCATGCATCAAACCTTCAGTGGCTATTCTAGGAGTTGCATAATAGAGCATGCACACTCAGCATCCAAGAGTTTTAAGTGATCATTTTAACTCATTTTAACATTTTAATTTTAAAGATCAATTCATAATTCATTTTGAATGAACTTCTAAGTGGACTACTGAATATTGATGTCAATCACATTTATTTCCTTATTAGCTGATTATCAGTAATTCTGATAGTAAGCACATTCTGGTTCTTTTTGCAATCTGAACAGATATCTTTCAAAACAAGACACTATAGTAAATGAGACCGGATGGTGGGATTCAGACTGAGTTAAAAGAGCAGGACGTTAAGGGTGGAATGCCATCACAGCGTGAATGCACAACAGATTTTACTTGAGCCCAGTCTACAGCTTTACTACTGAAGCTTAAGATTTTGAACGCAGTCATTGTTGTACAGTTGCAGTTTAAATCCTGAGTGCAAATGGCAACTAAGGAAAGAAAGAAAGAAGTTAACAAAAATATGGTGGTAAAAGAGAGAGATTCAAGGAAGTTCTTTTGAAATATGGCATTACATAGCAATGGCTGTAAAGCTTTTAGTCAAAACTCATTTAGCCCAACATTTGCCCACTGCTAAGGAATAATAAAGAAGGCTATAAAGTTTGTTAGGCATTATAATTTCTTGAAATGGATATATATTTGGAAAAAAAAAAAGAGCTTGATTCTAAGAGTGTACAGCTTGAGTTTGAGGTAGATACTTCTCAGCAAGAAAGACAGCAAAGAACTGCGTGTGAGGATGAGTAGTGAAGTGGGAATGTTTCGTACAGTTTCTTACACATGTGACTTGAGGCTCACCAAAAAAGATACAAGGGATGCAAAGTCAAGGCAGCTTTCCAGATGGCAAAGATGCACCACATAAGCTGTGAGACCAAGAGAGTGAACAAAAAGAGGACAAGAGGAGATGGAAGGCTGCAGGCTGGGAAGGGCCTGGGGAAAGAGAGCTTGGAAAGTGAGCGGGAATCTAGAAGCAGGAACTGGAAGGAAAGAGCAGCAGTGGCTTTGGAACAGTAAAGCAGATGCAGAGAATGTGCTTCCACATATCTGCTTTATATTCCTGCATTTTTGCTCAATGATAATGGTTGTATAGGCTAAAAGGAGGAAAAAAATGATAAAGATTTCAAGTGAATAGCAGAGATGGCAAAAGAAAATAAACGTGAAAGCAGTGGAAGGATGTAATAAAGATCTAACTTTGAAATCAACCCTTCTTTGAGCAGGAGGTTGGAGTAGATGACCTCAGGAGGCTTCTTCCAGCCTAAATTGTTATATGATTCAAAGAAAAAGGACAACAGAGAGAAAGCAGCTGAAGATGGAGGTCAGTCTCCATGGAGAGCTAATGTGAAGGAAGTTTTATTGTTCACAGTGAAAGACACAGCAAGGAGGAAGAAGTGGCTCGAAACTCATTCTGCCCTGCTTGGGGGATGGACTTTCTGGATGAAATCTTGGAAACAGTGGGAAAACAATCTGTAATAACACATTCAGGAAAGTGTTGTCACATAGAGAATCTCCAGGGCTGAGAAAGATACACAGCAAAAGGTACAGAGAGAGAAAGAGACGAAGATGAAAGTCTGAAGAGTTTTCATAAAGACCAAAGAGAGCTCTGGAGGAATACACTACAAAAGAATTAAAAAGACACCCATAAAAGCACAAAACATGGAAAATTCTCACAGTGAAACATGAATGCGGTTTGTAGAAGGAAAGTCAAGAAGAGAGAAAGCAAGGGGAAAAACCCTTAAACTAGGATTAGAATAAGTCAGGTGTGACTGATGTCTGTCTCAGTGGAGGATAAATGGTGAAAATAGGAGTGATGAAAATTCTTGCAAAAGTAAGAGGAGAAAAGGGGATGAAAGCAGATGACACTTGTGGAGAGTGGAGGCAAAAGCTGGATTACGGTCTTTTGAATGCAGCAAGGGTAAAGCTGGGCATTCATAACAGTGAGGTCATGGAAAAGAGATAGAGAGGATGGTAGCAAGTCAGGAAATGAGGTCTGCCTATTGAGGCAGATTTGTGTAGGATAACTTTGAGGGAGTGACTTTTATTGCAAGTGGAGATTAAAATGTGAAATATTTTAATTGCTATTTACAATCTTATGGGAAACAAACAAGAAAAAGCCCCAAAGGCACAAATTCTGTTCCAAATATACTTCCTGAAAAGTTGAATTAAAGAAACATCATCCCAAGAAGGCAGGGAGTCAGACTCTGCAGTTGGAAAAGCCTCACAGCACCTGGAGAAGCACAAAAAAATCCCAAAGCTGTGGCTACTTAGCAAGCTGTAGTGACCATAGTGAAGAAGCTTGACCATTTTGGGCCATATCTCAGCCAAGAAAAAACAGTTAAAACAAAGGGGAATACATCATATAGAGCGTCCAATACCATCTTTACTGAAATTTCAACCAAGGATTAAGCAGGTGGGCAAGCTATTTACTGTTTCTCAGACTGTGTTTATAATTAAATACAAAGTGAAGCACACAAGGAGGAGCAATTACATCTATGAGTTGTGGAGAGCACCTGTAACTCCATGCAGAAGACCTAAAATACTCTGAAAATGCGATTTCTAAATCTCTCTCTTTATTTGACTCAAAAGACAAAAGTAAAAGAATTTGTTCATAATCACTTGCAGCCTATCCTTTCAGGAAACAAATGCACAGTATGGCCCCAAACCTTACACATTTGAATTTTCTCTTTATGTCTACCAGTCTTTGCAAATAAGAAGGTGCTGAATTAAAGCACACGACCTGCTCTGTGCCATATCCCTCTGAAGATGCACAGAAGCATGGAGAGGAGTAAGCAATTGACTCCCCCTCCTTTCACAGTCCCTTCCCTTTTCTTTTGGAAAGAGGTGACACCCAGCCTGTGAAGCAGCAAGGAGAGCCTTCAGACAGTTAGAGGAAAGTTTACATTAGCAAGAATATAAATATTGTGGCTGCAACAATTTGGCCAGCTCCAAATTACCATTGTGTATCACTGTGTTATGTGCCTTCTCCATCTAATGTAAAATTAACTGTTCCTTCTCTGCGTGTACGTAGTATGTTTATAGCTTTGATGGTGTATGTTACTATTTTCTGTGTACAGTATAAAAATGACCAATAAATAAGGATTATATGGAGCCCCATGTGACCTATATTTTTTTGCTTTATGAGGTTATTTAATCATGCACTTACAAAGGAAATTATTCTCACACCAGAAATGCATTTGCAATTTAAAATGTCCAATTTGCAGATTAGAATCAAGTGATCAAGAAACATTTTCCCTGCATGGAAATGAGGGGAACGTGTTTTGTGTCTCAGAGCACAGGAACTGCCCCATTCTGTGCCGGCATCTGCATCACTGCCAGCATTGTGCTCATCCCAGGGAGAGGCACTGTGCCACAGCCCAGGGTGGTGTGGGTCAGAACAGCTACCATGGAGCTAATTTATACAAGCCAAGACTCTCATGCTCTGTTTTTTTCCCACATTACTGCAGACCTTACAGCACTGTGGACAAGGGCAGGTAGAAAAACAGCAGAGCAGCAACAAGCATCTTGACTTAAAGCAAATTTCATTTTTACAACAAGCAATCTGCTCACTTGAACATTTTCTCTGTTGCTCTTCCCATAAAGACCAATGACCTCAGAAACCAAGATTCTTATTGTCTCAAAGACAGCAACTAGTGGCAACTGAAAGGGTCCCCTTGGATGTTTTTGGCTATAGTAAGGTTTCTCACTGCACCTCAAGCTCCCCTGCAGCCAAACCTGCAGTGGCTGCAATCCCTCCGCTCTGTTCCTTGGGCTATGTTAAGCACCACTACTTGTTTATAAATAACTGAAAATATTTTGTTTTTCAGGAGTTTAAATAAAACTGTATTTATTGTTCAAATGCACAAGTTACTGTGAGAGTGAGTACTCAAGCGTGTCAAGTTGAGAAGTTTAAATCAGCAGTATCCCTTAAAGCCTGAACCTGAGAATCTCTCAGAGCCATGAAATTCATGCTTTGCCACTATTTTAGTAACTGGGCACTGAAAAACTTTGTTCTCCAAAACAGTTAACACTGTTAACCATAACCAAGCCTTCAGGCTTTCACACAGGAAGCACTACTTTTCTGTGCTTTCTTGAAAACAAACACCACCACCAAGTGAAGTGGTGCTGAAGTCTGGCTAGTGACTGTTGTTCAAGCATAGGCCAATTGATAATGAAGATAATCTAAGTTATAGTTTTAATTAAAGAACTTAAGTGATACACTTTTAAAACAACCTTAATAGTGCAGGCCCATAGCAGAAAGCTTGTCTCCAGACATGAGACAGCCAAGTCCTTTTTCCAGCCAAAAATTTCTGAGCTATGTTTCATATAACTTAAGCCCCAAGTCTCCTGCAAGTCTCAGTGCAGGACAAATCTTACATTTGTGGTGTCACATAATGTCAGGAATCATGAATCAGAATTTTGGCAAAGTTCCTTTTCCTATTCTATTCAGTCACCTCACAGCTGAAGAAAACTGACACCTTTGAAAACAACTCGAAACCAGAGCACCGGATTGGACATCATAAGTCAATAAAGTTGAACGAGAAGTAGCTGACAACACTGAAATTTTGCCTATTGCAAAACATCACAGATGGATGAGTGGATGGGGCTTCCATACCCCAGTGAAGCACGCATAGGCTTCAAACTACTGGCATGTGTAAAGATGCTGCAAAACCTAACATTTATAAAAGATACATCTGGTGCGTATTTACAGGGAGCAGAGTAAGGTCTTGTTGAAATTGCACACATGAATTTGATGTGGAGAATGGCTGATACCCTATGCCTCACAGTAAAAGCATGCTTTAACCTAAAGTACCTCCATCTATAATGCATGCCATGAGGTGTGAAGGCCTCTTGCACATTGAGAAGAGTATGAATTATGAATCAAGGCACAGGTGGAGTCCTAAAGGCCAAACAGAGTTCTCACCTTAGTGGTGATTTTTCCTGGGTTTAGGTTCTTTCAAATTATATTTATGGAATAAAAATGTATTGGAGATTTTATACTGTAACCAATTTGAGCAACTTTTGGGTGTATTTTTGCTTGGTTTCACAGAAGTTGCTTTTCAGTTCTGCCTTTATTGGGCTGAAAGTTTTCTTTCCCTGAGATTGTTTGGCAAAGCAATTACATTTATAAGCAGTTCATCTAACAGTGTCAGATACCAGCAAGACTGGCACGTCCCAGTCATAACTTTAAATCATCTTTTTTGATCAGAGAACAACTACACAGGCCTTCATCTGGTTTTATGCTCTTCCCGGCGCTGTTTAAAGCATGACATTTTTCTTAGCTCAATATTGTGCATGACCTTTCCGATTTCCCCTGTAGTTTCAGCAAAAGCACAATTTTCATTGGCATGTATTGTAATAAATAGTGATGACAAAAATGTGTGTTTCCAATTTAAAGGCACTTAGTTTCATTTGGCACCTGGTGCTTGGCTTTACTTTGCGGCAGAAATCCAAAAACAGTGACCACAACGTAAGCATGGGAGGAGTAAGAGCAAACCGACATGGTGGCTCCATGCGGCCATCTTGTCTCGGCGCGCCCACCAGGCCTGGCAGCCTTTCTCTAACTAGGCCCAGTGACACCTCCCTTACTATATGCCTAAGCCTTCCATGCGTGGTTGAACTCAGCAAGCATTTACAGAATGAGCTACCCCAGCGTCACATAAACATGCTCAACAGGAACCCCAGCAAGGAGAAGGCGGTCAGGGCTTTCTGCTTGAGAAGCGTACCCAAGAGGGAAGATGCAGATCTGTCCTTTAGCTACGTTACTGTCTGCACTATGGCCCATTGCCTGCAAAAGTGAATAAACCAGCCCAAGACAAGATTGTCCCACTTCAAATCTCTGGGTAATGGTGGATACTGTACAGGAAAATACATGACTGTGCCCAGGATCTGCACTGACAAGATCAAGTCCTATTTGTCACTCATTCCTGAGATGGATTTTTCTCACGTAGCCTTTCTGAGATCCAGAAATGGATCTTCAAATTTTCTGACACCAGGGAAAAAAGGAAATAAGGAGAAAATAAACCAATTACACAAGTACTGGTCTGCTGACATTTAAAATGAGACACTGATGAGCATAAAGAAATTGAAAAAAAAAATCCTTGGCCAGCAACCCAAAGGACCAAAGACAAATCACAGAATAGGATGCAACTAATTAGGCTGAAATGCCAACAATGTTCAGGGCATCGTTCAAAGTATCCACAGTGTCACACTGCTGCCGTGACCCCCACTTCAAATATGCCAAGGGGAAAAGCAGGAAAGGGCTGAATCAGATAAGTTAAATACAAATATATTAAAATGACATTTTAGCTCTACCTCGCCATTTTAACATTTTCAAAATTGTTAAATAAGCATGTCGCCTATTCTCAGATCAGGCCAAATGTCAGGTGTTTGTATGTATTATTCAGCTGAACATCTTAAGTACATAATCTTTCCCATTGCTAAACAGGTGGTACTATGTTAACGGGTAATTTTCTCAAAAGGAGCAGTGAATAGAGAATTGCTGATGCTACAAAATGTTATACTACTGAATGCAAAGCCAGTGCTAGTAGAGAGCTGAACTGAGGATTGCAGGGATCTGCAATTTTCTACTGTATCTATCTGACTTTTAAGGTGCACTGCAAGCCATTTTTACACAGTCTCAGAAGTCATCTACCACAATTTAATTTCAGTCACCAAAACTGAAATGCTCTCTAAAAAAATCTGGTCTCCATTTTGGCCTTTGAGCCATCCAGGCTAACAAAAACACCCCTTCCTATCATGATGCACAGAATCAAGCTTCAGCATTGTATCCTCTCATGCTCATAACCCAGGAGAGTTTAAGCCTGCTCTGCCACCCTGTTTTACTTTCTCTTTCATTGCCTACATTAGCACAGTTATTTGCCCTTAGACGGGGTCTGCCCCACAGAGCACCCACGTGAAACACATACAGCCCACATCCCTCCTCCTCTCCTCACAGTGCTTGCCCACGTTCATGGCTCTGCAGTGGACTTCCTCACCTGGTGCTGCAGATCTCAGCCCACAACACTTCCTCATTGCCCAGGTTGTCCTACTGCTCCTCACTGCCTTCATCTGCACTCCCTCTCCATGCTCACATCTGCACTCCGCCAGCTGCTCAATCTGGTGCTCCACGGTCATTCTTCAGCATTTCCACCACGTTTTCTCCTTCTGAGCTGTTGAGACTCAAGAGGTCAGCTGGCCACTCTGATCACACAAGTCCCTCATATCACTCAACGTGTCTACCTCAATTTTGTTTGTTTGTTTGTTTTAAATGAATGTCTGAACTTCAAGCAGTACTCTTGCACTCACAGATGCACATGAGCACACACAAATGTTCCTCTTTATCATTCAGGAAATGCATTAAGACAAACCAAATGAGGTGATTTAATGCCACAGTAAAAACAATAACCTTGGAAATTGTATGAGTTGAGCTCTTCCTGGAACAGTGCACACCTGAAGAATAAACTTCTGCTGACAAATGTTTGGGCTTTACAAGTTATCAGTGATACTGAGTACTTTGCAGGACTTAGCAGTTAAAAATAGATAATGGAGCTGAAAGGAAAAAGCCTGAATTCAGTAGGTATTTTGTAGCCCATGTTTTTCCTTTGATTTTCAGTATTGTTTGTTGGGTTTTGCTGTTGCATTGTTCCCAGACTTGTGACAATTACCTGCGGGTAGACCTGAAAAAGAAAATGAGAGAAGCAGTACGCTGCCAGGACTCTAGTCCTCCAGCTTCTAGAGGAAATGTGAAAAATAGGCAGCAATGGAAAGGAAATGATATACACCCATAGCATTCTCCAAATGTAGTTCCCAGACTTTCCTTTAAGAACAAGTACTTGTTTACGTTTCATGCAGAATTTGTAACAGGATTTGGGTTTTAAAGCTTAAGAAGGAAGCTGCTGGCATTCTTTTCTGATTGATGAAAATCTACAGACTGACTCTACTTTGTTTTAGCTGGCTACCAGTGAACCCACAACATAACTTCAGGCACTGAAAAGGTTTTGTTGTTGTTATCGCTTGTCACATCAAATAAAGATCTAAATTCATGAATTTGATAAAGTTACTTTCTCTTTCATGAACATGAAGCTAACATATAGTGAGTTTGGGAAAGAAAATGAAATGCTTTGTCTATCATCCAGGTATGACTGCAGCTCTACTGCATAAATGTATCTTGCAAATGCTATCTTTGGAGCATAAGCAACAGAGAAGTCACTACTGGAGAGAAGTGTTTATGACTTCTTCTCTTAATCCAGTCCCAAACATGACAATACTTGGAGCTGCGTTTTTCCCCCAAGTGCCACAATTCTTTGTATTATGCCAACTTTCATACTCGGGGTGGTACTGCGTGACTTACACCAAAAAGCCCTCTGAAATAATTCATTTTTCATTGACAGACATTTGATATAGTTTTACGGACAGGAATAGAGTCCTGCTGCAACACCTGTGTAAAATTTGCCAACTTACGACTAGCTTGTCTCATTACCTGCTCTTTTTCGATCCTCTGTGATGCTCAGTTTCGGAACTGAACTTGAACCGTTACTCTCATCGAAAGCTAGCTGCAAATACATTCTCAGAGCACTGAGATAACAGACTAAGGAAAGTGTGCAAACTTAACCTGAAACACAGTGATGCATACATGCTCACTCACTCTGCTTACTTGTTTTTCTCTAGAAAAATGAAAGGCTTTAATTTTTCATCACTTCCTCCATTGGCTCGTAATTTGGACCTTTGAGAAGAAGCTCCTTTCCTTGGCCATCTGCTTTCAGAATTGAATAAATACGTGTGCACACCTATTGGGAAAATGAAAAAATGACTGAAAGATGTGCCATGCTTTACCAAGCTGTGACGAATCCTGCGTTACCATTACTCACAGCTTGCATCACTCTGCTAGCTAGAGGGAGCTGGTGCAAGTCTAGTACCATGTGTTAAAACCACAGCCTCACTGCCTTCTATGAATGTGATTTGTATTTTTTTTCCATCAGCTGCAGATTGAGCATATCAGTACTGAAATCACAGCCTCCAAGGTTTTTTTGCACAAGACATCAATTTGCCCTTAATTGTGATTTGCTCTTAATTCAGAAGAGTGAATCACAAACCACTCTTTAAAGGATGCAAAGCTACCATTAGAATTACAAAGGACATCGGCGTTTCACTTATATACTGTCTAAACTGTACTTAATGAGAAAACGCAATTTTCTCTGTATTTGAGAAACTGAAATAAACAACAGATAAAAGCTCCCAATAAAACATAGTACTTTTCTATTATTCTATATACCTGGTAAGTATGAAAACACTATCAATGCCAACCCATCAAACAAGATCATCCAGGATATTTAAATATCGATAGGTTTTATTTTATAATACAGTGTTGGGCACTTTATGGCAATGTGGAGTTCACCAACAACTTCTACTGACAACCATAAACTTGGAAGGAAAAAACCCACCCCCACCCCTCCAAATAAAACAAAACCAAACAAACCCTCAGCTCGTTTACTACATATTACACAGTGCACTACCAAGAGTAGTCTAAGGTCTGAAATACAATTCTTGAGATGACTTTGAACAGTAGTCCAGAGGGTGCAAAAGCATGGAATAAATTTTTAGATGTGGTTCCAGTGGTATTAAAGGCCAGTGATTAACTAAATTGCTAAACCTGTTAGCATGATGCTCGTTAGGTTTCTTTAAGTCTGCAAAATTATTAAAATGGTCAATAAAACCTCAAAATGTCCTGTATTTTATACCTTTCCTACAGGTATTAAAAAACATAAGGACATTAACATTGATTTCAAAAGTCACTAATAAAATGTTCTGAAAAAAATTAGAAGTGATTGGATATATAATATGTCTTTGTTCCACGTTGATGATTTCTCATCATAACTGAGACAGGTCTTAAAAAAGTAGACAAACACAAATGACCAGTTTGCTAAACATCTGGGTATTTAAAATTTCTCTTCCTTCTCAAAAGCCATGAAGTAACAGATGCGATGCTCTTGTGCATTAGCTGCACCAAGACTAGCTGTTCCACAGTGCTTTATTGCCTCATTCAAGTAAATTAATTTAAAGAAGCTCTCCAGGGAAAACCAAAGGTTAAAACAAAATGTACATCAATATACAAAGATATTAATTTACAGAAAATTAAAAGGATACTGGCAAACATCAGTTCATCTTTTAAGTAATGACTTATGATAATTAGGGATGTCACAAACTAAATTGATAATAACCATAAGGTCATCACCCTGAACTGTCCCCTCATCAGTGCTAATGAAAAGCAGTGCCTAACTCCTTATTTATTTATTTGTAACAACGAAAGGAAAAAATGATCAAATTATAACTAGAGATTACAAATTCTAATATTTAATCCTACTTCAACTGAAGTGGGTTACAGTTTTAAAATTACTCATTTGTACATGAACATTGGCTCAGGCTTCATTATTTCTGTAGAATGTGACATCCATAATTATTCCTGGTCATAGGAAATATACATTTGCCTCATTAGAATATATTCTTCATGTTTTTATCTTACAACCATATTTCAGTGCTACATGTAATTTTACACATTTTCTAAAAATACAATTTTGAAGATCTGCTTGAAAAGCAGATGTGCACATTCAAAACTACTAAATTACTTTGAAACAAGGAGAAATATTGCACAAAATTCACTGAAGATTTGAAAGTCAACACATTCCCCCTGAAACCAAGTAGCTCCCTTATTTTTAACAGAAACAGAATATCAATTCACATAGAACCATAACAAACTTGAACCCAACTCAATTTTCAAATGCTAATACTGTTACTGGATTCTAAATACTAATATTTTTAGTATTGACCTTGGGAATAGTATAAGTGGATTTGAGTACCCTTTACTACAGTAAAACTTGGGATGCCTTTCAGCTGTGTTACCTGCTTCTTACTCCAACCCAGCTGAAAATGACGACGACCCTGCCAACTACCAGGCGCTCCACACTACACTGGCCATGGACTCTTCTGACAACTCTATTTAGAGGAAGTTTAGCAGCCTCCAGGAAAGTCTTAACAAGTACTTTCAGCCGGCCCCCAGATGAAGCTGTGAAACAGACATTACAAAGCAAATCAAGGAAGGTTTTACATGTAAATAAATACCATCACTTTTTCATTCCTTTGTTCTCATCCACCCTGAAGAACATGACATGGCCCACACCCTTGGGGTGGGGACAAGGACATATTCTGTCCAGCCCAGATTCTGTTAGTAGGTGAGCAGTGCTTGGCAGACGCACACATCTAATAGCAGCAAAGACATTACAGAAGACAAGTCACGTATCCATCCACACTGGTTTTGCTGGTGCTTTCCTACATTCACACTGCAAAGATTCTCTCCGGGAACAGGCAGCCTTTACCAGTCTGATCTTTGCAATAAAGAAGCTGCTTACCTTGGACACCATTTTTGGTAGCCCCAGTTATTTAGGCTGAAGCTCTAGCCTGCTGGGTGCAAGGTGACTGAAGTCTCACAGCACCTGGACGGAGGCCTGGCACCAAGAGATGAGAAGCCATCACCCTTGGGAACAAAGGGCAGCCCAGCCCCTCCCCGCAGTTGGAGAGGGCAGCAATTCAGAGGCTTTCTGCTGGGCAGGGTACCACAGGCAGGATTTCACAGGGGTGTGTTTGCAAAAGGGCCTCACACTGGCACTTTGTTAATTGCATGAAATGTTTCTTCAAATTACATGCATAGAGAAAAGCTTTGAGATGCTCCTAGCAATTCAATTAGACAGCTGCACCGAAGAAAGATTGTTCTGTAGGACTGAATATAACTGATTGTAGGTGGAAAAATAGAAGCTGCTTTAAAAACCTGGCTTAGCCTTTCTTTTGCCTAAAACTTTACACAGTTTACAAGAACACAAGGTTATAACACGCTCATTCTAAAGCCCAAAAAGACATCTAAAACAGATTTTTGAGATCTATAACATTAACAGATTGGGTTAGATTTTCAGAAGCTCCCAGCGTGTCTAAAAAAATTCCATCTGAAGTCTGTGTTACCATGCCTGAGTGAGACTTCAGCTACTGATGGGGTTTCTGAGGACCCCATCTTCCGCCAAACAGCAGCACTACTAATGAAATGCTAAATGACAATGGAGATTTCAGTCAAAATGTTATATGAGAACTTCTACAACAACATTTTTTCCTCAAAACAAGTCTAGTTTTAGGAGCTGCATGATCCCCAAAAATGTGGGATGGGAGAGCACACCACTGCCTTCCCTCTGCATGCATAGAGGGTAGGCAAGGATCACATTAGTGCCCACAGTACTGTTCTTCCCTGAATATCCATGCTGTTTTCCACAGCGTTGCAATGCTGTATGCATGGATGGGAAGGCTTTGACTGGGACAACGTATTATCCGTTCCATGAATCCCAGAGGGGATTTATGCCATAGGCAGTACTACTATTGCCTATATGATTCAGTTGGAATCACTACAACTGAGCTAGAATATTAAACAAGATCCTGAAACCTGGATTCCCTTAAAGCCCCTTCTTGGGGACTCCCAGGCTCTGCTTCACTATCTCATTGGAACAATTCAGCAATCTCTTTCTACCGACTCTACTTTTTCCTTCAAAACAATACAGCTCATTTCAGGCAGATATCTGTGTTAAATGAACTGTCTGTTTATGTCAGAAATTTGTTCCTAAGTGTAAGTAACAGACTACAAAGCTTAATCAAATAACCTGATAACTCCCTAAAACAGGAGGAATGGGGAGGTTTTTGAGATCTTGATGAGTTAGAAAAAAGAGGACTCTGACGACCACCACAGGAGCTCTGACCAAACAGAATTCACTTCTCACCAGAAGCTGGTGAGGAACGCTGATGATTTTCAAAGACATTAGAAGAATTTCCACAAATAAGAAGCATACAAGTATAAAACTTGTAAAAAGTACCAGATCTGGACAATTTATCTCAATATAGAACCCAATGTGGTAATAAAAATACTGCATATGTAGCCAATAGACAGTTTTATACTAGCACAAGGACAGAGGAGAACAGTGTTGAATCAAAAATATTATTTTGGACTTTTGTCTATTTGGTGACTGGTAATGGCATTTCAATAAGGCACAAATATTAGCCTTTTTAAAAGATCACTGATAGTAAGTGGAAAAGATTATTTAACATTACACATTTAAAAAGGTACCTACAGTTAAATTCAATGCAGATATAAGACTGAGTTTTTTGAGCATATACAGGGTTCAAAACCAAAAAGACATACCACTTAGTGACTATAAACACTCTGCAGGCTTTATAAATAGTAAGGAAAGAAAGCAGAAATATTTTGATGGCAACTGAAATAAAAAATAATTCTAAGTTGAATTTTATCTCCCATCTATTGTAACTCAGCTGTCTATTTCTTTTTAGCTTGTATTTTCACTCAGTGTAACAGCGAATTATTACTGTGACACAGCAATTCTGAGCAATTCCACTAGCAAGTTTTCAATGTTATTTTCCATATAGTAACTACATGAATATTACCAGCCTCATATAGCTTCCATATTTTTTCCACAAAGGTGAGAATGGGACAATCTATGTGATAATAGGAGTTCAGTGCCTAACTCTTATATAAAGCCAGTAGGATTTATTCTATCAGATAGACATTTTTGAAAACCATTTTCTGGCAGCATTCCTGGACTTGCATGTTTGATGGATTTGAAAGGAACAATGGCCAGAAGTTCTGAAATTGTTCCATTTTTCTGCATAAGATATCAATATTATCTTTAATAAACAAAGATAACTTGATCATCTTAGATAGAGCTGTGGACAGAAGCGCTGTGTTGGATACAAAGGAAAAGAAAAGGCAAATTTTGCAACTCCATTTAGCAAATTGCAAGGACAAGGATGAGAACAAGTGAGAAGTTCTACAAGAACGCAGACCTTTGTATCGGCTGTCTTCCCTTAGATGCACTTAGAAGCACTACTTTTGGATAATCTTTAGTACCAGCAAAGAATGCCCTCAACTGTGTCATTATCATCACGTCACCACAAGCATCTATGCAGTTTCCCTGCCATTCTAATCTGAACAGAATCTGAGTCAAACATTCTGACCCTGCTGGAAAGGTTACGACAAAAATTATTTAAAATCTTTGCTATTTCTGATTGCGTAAAACATTTTGCCAAATAACATTTTTACATTAATTTAAAAAATCCACTTCCAGCTTATGCAGCATGTTGTAACACATTACTGGAAACCAAAGGACAGAGTACAGAGCTCAGCACATAAAACCTCTAACTCAGAAACACTGAGATTCTCCAGCAATACAGATTGCAGATGCCCTCAGGAATGCTCATGCTCTAATCAGACACAGACGTTTCCCTAAGATTTCCACTTTTACCTTTACAACCTTTTACCTTCCTTGCACTGATTGAAAAAGTTAATTCTGGAGCCTTATCCTCAATGACAAGTACTAAGCCTCCCCTTCTCCACAAACAGACCAAAATTTTGGAAGACATAGTTGAAACTTTTGCTTTAAAGCCTTACGCAGAGATGCCTTTGCATCTCTTCAGTAAAGCATCAAACGTTGCCTGTCTAATGATACCGATCCATTCCCTTAGGTCAGCTGCCTTGTAATAAAGCAGTCAAGAAAACCCTTTCCATTTGTGCTGGCTAGAAGGAAAAGTCATTCATAAATCTCAGCGCGGAGACTGATATTAAATTTTGCTACAAACTACTAGAAAGATATTAAAGCGCAATCTGATCCAACTCCTGACCTCATTAAGTTGCTCACTCAGGCCTACACTGAGGCTATGACTAAACATTCATGCCAAAACGAGAAAGAAAAAAACATTTCTGGCATCAGTTTAGAAGAGCAGGAGAACATTCCTCTCAGGCACGGTTCATTTTAAACCCACGTGTTACTTCTGCTAACTACATCACAAATACCCTTCAAAGCTGACAATGGTAATCTACTGAAACCGACTTCACACCTTTCCAATTCTGAGCTATTCTGGAGAAAGGAATGCATGTATGGTAAGGTGGAGAGGTGGAAAAAGGAAAGTGGGGAATTTAAAAAAAAAAAAAAAAAAAAGGAAAAGGAAAATGAGGGAGTTGCTCCATAGAGCAGGAGTAGTAATTTTTGGATTTTAAATATGTAAATATTCTTCAGGAATGCTGCCAGAAGGAGGACAAATGCTTATTCTAAATACAATGTACAATAAGTCCATTTATTCTCTGTCACAAAATTTGGAAAGAGATTTTTAGATGTTGAAAATGGCTCAGATGAGAGTTGGATATAAGCTGTCTTACACTGATCAGTAATTTTAATTTTCTAGTGTTACATGACATTCCCAGTGATGAGTATTTAATAATTTAACTAAAAATGACTTCCAAATAACAGTAACTCAAACTACCTTCAAAAAGTATCTACTAATCAAAAGAAAATATCACAGAAGAGGCACAAATCAGTTTCCAAACACTAAAAGATTGTAGAAAATAATAATAATAAAAAAGGAATCTATCAATTCCACTTACACTTTCCGTTCTGAAATTTTGCAGATGAAATAGTCTGTGTAGGGAAGCTGGATAACATGTCTTTAAAGTGTCTTAGTTGTAAACAGAAGTTAACAAACTTCACATTATAATTCAGCACTTCATGTACCTTGCAGAAAAGAGAAAAGCACGTGCTACCTTTTTGATGTCTGGAAGACAGAGCCACAGTTTAAGTTTGCAGTAAGTTCCAAGTTATATTCACTAGTGATTCCTTAATCTAAAAAAACTTCCTTTTCCCTCCCTTTGCTGAAAAAAAATCTTGTCATGGAATATTATTATTGCTGTTTCGTACATTTGCATTTATCTTCTAAGATAGTTAAACCTCTTCTCAAAAGATTAAGGCAATTATTATTAATTATAAGTATCAACACTTGTACATTGCAGACAAATCTAGACTGTTTGGTTCATTTCCTGCTAAATGGGATTAATACAGTACCTTCAAAACCTGGTTACCTATTAGGTGATACCTTTCCTGCTGCTTAGAGGAAGTAAACGCTAGGAAGCACCGTACACCTGCTGTATTTGTAGCACAGAGACTAACTAGTACCTGATTTAAGAGTGCATTTATATATTTAGTTCCATTTTGTGGACCTAACTACAGCCAACAAATGAACTGGGTAAACATAGAAGCAAATGTCCCAATGGCAGAAGATGCATACTGAATTGAAGAGAATTGTTTTTTATGATGGAAAATCTCTTATTTCTTCTTCATATTTTGGTTATCATGTTATATGGAGTCCTGAGTAGTCTCCCTTTAAACTTCTTATGGGAGTCAAGTTTCTCTTCTCATAGTTTTCTTACGTTTTATTTCCGCTGCTACTGCTGGATAAGCTATCCTTTGAAATATTTAAACCATAGTGAAAAGCAGAACTCAGCTTACATAAAGATACCACTTCCTGAAGAAGCCCTCCCTCATCTGGAGTTTCATTTCCTTCCTTCCTATCTTTCTCCCAAGGGACCAGAATGGATGGATGTTGAGCAAGATTTGCTGGGAGCAGATCTTCTGAGGTATTGCTTAGTGTTTCATTCTGCTTTGCATACTTATAGCCCACTTTGAAACTTTCTAGAGAAGCAAAACGGTCACTTGATAGTACTGGAGATGGGGAAGCTATACAGCCACAAGTGGTATCCATCTTGTCAGTAATAACGGTTTTCTCACTATTTTCCTCTTCCAGGTTGGAGAGAGACTCTCTATGGCCACCGGAAGAAACTTGTTTCCTTGGTGATGGAGGGAGTTGTTTCCCGTGGAGAACACTGTCATCCTGACCGAGATTCCAGTCTGCTTGGTCGTTAGCACTGCTGCACAGCAGGGTAAGGTTGCTCTCACTAGGTGCATTCGACTTGTTCTGAAAGAAAGAATGTGTTTATATTTCATGTCACAAGAAACACTAGCATTTTTGAAACAAATACTGTAATGGATTTTGTGGGCTCCTAAATCATGGATCGCTTTTGGGTTTCAATATTACAAAGCAACAGTTCCAGAAACAACATAAGAGCAAGGTTGTGGGTTTTTTCTTTCTTTTTTTTTTTTAAGCTCTCTTGCCAGAACACTGTCTTTTATCCTAGGGATCACCTTTTGTACAAAGATTCCGCATCCCCCGCCCGTTCAGTCTCTGCACAAGCAGTTTTGACAGTGAACAAAGACACTTAGCTGGTTTGTACCACAATATGAGAAGAAGTTGGACTAAAACTAAAACCAGATGGTATTTCCTCTTTGCTTCAGTAATTAATTATACCAACTTTTAGCTAAACAAACAAAAATGGGCGTTTTATTAATGTGACCCCTGCGTGACATTCATAATATCAAATTTTACAAGCTTTTTAAACATTTGTCAGAATTCGTTGTTCCAGTGACAAATCTCTGACTATCGGATTCCTTTCAGCAAAAGTAAATGTTGGACAGCTGATATAAGCCAGGATTCAAAAACACCAATATTTTTTCAGCTAACAACATGGCAGCGAGTCGGGGAGGGTTTATAAAATTGTAGGCAAGAGCTCTGACCAATAAAGCAGTTTGCTTGTGGATTCCAGGACTTCAGATGGAAATGTCTTTGTCTCAATATGACTAGTGTAATGACGCAATGTGAAAATGGAAATACCTTCTAAACCGCACAACATAGACTAAAACTAGCTCTGGGAATTCAAGATTGGACAGCTAAATATAATACTAAATTATCTGATTAAGTAAATTATTACATTATTCACAGTTCTGTATGTGGTTACTGTTAAAAGGGAAAAATACTGTTCCCCAGATGACTTGGTAAACTGAAGTGTAACCAATATCTTGACTCATGAAAATCCATCACAAAGTTGCCAGCATGGGTGTGCTGTTTTGCAGCAGCAGAATGACATGCTAGCAATTCTAAGGACTATTCAGTAGTGACTGGTCTGTATGTTGTTGATTTCAGTAGTGCAGGATTCCAGTATAAAAGGACTGTGGTTATTTTTCAAGTGAAAGCAGGAGACTAACCGTAGTCTTGTAATCAATGTCATCCATTGACCTAAAGAAGTCCAGGCTCTTTGCTCCTGAAAGCTTTCCTTGATCAGAACTGTGTGTGCTCAGCGTGTCCAAAATCTCCCCAAGCAAGTCCATTTCTCCTTGTTGCTGAGAAGTTATTCCAGTGTCCCCGGAATCATCACTATCATAAAAGCAAGCAGAAGCTTCCTCACTGTCTTCTGATGATAACCTAAAGACAAAATCTTTTACATCAGTTGGGAGCATAAAATCCACGTTATTATAGAAACTGCTGAAAGTAAGTAGCAGAATACATTCAAAGACTTAAAATGAACATGAACCCCACTTTTCTCTCATCCTGCAACTCTTCTTCTGTCACCTGAGCAGATTTACCCCAAGTACTACCTATCTGCAATGCTAATTGGTGTTTTTGTCTCTTTTTTTCTCTTTCACTCATTGCAATAACTTTACTTCTGACTCCCATACTACTGCAGTCTTTCCCTACCCTTGTCTCTCTGGAATACTACTAGAAAAGCTGTTTCCATGGCTCATTGTTTTAATCATATCCTTCAAACACTTCTAGCTCCATTCTTTCTACCGCATCATGCCTTAGCTGCTTGACTTTACATCAGTGTCCTTGATGGCTAATATCCATATATTCATTATCAAACATCATCTTCCAAAATTCAGAGAATACCTCAACAAACCTAAATCCTCAATTTCAGATTTTTATTTAATTCATACATACCAAGTCCTTCACATAAAACTCACCAGGCAATAATTCCCTTTCCGTCCCTTCAGAAAACTTTGCATTGTTGTGATAACACCAAAAACTTAAGGACCAGGTTAGCTGAAGTCATCACGTTGACAAATATAATTTCACTGCTTCTTTGTATCCTGAATGCGTAAAAATTCAGGATTATATCAAACTCTCCTAACCACCATAAGTAATTAAAATGAATAGTAGCCTGCCTCTCTTTCAAAAGGGGATTTAATCCTAAATTATTTGACCACTTGAACTTAACTTTGCTGAATGATGCTATTTACTCTTTCTCCCATGCATACACATATATCCCAACAGGCCTCTTACTTGCTTGTTCTCTCTATTTCATCATCATCATCTTCATCCAAGGTAAAATCCTGATTATTGAGGTGCTGGTTGAAACGTGTCTGGAGGACAGAAAACTAATATTACACATTTTTTGTCTTTTTTAAACAAACAAACCAAAACCCAAACGCATGTCAGCATTATTTGAAATCTAGCTGCTACTATACTCATTAAGATGTTCAAAGCACCTGATGAGGAAAGGCACATATTGATCCAGTCTTCTAAAGATTGTTATAAGGGAACACAAAATTCACAGACGTAACCAGTTAAAGAGCTAGAAAACCATTTTTCCTCATGGTCTATGGAGTGCATTATTATTTATGCAAAGCCTTGATTAGCAGAAGGCCGCCTATACAAGGTAAAGCATCACTCAAGCCTTATAAACATAAAACTGTTTAATCACATTCCTATTTAGCAAACGTAACCAGGTTGAAGATTCTTACTATACTTGGAAAAAAAAATCTCTTATCTTGACCAGAACATTTAAGTTAGAAATTTGTGATACACAAGTGATAGTCTGAAGGCCTGTGCATCTCTTACAATCGTTTCATATCAAAACCCACAAGAAATTAACTGTGAGAACAATCCATCCACAGAAGCGATTCCCAGCTTTCTAAGACTGGCCATAATTTAAAGACATATGGATGGAATTTGTGCAAAGGAAAAACAGTGTTAGCTAACTTAAAAGAAAATCATACACAAGTATAAAGAAGTGCTACTGCCCACATCTCATCATACAGTTCACCAAATGCCTAAGCCTACAACAAGCCTCTGAGGGGAAGGAAATACGGCCTTGATTTCAGGCTAGAAGGAGCTTAGAGATCTTGTATTGTGAGGATTTCAATATGTCGCCTGTTACAGATGTTGTCAGTGTTCTACATGTACCAGAACACATACTATACTTTTTTTCTCCATTATCATCAGGAATGACTCAATGTATGTTCTTTACAGTCTGACACATATTTTTTCTGTTCCAGCAAGAGATCAAGCACTTTCTATACTTCTTTGTCTGCAGAAAAGAAATGTGGTTCTTAACGTGTTAAACCAAGTAACAGCTGATTAAAAAATAATAATAAAAAATATTACAGTATTACAAACAAAGAAAGAACCCAAACTAAGCTTCACACTGAGCAAAAGATATAGGATGGAACACAGAGGAACAAACATGCTATTAATATTTCTAATGTACAAGGACTGCTCTGAAACTAATGCCTCCTATTTCATTATGTCGGCCCACAACACCAGAGATGGATGTTAGCAGTGTGGCGGTAGAGGTTGAACCTTCCCGCCAATATTCCATCACATGTTGTTGCTGTGTGACAGACAGCAGCAGAGAGGCATTCTGACAAAATGGCGTCTGACATGGAAGTGCGTATGAAGCAAAGGTGTGACACTGAATTCCTCCATGTGGAAAAAACGGCACCCACTGACATTCATCGATGCTTCCTGAATGTTGATGGAGACCAAACAGTGGATGTGAGCACAGTTAGAGTACTATGACACCGTATCAGCTTCTCTGGTGCAGACTGTTATGAGCACAGCATGCAGGCTCTTGTTCCCTGCTGGTGAAAACGCACAGCTACTGGTGGTGACTATGTTGAAACAATGTGTTGTAGCTGAGAATTTGCTCTATCAGAGAGTGTTATTGTGTTCTACGTATCCATTGTAGTTTCCATGGAAATAAATAGGAGGCATTACTTTCAGAGTGACCTACGTATTTTACAGATAAATGCCTTACAGAGCATACTCTCTAGATTGACTTAGCTTAGCAGAACAAACAAAGAGTGCTCAAATGCAATATTAAGAAGTTTGGACCATTTTATGAAGCACTATTTATTAAATATGAAGCTGGGTTATAGGAAATATAACAGATAAATCAGGTAAAACAGTTCTGAATAAGTAAGTCATCATAAGATATGACTTATCTTACAAAATAGTAACAAAATAGTACTTCATTATTTGTTAGCACAACAGAAATAGGAATATTTTTAAAACTTTGAACAGAAATGGTTTTACTATTATTATTTTATTGCAAAGAATCAAAATATGTAAAAAAACATTTAGAAATAGAAATTTGAAATAGAAACAAGAAACTTATTGAAGGCAACCAAGATCTATTAAATACAGCATAGACTGTCAAGAAAGCAAATTACTAGAAGATGGCCCATTTTTGTGGCTACACACCGGGGTAGTTACCTGCAGTTGTACCACACCATGCGAAGTAAAAGCATTTTATCTATTCCTTTCATTAGCAGTAGTCAATTAAATTTCCTTTGCAAATTCAAGTTATTTCCAGGCTCTGAGAGTTCTTTGAATTATTCCCATCATTACCAAAATCAATCACATTACTGCAAGTAACTACAAGGAAGGTTAACTACTTTACCTTAATTGATACTGTTAATTGGCTACCTTAGTGATTTAAATTTTTTGAATTTGTCTTCACTGCAGCAATTAAAATAGTTTACTTCTGTAAGACGGGAAATTCACTACCTGGTCTGGAAAATTCTGACTGACATGACATTCACTTCCATTAAAGCTCTAACCCCGGAACTGACATTTGGAGGGCAAAACCCTCTTTCACTTGAAATTTGCATCAGAATTAAATGCTGCCATCTTTACCTCTATTAACATAAAGACAAGATTTTTCAGGAAAGAAGAATCTTTAAAAATGTTGAAAATTTCCAAAAAACAAAACCAAACCAAATCCTTGTTTATTCTCAGATGGGTTAACTCTGTCAACTGAATAAATTCCCACAAGATAACTCTGTGATTTGCCAATGCAATAAGTAATTTTTCAAAGAACATAGTCAGAAAGTTAAAAAATAAAAAAAAAAAAAGTCACGTCTTTGAGAAACAGGAACTGAATGAACTTAGTTAAAATCAGCAAACAGCACAGTCACAGCAGTTACACATATTTGGCCCCTTGGGGCATCTTCAGATAGTATTTTGGAAGGAAGTTAGTGAAAGCAAGAATAACGTATAAAAAGAGTATAACATAGCATACATCAACAAACCTTAAAAAAAAAAACAACCAGAAAACTTCTAGTTCCTGATGGTCAGACTCTGAAAAGATTTTTGCTATCAAATTAGATGTTTAGGGTTTAAACAAGAAAAAAATTCAAGAATTAAACCAAATTAAATCAGACCCATATACAGAAAGAAAGAGGAGAAGGAAAGGAAAATATCTGGCTGTAAATATCAACATTGTCCAGAGTTTACAGCTCTGCAAGCTCGCCACTGAGACAACAAGCAACACATGTTTTTGAATAGGTGACTTTCCTCTAGGAGCTGTAATAAAAATGACTGCAAGGGAGGGGTATGTCCAGACTACTTCGCAAAGAAAGAAAAAGAAAAAAAGAAACTCTTAATAAATTGCAAAAGGAGATCCATAAATCTTTTTCAGTGCTCCACTAGGTAAAGTGACATAGTATGTGCACCTGCAAAAGCTGTCAAAGTCATTTAAGAAGTCCTTCCATTACTGACGTACCCTGCTGTTTGCAGTTATTTAAGCTTTTAATTTGTCTTTTCTGCATTTTGAAGTGTGTAACCTTTTTATCCCATTTTATGAAAAAAGGACAGACTTCTGTTTCCTTCCTGATCAGCATTCTAATAACAACCAGACCATTTAAATTTATTACTGCAAGAAATGATATTGTAACACTCCTTTCTTGCTGCACCAGAACTTTATAAAGTCTTAATAGACTGCTGTCATGTTTTCTCTACCAACTAAAGAAACAAATTTCTTAAAAACTACTCAACTATTTTGCTTATTTCAACTAGTTCTGCTTACATAATAAATCTATTATTTGATATATCTACTTTATATCTAAACATTAGCTAGGATTCAGCCTTGGGTATTTTATATTTTTCCATCTTCAAGCACCCTGCACAACAAAAAACCATCTCTCACCTCTCTCAGAATATAGCAGAGTTCAACATATTCTATGCTATTTATCACACAGTGAGCTCACACTCGCCACAAGCCACTGTTGAACCATCTCCCAAGCCTGCACGAAAAATAGAGCAAAGGATCAACTGCAGTCAGTGCGAGGATATGTTCCGACAACCCAGCTCCGTGGAGAGCAATGGTTCGTGCTAGTTATGTTTGGAAGTGGCATTCATTCATTCTGGTGGGAGCATACGACTGCAGCTGATAAGCTCCTGACTAGATGCGTTGTTGCCGTACATTCCATTTTTCACTGGCTGCAAGCAATTGCCTTTAATCCCAAATATATTCTTTCAATAATAAAGGTGATGCATTTGGCTAAGGGTTCAAATCTTCGGTTTCTGCCTGACTTCTGACTTCAAAATCTCTTTCTGCAAGTGGTTTGTTAACTATACAGCTGTGACAAATGCTGATCACTGAAACCAGAAAAAGAAAGTGATGACAGGATAAATATGGGTAGAACCAAACAAAGTGAGAAGGAGTCTTTATACTGTTCTTCTCTGCTCCCTGGTAGCCTCACAAAATGTACTACTTCGGCATAAAAATGCAGACAAAATACGGGAATGCTAAAGGGTTTAAATTTAAGATGGTTACATTCTTGATTAGGCATGAAAGTCAATCTTTGAAATGTCAGTTTTTTATTTAATACCAGACCTTTCAGAAGCACGACTTTCTGGAACGAGTGCTTATTGATCAGCAGCGAGGCAGGAAGTTTAACCAGGCTGCTGCCATTAATTGTCCTCAACGTAAGAAACAAATAATCTTTTGAGTAATGGCAGCACATATATAACTTCACATTTACTGCCTACTCAATATATCAACACGTGTAGAATTTCAAGTAAAGAAAAATATCTACTACACTTCAAATACACGAAGTAGTGTTTGCTTTTTCTTAATAATTTAAAGATAATTCATTCAGTATGAGAAAGCAAAATAAACAGAAATCCACTATTACTTGTGCTTCAGTTTTTTATTTCATTTATCCTCTACGACACAATAACAGAAGTAATTACAGCTTCACCTTCAGTAGGGAGGCAAAAGACCAGACCCTGTCCAACTTTCTAGTTAACCACAACCCACTGCCTTTCTTTCCAGTTAAAGACTGAACTGAAGCAATGGGTAACGAGATCACAGGAAACGTATTTCACCTTGCACTCCACTAGAGCCAAGACTGATAGGGAAGAGGGAAAGAACAGAGATAAAACATAAGTACAGATACTAACGTTTCTCTTCCTCGTTGCCTTTCCTTTTTCAAGGATATGGTACAAATAACCAACGACAAGCTTAAAGTAGTGCTTGGAATACCAATTAGCTACACCAGCACCAGACCAGGACAGATGCAAAATGAAATTCCAGATGAATTTCTAGAAGTGGTCTCTTCAAAAATTCCTTGCAAGTTTTTACTCACTTAAAGTAACGTAATGATGCCACAATGTGTGATATCACAGAAGTTGCCTTGAATATAAGCTAAATGGACACCACCTAAGATGCCATATATCCTTTTATTAATAGAGGTAGTAGAATTACATGGGACCTATGGATAATTTTACAAAGTATTAATGCAATATAAAAACAGCTTCATCTTTCCTAGGATAGAGACCTTCTCTGCTTTAACAAATTCAGATGCACAGATGATGTATTTGAAAGAGCATGAAGTGGCTGGATAACACAAAACTGTATGCCATGAGACAAAAATGTCCTTGATTCTGAGATCTTGATAACTGAAATTATACAGAAGAGGAGATCCACAAAGAAGTAGGTCTGCAATGAGAGAAAGAAATCCTTTCTGCGGCAATAAAGAGTCTGCCAGAGCAGGAAAGTTCCCAAAATATGTTTAAAGATAAAGGCAACCAAAACTTTGTAGATAAGAGTATGGGCAGAGATACTTGAAATGAGCTATAACACAACAGAAACCTCCACTGACCTCAGTAAAGCTCAAGGTAACATGAACATCAGGGCTGAGGCAGGATTTGTCACAGCAGTGATCATTTCTTGAGGTACTTGGTCATGGAAAGCACATTCTAACTATTTCTGTTCCAAATTAGGGTGGTGACAAATTAACAAACTCCATGCTTTCTACATTCATACTCCTGAACACAGATGTTATTTGAGGATTTTACAATACTGCTTTGGATTTTTGCAGATTAATCACGCTTCTGCAGTCACATTTTTCAGACACAGTTGTTTTTCTTCAAAACAACAAGAAATCTCCTTTTCTCTGACGAATCAGAGCTGTTTCTCTCGGGAAGCCTGTGACATCTCCCACCCCTCTGTGTTAACGTGGCTGCGCACTGCCCACAGCCAGCATGGTCCTGCACAGCCAGCCTGCGCTCATCCCTCCCCGTGGCACAGGGGCCATTCTTAGCAGAACCGGCCACTTCCAGCTGACACGCTGTGGCACCACGCCACGCTGCAGCCTGGCTGCACAGAGCTGCATTTCTGTTGGCAGCAAGCAGAAGTGTTAGCCTTTTAAAATAGGACATCTGAGATTTCCAGTGCTATTTGCAACTAAAGGCAGCAGCTATTTTATAAACAAGAATTCTTTATGGTTTGGTCGGGGTTATTTTATGGGCGATTTTATTTATTGGATTCACCTGGCAGAAATTTTAGTTACGAAAACTAAAAAAAAAATTCTGCTTATTTTGTTCTTTTTTTTTTTTAATTGTTAGTAATACCTTAGGTTTTTTCAATTATTTGAGCAAAGGGAAGCAGCAGCACGGAGGGCTGAGAGGAGTACACAACAGAAAGGAAAAATTAATCCATGTCCGTATGTGCAAAGGTATGTGAAAGGCAGGAAAGAGGATGTTTCTGAGGTAGCATGAAAGCCCACAGACCAGAACGTAGCACAGAGTGTAGCTTCAGTGATTCAGAAGAGTTGCAAACCCAGTTCACCTGGTTGGAATATGTTATCTATTTGATATCATTCCTATGCAGGTAAAACCAAGATTACTGGTTAAGCCAATCTTTTAGTTAAAATGTATGACATAGTCTTACATCAGCAGAACTATCACACGGCAAAATCCCTCCTAGAATTAGCGATGGCAGATCACACGCAACCTTTCTCAAAGAAAAAATTACCAAATGCACAAACATGTTAAGTGAATAACAGAAATGGCTGAAGGTAAAATGCATTAAGCAGATGTGATCCTAAACACAAAAGTCACATGTTTTTAGACTTCAAAATTTAATGGGAAGCTCAAATATTACAAAAAATTACATAAGGTGAAACCTGAACAGCACTGTACTCTGACCATCAAACCTCTGGACAATAGAAGAACCAATAAATACCAGACACATTTACAAAGAAAAGTGGTTGTGCCCTAAAACAGAAAGATTGATTCAAAATACACTTCTGCCCGATGCTCTCAACCAGAAGAATTAGGCAGTTAGAGCAGTCCACTCGCCCGTCTGGCACGAGTAAGGCTATTCTGCTTGACACAAAGGGTCTTCACACGGCACCTCGGAATATGGATGGCACTCTGAGTTGGGTACCCTGCACTAATTCCAGCTACCCTCACACCTAGATTACACAACAAACAGCAGGAAAGCAGCATTACTGGGATGTAATCTAGACCCTAGGTGGGCTGAATTGCCCTTTGGTCTCGCCTCTCTCATTCCACCCACTGTGGAAAAAGCACAAGATACCACTGCAAGTAACTTTGACATTTCAGTGAAGTGTCTAAAATTATCTGGGTTGAATCCTGGCGTTCACATTCAGGGACACTGAGATCCCTGCAGGAAAGGCTCTTTCTGTTTCTTCTACTTCTCCCTCCTTCTGCCCCCAGGGCAAACTTTACTTTTAATTGAACTTTTTTATTCATTTTTTTTTTCCCCACTCAGTTACAGGATTAGAGAGAGAAAGAAAAGTTTTGGGAACAGACAGTGACAGAGCTGAAGCTTTAGATACAACGTTGTGCTCTCTGAACTTTCAGGCCAGAAGGCAAAAGCAATCTGGAAGGGACATGGGTGGACTGACCCCTGGGCCCCCTGCTTTGGACAGGGGAGGTCAGAACACTGCCTGTGACTGATCCTCAGGAAGACAGAAGAAACAGTAATTTAAACAGAAGATAGCATTGTCACATTAAGATGTCCACAAGCTCTCCTGTTTGTGAAAGAGCATTTTTGTTTCAGATACTTTCATTTGTTTGTAGAAAGGCCCTCGGAAAAGCTGCTCTTGCATTTGCTAACAAAGTAAAATCTAGTAGTCAGACCTGATAGCCAGGAAAAGCATCTGCAAGCTTTTTACTGCCTGAATTTCTCTCTTAGATAGATCAAAGTTAGATGCACTGGTGATATTGCCCTGAAAAAATAAGTGTTCCATTAAATGTCCCACCAGGCAACAAAAAATTCCAGAGCAA
This sequence comes from Numida meleagris, assembly GCF_002078875.1. Taxonomy (NCBI): domain Eukaryota; kingdom Metazoa; phylum Chordata; class Aves; order Galliformes; family Numididae; genus Numida; species Numida meleagris. The sequence continues at coordinate 2,591,574 of NC_034415.1, read as the reverse complement.
TTTCCTGACCATTAAACTATCTTTCCACTCTTTTTTTTCGTTTTTTAATAACATTGGAATCATGGTAATTAGTGGAGAGATTTCTTGAATGATGTTTTCACTGCAAAACCCAAAGAAGGACAGGCAAGGATTACTTTGTTTTATGGGTGAGCAATGGACAGAGCCCTGCCAGAGATGTGCAACAGCCCTTTGCTGAAATCCGTGGAGAGAAGAGAGCGGGCACAGAGGAGGGCAGGACCCTCACTAACAAAAACACTGAGAAACACTTTACAAAGCCATATTGCTTCTTTTTAATTTAAATGCATTCCCTGATAAAATGAAAATCAGCCACCATTGCAGCAGAGGCAGTGTCTGCTATCACCTGGTGAGGGGAAGCTCTGAGCAACGGGGGAACAGCAGCTCTGCTTGGTGCTGTGCATTCCTGCCAATAAACGTATGCACGATACATGAAAGCACCTAAATCTTTAGGTTACATTAAACCCTGCTAATCTTTTAGTTAAATAATAATAATAATAATAATAATAATAATGATGCAAGGAAATGGTGCTTGATTTTTAAATGATCTGCCATCACAAAACGCGAGGCTTTTACAAGGCAAAGGATACACTCTTGGAGCCACGAGAGGGCAGTCTCGTAATCTGCAATTTGAATTTTTGCTGCCTAGGTTTTCATTTTTAATTAAAAGGAAATCTGTTTCACAGAATGAAGAGATCTTATTTGACGCACCAAGACAAAAGATTTTTCTCCAAATTACGGAAGCTCATGATATTTACGGCATTTTAAAATTATACCATTTTAGCTGAAGAAACAAAATTTACTAACCATCTGAAGCTTACTTCAAAACCATATTTCTCAGAAACAAAATGTAATTTCCATTAAAAACTCACTGTTGCTGGTTATGAAATCTATTTTTAATATTTTAGTCAATGAGAGTTAAAGATACCTCCAGCTATACAGCCAGTATTTTCCATGGACATAAGGCATGGATATGATCTCAAGTACATTAACTGAGTACAAATATAGATGAAGTTCCATAATCAGAGTTATTATAGTTCTGAAATTATTATTGGGCTGTCTGTGAGGGTTTTTTTCCTCTTTTTTTCTTTTTCTTTTAAGTTCAGTCTCAGCATTCAGCCTCCTAATATACAATACTTATATTCAGTACTGCATTGTCACAAGCATTTTCTCTCGTCTTTTACGCTCTTGGAAAAAAACAGCGCCTCAGAACAGCCCACTCTTACCATCTTTTTTCAGGTTAGGGGGGTAATCACTTACTGGGGGCCCTCTGTAGCTAACGATGATGTCATTTATTTTCCTGGTCATTGTAGGGGTATTGACAAATGTGGCACTCCTGAAGGTGAGGTTTTTCTGAACACATCTTCCCTGACACTCGCTGTCTCTGTTGAACTGAAGCCAAGTACCTACTCCAATCTTAATTACATACTTTCTAGTTAATACACTACAATAAAACTGTAAAAGCTACATTTTGATATGTTTAAAAAAAAAAGGTAATTCTGCTCAAGAATACTAAGAAAGAAGTTCAGACTAACATGGCTTTTATTACCTCACGCAAAAGTGTTATTAAAACCTTTTTAGACACTGCATTTAAATCTTGCTAAGTCATGAGAAGTCGTTTGCCTGGCTTCTCAATATACGAGCATTCAAAGTAGCGCTGACACTCCGGGATTCCTGGTAAATCCACCCTTCGAACCCAAACGTCCAGGTTTCCATTACGTCTGCAAGCCGGTGCGTGCCTAACGGCCCAGGTATTACATACCTTTCCTTAGAGACAAGGGGGTATTGCTAACTTACTCATTATAACATGAACCCCTTCTTGTTACTTGGTTTTCTGCAAATCTGCAAGGATATTTTATTAGCCACTAAATACATTAGTACTATTTACATCCTCAAATGCTCCTTTTTTAATAAGCTACCCTATCACCTGATAAAACAGTAAAATTACAAAGACCTTATTCATGAAATCAAACAGATCTTCTGGGCTCATAATAGGCACGTTGTCTTTTCAATTATTTACTTATTTTTAGCAATTCTGTGGAGATCTTGCTGCATTTAGGCCCTTGTCTACCCAGAAATCAGCATTACCTGCGTGTAGGTAATGGAACAGAATTAAAATAGATTCTGCAAAAACGGAACGCTCAGCGCCCTAATACCCTCCTCATCAATACTTAAAGGAACTCAGCAACATCATCAGCAAGACGCTGCAAGCTGAGTTGAAGAGATCTCATGCTTGCATTAATTTTTATTTTAAAAATTTATAGCCAGTAATTTCTTAGATATCCTTTTATATCTAATTAAAGTACCAGATAAAACAGAGACTTATTCAATCAAGGCATGAAACAGTTAACAGCAGTGCACATGCCAAGGTTTTAATAAGGCTTAACAATAAAAAGCTTCAATCCTCCACTTTCCCTAGATTTTGTTGTGGTTTTCCCTTGCTTAGGGCAATCCATCTGTTAATGTTGACTTGCAATATAGTTAATCTTGTACACGTATAAAAAGTGTAGAACAGCTAACCTAAGCAAGAGTAAGCTCAAATGGATATTACAGAGATAGAACAATTCATCCTAGGCAAAGATTAATTGTGTGTATGTGCGCACGCGTGCACGCAGGCACATACGAGCGTGCTCCTGTTATTTCATTTTTTAGGAAGGACTTTCAAAATGCCAATTAGAGGAGGGCAAGCTGATCACGAGCGTTTGCAATAACACATTTAATTATTTGTCCTCCGATTAGATTTTGACAGCTATTTTACATGCTACAATTTGTTTTGATTTACTGTTATTTTCCTGATAGCCTATTGCTGATCTGGCAAAAAAGAATATTATAAGAGCACTGTGAGAGCAGTGATAAAGCTTAGTAAATATTCATTGTTAAAAACGGCTCTGCACTGTGACCAGTGCTGGTATTCTCCCCGGGCCAAACTGGCCTTGTTTTCAATAAAACCAGAGAAGTATCCTTTCCCTGGAGCCCTGTTAGGCTGAGGCTGCAGTTGGAACTGTCATCTTCACACAAAAGCAAAGGGGCTGGGTTTTACAAACGCAAAGCCTAATTGGGAGATCTTCGTGGATGTACTCTTGACATTTATTAAAGCCTCATCAACAAAACAGGAAGTAACCATACTAATTAGCAGACCCACGTACAAACTACTATTTATTGGGGTAAAAGTAGATTCATTTTACATTGTAAAGGAAACAACCCCCAGTCCCCAAAATCCTGTTGTGAACCAACATTTTAAACGGTCTGTTGCAATGAAGGAAACTTTTGCATCATACGCAATGATCCAAATGAAATATATTGTACAGTATGTCAGGCAACTATTACATGGCTTGCACGTTTATTCTTTCCAAGCAGCAGAGAATGAATAGCTCAAAGCATGCATCTGACAGGACTAAATGTAACAACAAATTCTTTATACTTAAGTTTTTAAATGTTGTAATATGGAAGAGAGAGCAAGAAAGCGCAGAGGTTCCTCTTCTTTGCAATCAAGAAGATTATTAAAAAGCTCTCTCTCTTCTGCTTGTTATTTGTTTAGGTTTTGGGTGGATATTCAAACAGATTGATGTCGCAACTTAATCAATACCTGGTCCCTATATTAATTACCTATCAAAGTGCATGAACTGCCACATTAGCAGTGCCACTATACTGCTGCTGACACTCACAGGTAGCATTTTAGAAATCTTTACTTCTTTTGGGGAAGAAGAAAAGGGGAATAGTGTAAACAAGAGGCGAAGGCAACAGTGCAAGATCAGAGTACTTCGGAGCGAGCGCTGCTTGCTCTTTCCCTATTCTTGGGCTCGGGCAGCATCTGGGAAGAAGACCTGGGACATTCTGGTTGCAGCAGGGCAAGAATGTGAGGCCATTAGTTACCATGCATTGCCAGTAAACAAACCCTTTATGTACCTCTGTATGTCTGCAGATATTTACATGCGTGTATAACTGCATATGCATAGAAATCTATGGAATGGCATGCCCTCTGTCTTGCTCACAAAACTAGAAAATGCCTGATTCGAATAGCAACAATAATATTGAGGGTTTTAGCAGTGTGCAGCTGTATGAGCAATCACACACACATAGGTTTAATTGTCCTGTCAGAACAGGCCCTCAAAAGAAATGCTAAATTGCACGGAGATAAAGTAATCCCTCGCCTCCTGCACTTAGCAGTAGGCAGGGCGACCACACCAGCAAATTACTGCACATTTCTTTAATAAAAACAGCCCATGAGAATTCAATGTCTGCAAGAGTACATTTTGTTACATATTTACACAGATACATACAATTTTAGATTCACTTACACTAATCTGCGTATATTTCCTTATACTGCATAAAAAGCTTTTTACTACCTCACGTTATCAAATTATTTTGGTGCAGGGGAAAGAAGTTGCTATATATTAAAATGAGTTATCCATTAGCAATAAATATTTTAAGAACCCGTTCTTGTTTTTAGCATTACAGCACCAGAGTCACGCATATAGCACAGAATATCTTCGGTTCTGATAGGGAGTGAAGAAAATCTGCTGTAGGCAAGTTTCTGAAAGAACGGAGGCACCCCAGTTGCCTGGATGTAAAAATATGGCGAGGGCACACAGTTTGACACTTTATCACTAGCTTTAAAGGGATCATGAAAACATGCACAAACTAAAAACTGCCTAAATAATTAAACGCCGAAAATCATTGTATTATTTATAACCCTACTAAAAATAATGACTTAATGCTAACGTACACTTTCAACATTATTTAGCAATTATCTGCATCAATTCTATGTTGAACTTCACCAGCTTTGTATTTACTATGGATAAAATAAAGCTAATTCAAAACTAAATTGATTATATAGGCAATTCAGTTTTTATCATTGGACTAAAGTACAAAAAGAAAACGTTATTACAATCAGCTAGATTGAATTTCTTTACTTTGTATCTGAGGAGGATAGATGTGTTAAAAACCCACACATAAAAAATCATTGCATTCATTAAAAACATGCAATAACAATATAATGCAAAATTTATACCCAAGCATTAAAACGCATACAAATGCACATTCCTTGCAAGTAAAAAAGTATCACAAAAACTATTTTATTAATACCCCTGGAATAAAATTGTCAAAATGAACGCAGAGACATTAAAAGACTTGCCAAAGTTGGGACGCTACACCTGTTACTGCAATTCAGGACTACAACAGACTGGAGAACAAAAGGATGGGATTGACATCGTATTAATTACTTGGCTTATTAATAAAATAACAAATTGTAACTATCTGAACAGGGCTAAAAGTCATACGACTGCCAAATCGATTTATGACAAATACAATATTGATGTATTCCATTACCAGAAACTAAAATAGATAGCTTAACACAGGTCTGTGAATAGAGCAGAGTGTATTTGCTGTGAGAAACCTTTATCAGAAACAGATTTAAGACAAATTAAATCTCAGATCTATACTGATAAATCTCCTGGGTTTTCCCCTCTCAGCAGAGATGAAGTACGAATAGCATTTTTTCTCCTTCTGAGCATTATACTGTATATAGCAGTATACTGTGACAGAAGTATTGCTTTAAACATCGTGATTTAATCACGCTATTCAAACACAGACAGTAAAATCATCTTAGATTCACTGATGCCTTACTCTAACTGGAAGAAATTTCCTCACGTCCATGTGAAGTAGGACAGACATTTCAGGGGTCTTACCTGTGCAAGTCTTCGCTTTTCTGAGTTCCCTCTTTTCTCACTATGCACTGTGTAGACCGGGGCACTCTGTACTGCAACAGCACCGCAAGTTCGATGATCTTCCTCACTCTCCTATGCAACAAAACAGATTCAAATTCCTTCATTTATAATCATTATCTGCAAATGTATCCTCCATATTATGCATGCAGAAAGCATTCAAAATTATCTTGCCACAATCTATTACTGTCATGAAAATACCATCTGTAGTAAGAAAATCAAATTTAGCTATTCGAGAAGCCAAATCATCAACATTGTCATTTAAAAGATGGATTGTTCAAGTGTCTAGGAAATATTTTTCAAAGTTTTCTTAAAATAGAATAAAATATATTTTAAAAATGGTTCCTTCCCTCTACAGAAAAATCTCAAGTGGAAACAAAATCTTCAATGGGAAAAGCAGCCGCAAAATGCCTAAAGAATCTTTTCTGATATTTCTGCAACGTTACTTTTGTAAAATGAAACTGTTCATTCATTTTTAAACATCGCAATTGTTCACATATCCTATGAAATCCAGAGAACTACATCTTCTGAAATACATTGCACTGCAAGGCTCTTCCATCTCAAATTCTCAGCTTGAAGCAAAGGCTACAATTGTGATATCAAAGCAATCAACTTTATGAAAACATACATCCTGTTAATGCATCTTTGAAAACCTCTGTTGTTCTATGATAAAATATGCAAACAATAAAGAGATTATTCAGTGGATGCATAGAATGACAGATAGTTGCCAGAGGGCTCGTTATGAAAAATGTATTGTTGAACAAAGGGCTAAGCATATTTCAAAAGTCATTAAAAACACAAATCTCATGTGATTTGTAAAGTATAAGCTTCAAGCATACATGAAGCAAGGTAAGAAGTAGAAAGTGTACTACGTACCTTATGTTTCAACTTACTCCTCACTTCTTTTATTCCTTGCCTTGCGTGGTTTTTTGCCTAGAAAATTAAAAGGCCGTATGTAACTCCATAGTCATGCAACATGCTTTATGATGCCACACTTATTTTACTTATTTCCTTTTTTCACACATGGTGCTATAAAGAAGGACAACGACCTGTATCACAAATTTAGTACGTGTTCATCAGGATATTTGATATATTCATGCTTTGTCGGTATATATAGGGTCCTTGCAGTACATGCGTGTCTATGCAGTGAAAACATACGTGCTCAAAAATTCTTCACTATTACTAAAGACAGGCTGAAAATGGTCTTTAACATCACTCCTTTATTTGAAACGGTCCTTTAAATTTGAAAGGCTGTTTTAGCAGTAAGGCACGTTGGAAAAACGTTAAGATTTTTCAAGATGACTGCTACCGTGTTCCAGTCTGGCAACTTGCAGGGCAACATCAATCTTAAGAGAAATGAAGTGATTTCATATGCAGATGGAGATTTTGCCCAGTGTTGCTGAACAGAATAGTGCTGCTATTTAGGGCAGAATTGTGTATGTATTAAAATAGGCAGCTAAGGATCACTGCTGCATAGAAAACAGAACCAAGAATGTTCTTCAATAGAGAAATGAATTATGTGGTAAAAAGAGAGAGAAGGAGGGAGGGAGGAAGATGGAGAGAGGAAAAAAAGGGAGAGAAGGAGAGGTGAAGGGAACAAAACAACAAAGAAAAACTAAGCCTAATAGAAAGTGTGTTTTTCTTAGATGGATATAGCTAGTACAGGAAAAAGCTAGAAAAGTTTTCATGGTTGTCTTGAAAATATAACATTTTAAAATATAGTTAGTGGCCTAAATATGCAGAAATCATCTATTTTTCTATGTTTTTCAGTACATGGAAATTTGGAAGAAAAAAACATTTTCTTGATTCAAGAGGTTGGAGAGTTGCTTTCATCTTTAAATCATACATATCTACAAGCCCAGTAAGAGCACAGAGGGATACCATGTAGCAGATGCTAACCCGAGAGTCACTTTAAACTTTCCAGCTCACATTTGCAGATTTGGATGCATTTAGGAGTGCTTTGTTCTAACTCTGAGGGATGGCACCAGTCACATTATTTACTCAAGGACAGTTATCTAGCAACTAAGACATGCATATACCATTTCTCTGGTGGTAGGCTCCACAAAGTGCAAGTGTGTGAGAAAATAAATGAGAATACCGTAGGCACACACATCCTCAAAAAATTTACCAGTGTTCCTTGGAATGACCAGAAGATCGATTTGAAAAATCTTAATTATCAAGGGCAATTAAGAAAATTGAATGCTGGGATAAGATCATGTAACCACAGTCTAAGCTAATGCAAACCAAAGAAGAATAATTTCCAGATAATCTGTTAATGAACCATTTCTTAAATTATGAATGAGTTCAAGATATGAAGTATATTTAATTTATTTACCTGTTTCTCTCTTCATGACTACTGTTTTTCAACCAATGTAAATTAAAAATTCTCTTTGAAAACTTTACTTAAAATACGCTGCCTTAGACTGATCGCCTGATTTATTCAGGACTACTTATTATGCATTCGACTAATGAAACATTTGGAAAAGTAAAAAAGAAGCCAAAAGTCTTTTCTCACGTGTTTAAAATCTAACCCCTAAATACTTCCCATTTCGTTTTAAACTATTGCTTTGCTTTGTTTCATTCTGTGGGATTTTTCATACTGGCTATACCTTAACAATTCACATGCTCTGTTGGTTAGGCAGGTTTTTAAAATGAGATATTTTAAAGCTCAAAGGTATAAGCAATAAATCCAGCTAAATGTGACTGTTCTGACATAATTTTTAGAACAGCAGATGATACAAAAGACTTGCTGCACACATTACTGATGCTCTACCACGTCTTTACAATAGTGCAGCACATACTGCCAAAGAGAAATCACATCTGTGTAAGAGAGGACTCCATTTGTCCTGAATGATATTCTCAATAGAAAAGACTTTCTACCACATGTTAAGACTACATACTATATAACTACATACTGTAACAATTTCTTAACAATTAAATGTAACATTTACAAAATGTTTTAGACTCTTGTTAACTTTGCAATGCACAAGCTATGTCACCAGACCATAGTGCAAATGAGAATTTCGGTTTTCAGAGTCCATATTTTGATGACGTTCTCATCATGTTACAATGACTTCAGAGCTGCGTATCAACTACCTAAATTATATTCAAATAAGCATTATGATTGAGACAACAGCACAGTGACTCTTTGAAAAAGTCTGTTGTTACGGCACTATCTGGGAGATACCAAATCAGTTCTAAACCCTAGTGCTCACTGAGAAAATGAATGAAGCTGCAAGTGTTGGGCAGGCTGAAGTGTTTGTCTGCAATATATTTACAAAGCATTTAAGTTTTTAAGTATTCAGGAAGAATCAGAGAAGATAGGTAGTTATGGCATTTTTAGATATAAGTTATTTGAAATAGATATCTTACAAATTTGTACGCTGTTTTCACAGCCGGAGTGGCTTTGGTCATTGCTGTGTTGATCAGTGCACCACCCTTCTGCAACACACAAAGCAAAGCATTTTAATAACATTTATAACCTAAGTCAAAAGTTAAGACAACAGGAAAATTTGAGTGTGCTGAAAAGAATTAGCAGCTTAAAGTGGCAAGAACAGCCACAGCTGTGTTTCTTCCACAACCTACTGTCCGCAGACACACAAGGGTTACAGTATGTCATTATCAGAGCTGACGCTTTTATCAATGCATTCTAACAGGATGATGTATTTTCATTCTTCATTCACTGCTACCATATCAAAATCAATTCAGAAGTTATGACTATTTATCTTGTGTTCCTATCCTAAATTATGTAACTTCAAAATACTTCAACTTGAAATAAATGACTATCATGTTTAATCACCTAAGAATTCTATTAATTCTAAAATAATATATTTTACGAATCTTGCAGAATAACAAGGTTATACCAAGCGTCTTCCATTAGTAAAACTGCACAAACCCATATTAGCTATATTGCATGTATACAAGAAGTGATAAGCTCCATGTCACATTGTGCTGTGTCTCCCCCCTCACACCCACAGTAAACGTGCTATATTTATATATTTTCTTTGCAAATAAACATTTTCTATTACATACATATAAGGAAGAGGACAAAGTTTTAAAGAAAAAAAGCTGTCAAGAATATAGATTTTTTGGCAAAAAGCAATTGCTTAGCCAACAAAATATTTATACCTTCACGGTATACATCCATTGCTGATAGGATCTTGAATTTCCTGAAATAAAAATGTAAAAAAAGAAAAAAAAACAAAATCAAACATATATATTCAACACCTTAAATGTTTCAGCTCTCTTCAAAGTCTGCATTAAAAATTCTCTTAGAGGATTATTCATTAATTTTACTCTTCCTAGAGAGACAAAGAACTTAAAGATAAGAATATATACATAGGAAGAAAAAAAAATCTTATTTAATGTTTTCTTTCTTAGTGAATTCCTATCTTTTCACAACATTTTTTTTTAAACTCCAATTGAAGTGCAAAGAGAAATTAAAACTACAGTAGCATAACATAGTGTTAAAAATTCTGAAAAGAAAACATCGACTTAACGAATATCTAAATGAATTGTGCTCAAGAACGATGATCCCACCGGGTAACCTTTCAAGTAAGACAATGACATGGACTGTAGATGGTTCCATCCCAAGGAAAAAGCACTCGAGATAAGTCTGAAGATTATGTCATCATCATGGACTCGTGCATAGGAGAAATCACTGCAACATGCTAACTGTATCTACTTTTTTTCTATAGGGCAAAAAGAATATCTATAAGGCAAGTGATAGCTACCGGCTTATGTAGGGCTACCATGCCACCAAACACAGGGTTAAATTCTATCAAGGTCTTGATGAAGAAATGAATGCTATTTCCAAAATGTGCTTCGGCTGAACACCAAAGACTGGACCCCACTCTGAGACAGTTTTAGAGCAGATCAATCACTTGAATACTCTGGTACAGTGAGCTACCCCAACCAAGTCATGAATGTTGACACGATGAAATTTTGGAGACTTGATCAGTTTTGCAAGGAGCAAATTGATACATCCTTGATGATACAGACTTTTAAAATGAGATTGCAAAACTTCAGCTTTGCAATAAATCAATAAACTAAAGCCTGGGTAGATTTATTGCATGAGATAATGGAAAACCAAATCACGCTCAGTTCCTAGAACATGACTGAGAACTAACTGGATCAGTGTAAAAAGTATTCCCAAGTCTTGGCCAAGTGCAGTGAAGAAACTGAGCTGTATGCAGTTGTACCGGGCAGTACAAGTTTCACCCATGTCTCTAAAATCCACGTAAGCCATTTTGAGACAGACACTCATGCAGGATAGCATGAGTGAAAGCAATGCCTGCTTAGAAAGGAGAGAAATTCATGACTATTATGATCTAAACTTCAGTAAGAACATCAAAGAGAAACCAAAAGCAAATACTACTAAGTTTTTACTTCCTCTATTTGGCTCTCTAGAACTACCAGAGAAGGTAGTGTGAAAGAGCATGTAATAACGTAAAACTTAAACGCTGCTTGTACGTTAAGGAAATGAATGCAGTGAACTATAAGAGCTTTCTCTAACATGCTATTTTATAACTTTAATCTTTTATCTAGCCCACACTATGCTGCGCTCTTGCCACATCCAAGCTGTTTCCTTCATGGCCCATGACTTCAGCAGTTATGGGAGACAGTAAATGAGAGCACAGAAAAACACCAAGGAGCCTGTCTCCTAATTGCGTAGAGAGACTTAAGAGAAGTCAATAAAAAAGTAAAACACACAATCATCTACAGAAAGGCAACGTTAACGCTGCATTCTCTAAGCCAGATATGAAAGCCAAGAAAATGTTGTTTCTTTATAATAAATGATTTCTAATACAGAGGTGAAAAGGTTTTCACTTTTCCACTGTTTTCCTTGTGCTACCATTAGTGACATTAGGACCAGGTAGAAGAAAATGAATGCTGCAGTAAAATTCATGTAATTACAAGTTACTTTACTCCATATAGTCCACAAGAAATCTAAGTGCTGAACTAGTCAAACAATCAATACAGATTGAAAATTGCTTAAAACTCTTCAGAACTATTACTTATTTCTGCAGAATAATACATGTAACAGAAAGTAAAAAGTCATCAGAAAATGTAAGCGTAAAGAAGATAGACAACAAAGGTCTTTTCACGTTTAGGGGAATAAAACTTGTTCGGCTTACTGAAACAAAAATTATTTATAAAAATACTGTCCAATTTCCAGTGTAATTTTCTCTACTGGTTTAATTATGGTGGCGTATGTGGGAAAATGCAAATTAAAAAAGGAGAGATTACTTAAAGAAATACTTTCCATTTGAATCTGCAATTTTTAAATTACGCATTCTCTACTCTAGAATACATTCAACTCTCCTTTTAACAGCTTATAGCTATCTATAGCTCTGTCTTTTCTGAAAACCGGGTTTTCATCTGTGGGGCTTTTTTGTTGGTGGTAGTTGTGACTGGTTGATTTGCTTTTCTGTTGTTTTGTTTGTTTATACGTTTAAAACTTTGGACCACTTGATAAAATGGATGGGATTTAACTGTGCAAAAAGATCATAGTTCTACACCATTAGCGTCAAAAATGTCACCTTCAATTGCATACATATTGTTAGCCCTGCACTTCATAATGATAATGAGACAGCAGTTATGTAAATACTGAATATGTGCCCTAAGCAATTTGTCCACAGCCTGGCAATATACAGCTCGTGAGACTTGAAAAGTCAGCATCCAGTGCAATCCAAGTGAGAAGGGCTCCTGAGGCCGAGCACTCCCTCCCAGATGAGACGTGGTTCACAAGCTACCAGTACATGACCAAAAATCAAACTTTATCTCAGTTCTAATACAGTTTTATTGAGGACTCTTGACCCCTTAACTGCAGTGAGGAAACAGACTCTAAATACTGACAGTACCTATCTGACTAACAGATGCTCAATGGCTAAAATTTGTATACAGAGCAACATAAGCTACGCTGTAATGGCAGAAAAGAAGCAAATCTCTGTTTAACTTAATCACACTTTAATCAAGAAATAAATGATGTGCTAGATCGTAGCACAAGACACAGAGGGTGGGAGAAGGCAGTGAAAACCTTTCAAAGGACTAAGGTATTCTGAGTGTAACAAGGGCATTTTGCAGAAGGTGAGGATGGCTCTGCACCACTCCACGATCTCAGGTTCTCTGCCCTGGGAACATGCTCCTGTAAGAGAGGTCCTGCAAAGGAAGTCCATCTGTCACTGCCATCTGCAACTCGGTGGATTTGGTCAAACCATAGAACCTCAATTTACTGAGGAAGCTTCTACCCTGCTTTCATAAAGTAGTGCTTGTGCTCTGTCATGCATGCTGTGATCCAAGACTTTGAGAGCTGATATAGTGCCTCAAAAAGCAATATAGCAGACACAGCATATAATTGTCTAACAGGAAACCATTCAATAATCCTGCAATAATCAGAAATTGATTCAGCCCACACTCTTCCATAAGAGTTCACTTTGTAAGCTAACTAATGTGAAAAGTGTTAAAATAATTGTCAGTGAATATAACTGTTGGAAATGTCACAAGGAATAATACTTTTTTTTTTTTAATGAAGGAGGCAAGTATTTCAATATTCCTTCTCAGATGATATATAGTCATTCAATATCAAGGTTCAATTTTTTTTTTCCTCAGTAGTACGTTCACTAGAGATAATAAACTTATCTAAACAGAAACCACTGTTTTCTGCACTGCAGAAATAATTAGATGTGAAAAAGTTAGGAGAGTTTTTGAAAACCCAACTATCCAGAAAACAATGAGCAGCACAGATTTGAAGATTAGTTTTAAAAACTTAGCATAGCATTTAACAGGTAGTATAAGCATGCAGATAGAATGCAAGTGACATAGTGGCATATTTCATGACATCTTAATATCTAAGTATTGTTTTACTGGATTAAAACAAAATACCTTAATTTGTTAAATTGATGTAACTAGGTACATACAATTATTCATACGAGCAGTCAATTGTTAAAGGCTAAAGCCTTTCCAAGAATGAATGGAAACACTGAAACTGTACAGATACGTGTGACTTCTAAAATGTATGAGGACATGATCATGTTAAACTGCCCTCAGAGAAAAAGCATCAAGTAAAACACAAATTAATTCTGTACCTCCACAAAATCCTCCCGCTGTGATTTCTTCTTCAAAAACATCAGAGAATCCCCTTCCTGCATTTAATTTTGACAGTCGACCATCAATAAACTGAAAAAGAAAGTCACATTTTGTTGGTCCCTCTATTTCTTTACAGCACTGTAATCGTATGTATATGTACGTTATGATGGAATATATATGTTCAAGATAACATATGGCTTAAGGATAGTACATTATTTTAGGTGAACTTTTCAATAAAGAACAGCAGAAATGTCAAAATATTGTACAAAAATATAACCGGTACTTCCTTGGAGTTTCTGCTGCTTGTGTGTGTATTGAGTAAATGACACGTATGATGCAAAATTTACCAAAAAATCTGTAAAATTTTATAGCCAATAAACTTACAACAGTTTGTTCAGAGTTACTTTCAATACTTTTCAAGCTCTTCCTGCTTTCCTAATGGCATTAAAATATTTTAGCGTATATTTATGCTAACTCTGCATTATCATAATCAATTAAAGATAGCCAAAGAATTCCTTGATTTACGTTGGGAAGTCCTAAGGTTCCTCCTTATCGTAAACAGAAAATGACGAACAAATTTCCTTTTCTGCTTTACATATCAATGGGTCCAAAGTAGAACTTGTTGAAGTACATAGAACAAACAGCTGGAAACATTTCACCACATGCACTTCAAAGAAATGATAAGCTACAATGTCTAATCAAGCTCCATTAAAAATCCAATGGATATGTTTTACATGAAGTGACATTACGAGGACAGTAAGTGTGGGGAAATCGTAGCAAAACTGCCTGTACTGAAACAGAAGAGAATCACTGTGGCTTTTTTTCTGAAATGGCGGCATTAGCAGCGTGGATTTGATCAGCAGTGGATTTTGAGCAGCAAACTAACTTGAAGAACATTTCACTCAAGTGCAAAAATGAAGTGGGGCATGATGCCAAGGCAGACTCTCCATCTGACTGAGCACAGTTCAAGCTTGACACCACTGGATTTTTAAGTTCTAATGCAAGTTACACTTATTTAGTTGTATCTACAGGTGCATACTGCAGTAATCATCCTTATGTACCTGTTGCAGTTGCATCAGTATGTGGATTTGAATCTATCTGCATGCGTACATAAAGAATGAAATGACTCAAATAGGTCAGAAAGAGCCAAAACAAGATAACTAATGATTAAACCTCTCAGAAGAAATGGGTCCATTCTTTCCAGGAATTAACAAGCTTCAAAGAATTTCAATGAGTGTATTTTTAAAAGTTTAAAATTCCTTCCAGGAGCACCCCCTCCTTATTTATTTTGAAAAGGCTAACTCAAATCTGAGAGATAAAGGGAGAAAGCACTTTTGTAATTATACACAGCTCATCTTCTAACAAGAAATATGAGTTATTCACTGGTACTAAACAGTACATAGAAATAGACCAAAATTAATTGTTTGGTTATGTCATATATTACTACAGATTATCCAAACAATGTCACTGACAATCTAATGCTTGACAATATTGTCATGAAACAAATCACATTCTAAGAATGGAAAAATTCCAGCGGCAATAATGAGACAAGCATAAAGATAACCAGTCCTTTCCCTCTTGTCTCAACTCCTTGTTTTTCCATTTTACTCCAAATTGGCCTTTTTCCAAACAGGTTGGGTTCATGGTCATACCTCTTTGGAATCACTGGATTATTTCACAGTGAGAAGAGAGATAAGAACAATCTTTAGCTAGTGCTGTGAAAAGAAAAAAAACAGCCATCCTTTGAACTGTAAGGTGTTATCTCTTTGGGAAAGTTATGAATTCATTCCATACCATAAACTAGCAAAAGATTTATGGACATACTCAACATTTGGTAAAATTCTATTAACAGCAAGCTGAGACACTGGCTGAATTTTAGTTTTCAGAAGATTAATTCAATGGAGTACTTAATGTAAATACTGAAAAATAGATCTGTCAAAAAAAAAGTCCCTGAAGTTATTTGAAGGAAGTGTTAATATTACTAGCTGTATTAGTAATCATTACTTTTGAGTAATTTACTATCATGAGTCGCATTTAAATCACTAAATTTAAATCACTAAAAAAGTAGCATTTGGAATCATGCATGCCTTGCATCATTTTCTTCTCCCAATTTTAAAGCCATGGTGTCTGGAAAATCAGTTCAAGTAAAGCATTCTCAAACAGATCCAGAGATGTCATGCTTAACTACCACTTTTAATGAAAAATACTAACTCTGATGCTACTCTTGGATTTTATCAGACTAAAGAGACCTATTACACCCCTTAAATATTTTTGAATTCTAAAGGTAAAGAATAGACCATACGAAACTCAGAAGGCTTTGTGGCACAACTGCTAAAGAGGGAATGCAGAGGATGCTGTTTGCAAGTCAAACCCAAACATATAAATGAATGCAGGGAGCAGTAAAAATTCCAAGTGAAACATCAGTTACTAAGAACAAGAATTTAGTGGGAGCAAAGAATTTCCACGCAATAGCAGCTCAAATTATATTATTCATACAATTTTATTCTTTAATGAAGTATTGTAACATTATTAATTCATTCTTAGAATTAGCATGAGCACTAGTTTCCATGGACATTTGAAAGAACTATTTGAAACATGGGATGCTACTATTAATTGCTTACACTTGAAGCCTGAAACACAGCGGAAGCAATTAACAAGTTACTTGAAAAACAAAGGATGTGGTAAATGCTGGTCTGTTGGTTTGCCCTTAGCAGTCTGATGATGTTTCAAGTAGATTTGGAGGGGGCAAGAAAGGGAAAATGGAATGATGTACCACATGAATTATCAAAAAGCAAGTTCTCACATATTCTTTGACAGTTTTCTTGATAAAGGAAATGCAGTTTAACTACCTGAGAAAAGTCTACAGCATCTACCTTAGAATATTAGTTCAGATGAAGTAAAAGCAGAATATCTGAACAGCACCTGAACATTAGTCAGATGAGGACTTGCTCACAAAAGAAAACAGCTTATTATGAAAAGGAAAGCACCAGACTGCAAGCGTCAGCAGAAATGGTATTTAAAGACAAATGTTGGGACTGATCCTATTTACAGGATAGTTACTGATTTTCATACAAAAGACTGGCATGTGCCAATACACTTGGTATTAACAGAAAACACATCAAAGTTTAATAGAAGGTAAAAATATAACAGAAGGTTAAAATGGGTGATGCTGAAGATGAAAATAACTGGAATGTGAAGAACACAAAGAATGGATTCCCCACTTTCAGTGGAAGCTAGATATCATCCTATGGTGATTTCCTGGTACTCTGATGAACTTCCAAGAAGAATGGAGGGGGAGGGAAGAGAGAAAATTTTAAAAAATAGTCCCACCAAAAACAAAAACAAAAAAACACAGCCACAATTCTCGAAAATGGCACGAGTTAAGCTTACTTATCAGTCAAGGCAAAAAAAAAAAAAAACCCAAACATACTTTGCATACCCATTTACTCCTTCTAAAAATTATTTTCTGCTTAACAATTAGTCATTTTCTGGAACACAATAGAATACAGTTTATTCTGTTTATAAGAACCTTGAAAACAGTTCATTTGTCAGTGGGAAAAGCTATAAAAGATGCAGCTGGGCTGAGGATTAGCTGAAGTGGGAGTAACAATCACAACAAAGTAGGAAAAAAAAATGTTTACTATAAACCACACACATCATCAAAATTGTTACTATTTCCTAATCCTTTGTAATATATTATTTCCTTTAGTGTGAATAAAATTAAAAACAAGCTATAAACAAACTATAAACTGATTATTTTTAGCTGAACATATTAAAACATAACGAGTAAGTTCAGAGCCATACTGACAAGCCCATAATTTCAGTGAAGTTAAACCTTTTCCTTACAACTGAAGACCTTGCTTAGTAACAGCACAACAATTTGGAAGCCTCCTTTGTAAGCATCTTTCTTGCTAACAAAGTTTCAAGTCTTAAACAGCTGTAAACAGCTTGCTCCCTTACTTCTTTCCATTTCAATCACTTGTCCCAGATACTCCCACAGGTTTCAGATACCTTATTTTTTATTTTTATTTACATTTTGTAACTGTATTATATAGCAGTAAAATTGAAGGAGCCCAATTCTGTGATCAATATTTCCTTAACAAATAAGAAAAACATGTTTTCAGAGAACTTATACAAACTATCATCCTTACATAAATCTTGACTTCAGACATTAACTTCTGATTAGCACCAAACATTTTTTGAAAATTAGAAAATCCTATATATAATGAATTACCCTTATCTTTCATGGTAGTATATCTTCAAAGGGGTCCATTAGATTACTTGAACATGAACTCTCATGCCTCAATCATTCCAGATATTTGCAGGAAAATAACTACTTTCAGTCGCAGGTTTTCCTTAATTGGCTGCAATATACTTCAGAGTACCCCTATGGCTTGGGTTGGCAACATTCTCTGTACGCCTACTTCAGAAACCCTAGCATTGAAAGCTGTAATTGCAGTATGAATCCAGTTTTTAAATAAAATGCCACTGAACTCCAATTTAAGCAAGCACCGCACTGTTTAGGTTCTTTGGTCACAAGCCAAGGGAGCTGAAAATGAGGTTCCACCATCAAGCTGGGAGATCCACGATTTTTCTTGTCTAGATGAGTTGCTGCCGGGCTCTTAAGAGGTGCTGCACTAGCTCTGCACCCTGGAGTTATTTTCACCTTTTTTTTCCAGCTCTTTTTTTTTTTTTTTTTAACTATAATTGAAATCTTAATAATAGAACAACACTTGGATGACTGCCTGTACACAAATACTTGTGTTTTATCCTGGAGTTTCATAAGATGCCAGAAAGAGATATATATTTAAATATGGATGTATTTCCAAAGAAAATCATTAAATTTGGGTCTTTTACCATCTCATACCTGTTTAAACAGTTGAAGATTAACAGCAGTTTCCAGGAACTGTTTAGTAGTACTGGAACGATGCTTCACAAAACTATTCTCACAGAAAGTTATAGGTTCTCCCTAAAAGAGTTTAAATGGAAAACACTGGATGTTAAATACAGTATACAAATGTGTTGATTTATTTAACATCTCACTATACACGCATAAAATAAAAACACACAGACAACAGCAATGAAATCCTCATACATTTTAAATAGCTCTCAAAATACAAGTTGCAGTTGAACCTCTCATTTATGAAGCTTTAACACCAGTCTACAAAAAACACTTTGCAAGGAAAAGTAAGTGGTTTACAGTTGGCTCATATTACCTCTAAAGTACTCTCCATTAAATATTTCAAGGAAGTGGTTCAAAGATTGAGGGATAGCAAGTCCTTTGCTTTGAACAGTTCAACACGCATTACTCTCATTTAACAGAAAAACACTGCAATAAATTTAAATTTATTTTGACGTTATTTCCACAAAAACAAAAGCCACAAATGTTGGCTTTTGGGAAAAATCTAAATGGACCAGATTAACATTTGGTAAAACAAAATATTATCCCAGCACAAGAAAAGCACATAGTCTACAGTTTACCAAGAACTCCACAAAAACAAACATTTTAATGATTAAAAAAATGAGTATTCATAGAAAAGGAAGTATTAGTTGAAAACATATTAACTGAAAACAGCATCCTTATGAAGATGATTTACAAACAGTTGAAGTGGCTCCTATGTTATCCCTTAATTTGATTTATAATTTGCTATCCTCAGTGTGCACAGAGCACTGGAAGTTACTGACAGGCATTCTCTCAAATTGTTATTCTTGTCAATACTTTGTGATAAATATTTGAAGCTGTTAGATTTAAATGAATAAATAATACATACATTAAAAGTTTGTGTCGTGATGGAGACATTAACTGATTTCATCACAAATCCAAGATGCCTCCCATCCAAGCATACAGAACAAAAAAAGTCATCAGCTTAGAAACTATTAGCAAAGGACTTGAAGATGAAAAACTGGAATCCAGCAAAATTCCACACCTAAATCTGCCCCTAGGATGTTTTACTGCCCCAAAACTAAATACCCTCAACAGACTAACACACCTCAGCCACTCAGAAGAAAAAAAGATCAAAGGCACCTCCTATATTGATCTTCCTGATACTAAAACAGGAGTCCTGTCAGGCTCCAACTGTTAGCCACTTTGAAGACAAATGTATTCATGCCTATGACCACCACACCACTGCCTTCTCCTCTGTACCCTGGTTAACTTTAATTGTGCATGGTACTTCATACACTTTCCTGGCTTTCTGGGACCTTCTACGCTACCAGAATACAGCAAGGCATTCTTGGCACGTGACCTTTGTGAGTTTGTCAGCGCAGCTCTAAATCATTTTCAAATGCTTTTTATACCTTGCATTTTGTTTTCAAATGACGTAAGTATGACTGAATGAAATCTAGCACTAAAACCACCCTTATACCCTTTTAAAATCCTATCCTGATGCTCCCAAAGCTTCCCTCTTTTTCAATTTGCAGGGGCGTCTTGTCATAGCTGAAATCAAATTTTGGATATCTTATCACAGCATCTAAATTCAAAGTATCTAAAAACTGTAGAGAGGTCCAATCCCATTCAGCAAAGCACATAAGTTCATGCTTAACTTGCTTTTTAAGTTTTACATTCTGACATCTCTAAGGAAACCCTGATTTTAGAAAAGAATTCTCCCAGGAAGAGTTAGAAGCAATATTTAAGCAAATTTACTTAACACAATCCTTCCCCTTTCACAAACTACCTGGAATGCAATGATACGCAAAACCATCTCAACACAGTATCTCCATCACACCTCCAAGATGAGCATTCTAGTTACTCCACCTACTGCTTATCCAGAGATAACTGGTGAACACTGTACACATGCAGGACACGCTGAATCTGTCAAAGAGCTTGAACTGTTTGTGGTACTTTAAATAGCACTGCCTTCCTGACCCACTTTGCGTTAGCTTTTCTTGAGCTCCTGAAGACCCTTGTCTTAAGAAGATGACCTCAAGCTACTTAGCAAATTCAAAGTGCTTCAAAACAAATGAAGCAGTCTCCAGTGAGATATGGTGGTACAAGACATGGTGTTCCTGAGGGCAGACTCTCTTCTCAGTTCTGTCGTTCTTCCAAAAAATTTCAAGGCAGCAAATTAGAAAAAAATCCTTATTTATTTATTTCTTTACACAACAAATGATTTCTGAAAATACAGAGGCTATGTGGGAGTGCAGAACTGACTAGATGACTCACAACACACTATGAAACCTTAAATTTAGGACCAAAGAAAGAAAAGGGTATTATTTTCAAGACATACTCTTTGGAAAAATTAAAAGTAAGCAAAGCCTTTGCTGCCACTTTCCCAAATGTTGTGGGAAAGATGAAAGACAGAAAGGAGAGGTTATCTCCCAGTAAAAGAGAAAATAGGTATTCCAGCTCTCCCCTTCATATAAGCCTAGGAAGAGAGAGCAGTGAGAGTTGTACTTGACAGTACCTCTCTGGCCTGAGCCATGTAGCAGAATGCCAGGAAATGGCAGTTCAACGCATATTTTTAGTGTATGGCTGTGCTATTCTCCTAAATATTTCCCTTTATCACTGGATACTTCAGATATTTAGTAAGCGCTCACGCACTGGTGCATCTATTGCCTTATCAATAAAGTTCAGAAACAGAATAGCCAAAGCTATACCTCGGCTGAAGATGTATTTAGATCTAATTTGGTTCACATCCAAAAGCCATCCAATTATTGCAATCTACTGATAGTAAGGTTGCATTAAAAATTTGAGTAGGCTCAACACTCCTACCTGTTCCTCACATGAAAGGGAGAAAATCTATTGAAACTTGTAGGAATTTCAGACAAGTTTTTGAGTATCTGCTGTAACTTTACTGAAATTGCATTAAATAACAAACACTATTAATGCTTCTTTCCTTTATTTGTTTCATACTCTGAACAAATACATTGTTTTCCTAACAAAACTTTGCCAAATCTTCAAGATCGTTACTGTAAACATGACAGGTTTTGGACTGCTATTTAAAAATGAAGCTATTTCTCTAATATAAACAAAAAAGCTCCAGAAGTTTCTGGACATGAAGCTTGTAACATTCTTGTTTCTGCAAATACAGCAGGGTACCTTTAGAGACTGAGTTTTGGAAGAATGCTCCGCTGATATTTAACTACTTCACCATCAAATGGCCCCTTCCGTATTGATCTACAATGTACTTTCAAAACAAGTTCGATCAAAACCCAGTAGGGACTCCAAACTGAAAAGTAGACAGCTAATACTCAGACCAAACAGCCTATGCCCAAACAAGCTATCTGTCCTTTTAACAACAGTTGCTATAGAATTTTCCTCCCCTTTCATAGCTTACCACACACAGCAGGCATTTTTCACTCCAAGCTACATTCGCAGTTTAAGAAAGCTATTTATGCAGACCTCAACAGAACAGGAAAGTAGTGATCTAAAACTGTGTGATGGTTTTAAAAGGAAAAGTAGTGTAGATTAGAAGGTGAGTTTAACAAGAAGTACTAGATTTTAATTATTTCAGGAAACAGTCATATCTTTCCAACATGAGATGACTCTTACACTGTTTGTATTATTGCTATAACCGGTATAGTTTCACATGGCAACTCTTGCTCATTACAAAATGAGTGTAAGATACATATAAATTCCTCAGTATTGTATCATTTATCAAAAAAAGTCCATTTCTAAACATCATTCTTACTTCTATATGAAAATCCCTCTGTTTAAAAATCAAGGAAGTGATGAAATTTCAGCTGTTGGCCTGACATTGAAAGACAACCATCCAGGAAATAACTGAGTATGACTTAACTACATGTTCGTCTCAT